>NC_034175.2:30317323-30672915 GCF_002021735.2 Oncorhynchus kisutch | reverse complement strand
ACTCCTCAGTTGAAGCCGGGTGTGGAGGTCCTGGGCTGGCATGGTTACACTTGGTCTGTGGTTGTGAGGTCGTTTGTTGGTACTGCCAAATTCTCTAAAACAACGTTGGAGGCTTATGGTAGTGAAATTAACATTACATTTTCTAACAACAGCTCTGGTGGACAGTCCTGCAGTCAACATGCCAATTACACGCTCCCTCAAAACTTGAGACATCTGTGGCATTGTGTTGTGTGACAACTGAGAGTAGCCTTTCATTGTCCCCAGCACAAGGTGCACCTGTGTAATGATCGTGCTGTTTAATCAGCTTCTTGATATGTCACACCTGTCCGGTGGGTGGATAATATTGCCAAAGGATAAATGCTCACTAACAGGGATGTAAACAAATTTGTGCCCAACATTTTAGAGAAATAAGCTTTTTGTGCATATGGAACATTTCTTATATATTTTATTTTAGCTCATGAAACCAACACTTCACATGTGTTTATATTTGTGTTAAGTATACTTCGTAGCTTAATCAATCGTAGGCCAAAGTAGCCTGTATGTCTATGAAACATTTCCCCCACAATACTGCAAAAATACCAGAACTTGAGAAATCGTTGGGAAGTCATTTATCTGAAGCCTTTGATAATTTAGGCCTAATATATAGCCCTATGTGTGTCACAGATGCGGGTCTATAGAAAAATAGCTGGAAATTCGGGAAGAGCGGAATTCTAGAAAACAGCTGCTGGTTGTCAGCGAAAGAGCAGCGCGCAGACATGCAGAGGGAAGTCCGCTTTAAGTTGTTCGATATCCACTTGTAGGCATACGCTATTTATTATTCATCTTATATAGTGAGCCACTATGTGCTCCTGCAACGGCATAGGAGCCTACATAATTGGACAAATAAACATTGTAAACCATAGCATAGGCCCTGATCCTTTGGTCTCTCCTGGACTGTGTGGCATTCAGTGTCCAGACAGTCCCGGGGAAATGTGCTTCACACTTCGAAAGCCTCATTGCCAATTTCGCTTTCGATGTAATTTAAAGGGGCAATCAGCATTTACTACATCCATTTTTGGACTTATAAATAATGATATCTACCCACTGATTCTTGAAGAATATAACTTAAAAATGCATCATTAGTTCAACTGTCGTACCCCATCAGAACCCATCAGAACCCAAAATACAGTATAAACAAACCCTATATAGCTTCAAAACATGGTTAAAACCATAATTTTGATATCATGGATGGTCAGTCCTTGCATCTATAGCTCTGTCTATGAATTTGAGAGTGGTATAATTTTTCCAGCAGCATTCCTCAGATTTGATCTGAACCAGGGGTTGGGAGTTACCTGCCACACTTTTAAGAACTATTTAATCAAACTCTGTATTTAACACATTTACCAACGTCTTAGTTTGAGCAAATAAAAAAAATATATATTTTTTGCTGATTTTAATATTCACATGGAAAAGACCACAGACCCACTCGAAAAGGCTTTCGGAGCCATCATTGACTCAGTGGGTTTTGTCAAATTTGTCTCATTGCCACAGTCATACTCTGGATCTAGTTGTGTATCTAAATGTTTTTCCTCATAATCCTGGACTATCGGCCCACCCTTTTATTACGTTTGCAATCGCAACAAATAATCTGCTCAGACCCCAACCAAGGATCATCAAAAGCCCTACTATAAATTCTTGGACAAGCCAAAGATTCCTAGATGCCTTTCCAGACTCCCTCCACCTTCCCAAGGACATAGGAGTGCACAAATCAATTAACCACCTAACTGAGGATCTAAAGGTAACCTTGCGTAATACCCTAGATGAAGTCGCACCCGTACAAACGAAAAACATTTGTCATAAGAAATTAGCTCCATGGTATACCCGAGCCTTGAAGCAAGCTTCCAGAAAATTGGAACAGAAATAGCGCTCCACCAAACTGGAAGTCTTCCGACTAGCTTGGAACGACAGTACCGAAGAGCCCTCACTGCTGCTCGACATCCTATTTTTCCAACTTAATTTAGGAGAATAAGAACAATCCAAAGTGTATTTTTGATACTGTCGCAAAGCTAACTAAAAAGCAGCATTCCCCAAGAGAGGATGCCTTTCACTTCAGCAGTGAAGTGAACTTCAACGAAAATATCATGATTATAAGAAAGCAAATTACGGACTCCTCTTTCAATCTGCATATTTCTCCAAAGCTCAGTTCTCCCGAGTCTGCACAGAACTCCCAGTACCTAGGATCAATGGAGATACTGAAGTTTTTAATCCGATATCTCTTGACACATTCATGAAAATAGTCATGGCCTCTAAACCTTCAAGCTGCTTACTGGAAACCTATTCCAACTGAACTACTGAAAGAGCTACTTCCATTGCTTGGCCCTCCTATGTTGAACATAATAAATATCTCCCTATCCTCCAGATGTGTACCAAACTCACTAAAAGTGGCAGTAATAAAGCCACTCATGAAAAAGCCAAACCTTGACCCAGAAAATAAAAAAACTATCGGCCTATATCGAATCTACCATTTTTCTCAAATAATTTAGAAAAACCTATTGCACAGCAACTCACTGCCCTCCTGACAACAAATAATGTATACGAAATGCTTCAGTCTGGTTTTAGACCCCATCATAGCACTGAGACTGCACTCTTGTAGGTGGTTAATAACCTTTTAATGGCATCAGACAAAGGCTCTGCATCTGTCCTTGTGCTCCTAGATCTCAGTGTGGCTTTTGACAACATTGATCACCACATTCTTTAGGAGAGATTGGCAAACCCTAATTAGTCTACAAGTTCTTGCCTGGTTTAGATCTTATCTGTCTGAAATATATCAGTTCGTCTTTGTGGATGGTTTGTCCTCTGGCAAATCAACTGTACGTTTCAGTGTTCCTCAAGGTTCTGTTTTGGGACCACTATTGTTTTCACTATATATTCTACCTCTTGGTGATGTCATTCAGAAACATAATGTTAACTTTCACTGCTATGTGGACGACACACAGCTGTACATTTCGATGAAACATGGTGAAGCCCCAAAATTGCCCTCCCTGGAAGCCTGTGTTTCAGACATAAGGAAGTGGATGGCGGCAAATGTTCTACTTTTAAACTCTGACAAAACAGAGATGCTAGTTCTAGGTCCCAGGAAACAAAGAGATCTGCTGTTGGATCAGACAATTCATCTTGATATTGTACAGTCGTCTCAAATAAAACTGTGAAGTACCCCGGCGTTACTCTGGACCTTCATCCCTTTTTTGACGAACATATCAAGAATATTTCAAGGAGATATTTTTCCCATCTTCGTAACATTGCAAAAATCTGAAACTTTTTGTAAAAAAATTATGCAGATAAGCTAATCCATGCTTTTGTCACTTCTATATTAGACTACTGCAACACTCTGGAGGCAGGGCTTTCTCCTATAGAGCTCAATTTTTATGAAATGGTCTGCCTATCCATGTGAGAGACGCAGACTCAGTCTCAACCTTTGAGTATTTACTTAAGACTCATGTCTTTAGTAGGTCCTATGGCTGAGTGTAGTCTGGGCCAGGGGTGCGAGGCACTGGAGTGATGAACTGCCCTTGCTGTCTCTGCCTGACCTGCTGCCCTCTCTCCACTGTGATTCTCTGCCTATGACCCTATTACGGGGACAAAGTCACTGGCTTACTAGTGATCTTCCATGCCGTCCCTAGGAGGTGTGAATCACTTGAGTGGGTTGAGTCACTGACTTGATCTTCCTGGACGGTTTTGCGCCCCCTTGGGCTCGTGAGTTAGAGGACATCTTTGTGGGCTATACTCAGCCTTGTCTCAGGGTAGTTAGTTGGTGGTCTGTTGATATCCCTCTAGTGGTGTGGGAGTTTTGCTTTGGCAAACTTGGTAGCGTTATATCCTGCCTGGTTGGCCCTGTCCAGCGATATCGTTGGACGGGGCCACAGTGTCCCCCAACCCATCCCCCCCGTCTCAGCCTTCAGTATCTATGCTGCAATAGTCTATGTGCTAGGGGGCTAGGATTAGTCTGTTATATCTGGTGTAATTGTCCTGTCTTATCTGGTGTCCTGCGAGAATTTAAGTATGCTCCCTCTAATTCTCTTTCTCTCCCTCCCCTCCCAGAGGACCTGAGCTCTAGGACCATGCCTCAGGACTACCTGGCCTGAGGACTCCTGGCTGTTCCCAGTCCACCTGGTCGTGCTGCTGGTCCAGTTTCAACTGTTCTGCCTGTGGCTAGGGAACCTGACCTGTTCACAAGACCTGCTACCTTGTCCCTGCTCTCTCTCTCTCCCTCTCACACCTGCTGTCTCGACCTCTGAATGCTTGACTATGAAAAGCCAACTGACATTTACTCCTGAGGTACTGGCCTGTTGCCCCCTCTACAATCACTGTGATTGTTCTTCAAGATGTTAAAACATTTATAGATCACCAGCAGGGTCAAATAATAATCTGGCCTTAATGGCCATGTACTCTTATAATCTCCACCCGGCACAGCCAGAGGAGGATTGGCCATCCCTCAGAGCCTGGTTCCTCTCTAGGTTTCTTCCTAGGTTCCTGCATTTCTAGGGAGTTTTTCCTAGCCACCATGCATCTACATCTGAATTGCTTGCTGTTTGGGGTTTTAGGCTGGGTTTCTATATAGCAATTTGTGATATCTGCTGATATAAAAAGGACTTTATAAATAAATGTGATTGATTTGTTATTGTTTCTACTGCTTTTTGCCACTTTAAGCATTACGATTGTCATAAGAAATGATATCATTATTTACGATGCAACCTTTTAAGTGTTTCTCAAACAAGCACTTAAAGTGAACCTGTAAGAGCGACAGCTCTTAGCGTCGTTGGAGGCATGTTCGGTTTTTCAGCTGATTCTGTTGGGGGAGCTGTCCAGATCATTGGTACTGAAATAGATGCCACTTGCGTCATAAGCAAACACGACTAATAGCCCACATTTCATGTGAAATGCAGGCATATACATTTCATAGACTTGTTTTTATGAATGAAAAAAAGAACACTAATCTACATTTGTGATGTAATGTTGATAGATTTTTTGGTCAGTCCTGTGGTCTGAAGTCCAAATTGAACATTTTTGGTTCCAACAGCCATGTCTTTGTGAGACGCAGTGTGGGTGAATGGATGATCTCCGCATGTGTATTTCCCACCGTAAAGCTTGGAGGAGGTGGTGTTATGGTGTGGGGGTGCTTTGCTGGTGACACTGTCTGTGATTTATTTAGAATTCAAGGCACACTTAACCAGAATGGCTACCACAGCATTCTGCAGCTATACGCCATCCTATTTGGTTTGGGCTTAGTGGAACTATCATTTATTATTCAACAGGACAATGACCCAACACACCTACAGGCTGTGTAAGGGCTATTTGACCAAGTAGAGTGATGGATTGCTGCATCAGATAACCTGGCCTCCAGAATCATCCAACCTCAACCCAATTGGATTGGGATGAGTTGGACTGCATAGTGAAGGAAAATCAGCCAACAAGTGCTCAGCATATGTGGGAACTCCTTCAAGACTATTGGAAAAGCCTTCCAGGTGAAGCAGAGAGAATGCCAAGAGTGTGCAAAGCTGTCATCAAGGCAAATGGTGGCTATTTGAAGAACCTCAAATATAAAATATATTTAGATTAACACTTTTTTTGGGTTACTACATGATTCCATATGTTATATCATAGTTTTGATGTCTTCACTATTATTCTACAATGTAGAAAATAGTCCATAAAAAGAAAAAAAAGAAACATCCTCTCAATGTCAACTGAGTTTATTTTATTTTCAGCATACTTAAAATGTGTAAATATTTGTATGAAATAACAAGATTCAACAAATGAGACATAAACTGAACAAGTTCCACAGACATGTAACTAACAGACATTGAAAAATGTGTCCCTGAACAAAGGGACACAAAATCAAAAATAACAGTCAGTATCTGGTGTGGCCACCAGCTGCATTTTAAGTACTGCAGTGCATCTCCTCCTCATGGACTGCACCAGATTTGCCAGTTCTTGCTGTGAGATGTTACCCCACTATTCCACCAAGGCACCTGCAAGTTCCCGGACATTTCTGGGGGCAATAGCCCTAGCCCTCACCCTCCAATCCAACAGGTCCCAGACGTGCTCAATGGGATTGAGATCCGGGCTCTCTCCGCTGGCCATGGCAGAACACTGACATTCCTGTCTTGCAGGAAATCATGCACAGAATGAGCAGTATGGCTGGTGGCATTGTCATGCTGGAGGGCCATGTCAGGCTGAGCCTGCAGGAAGGGTACCACATGAGGGAGGAGGATGTCTTCCCTGTAACGCACAGTGTTGAGATTGCCTGTAATGACAACAAGCTCAGTCCGATGATGCTGTGACACACCGCTCCAGACCATGACGGACCCTCCACCTCCAAATCGATCCTGCTCCAGAGTAAAGGCCTCGGTGTAACGCTCATTCCTTTCCTAAACGTGAATCCGACCATCACCCCTGGTGAGACAAAACCGCGACTCATCAGTGAAGAGCACTTTTTGCCAGTCCTGTCTGGTCCAGCGACGATGGGTTTGTGCCCATAGGCGACGTTGTTGCCAGTAATGTCTGGTGAGGACCTGCCTTACAACAGGCCTACAGGCCCTCAGTCCAGCCTCTCTCAGCCTATTGCGGACAGTCTGAGCACTGATGGAGGGATTGTGCGTTCCTGGTGTAACTCGGGCAGTTGTTGTTGCCATCCTGTACCTATCCCGCAGGTGTTATGTTCGGATGTACCGATCCTGTGCAGGTGTTGTTACACGTGGTCTGCCACTGTGAGGACGATCAGCTGTCCGTCCTGTCTCCCTGTAGTGCTGTCTTAGGCGTCTCACAGTACGGACATTGCAATTTATTGCCCTGGCCACATCTGCAGTCCTCATGCCTCCTTGCAGCATGCCTATGGCACATTCACACAGATGAGCAAGGACACTGGGCATCTTTCTTTGTGTTTTTCAGAGTCAGTAGAAAGGCCTTTTTAGTGTCCTAAGTTTTCATAACTGTGACCTTAATTGCCTACCGTCTGTAAGCTGTTAGTGTCTTAACGACCTTTCCACAGGTGCATGTCCATTAATTGTTTATGGTTCATTGAAAAAGCATGGCAAACAGTGTTTAAACCCTTTACAATGAAGATCTGTGAAGTTTTTGGGATTTTTATGAATTATCTTTGAAAGACAGGGTCCTGAAAAAGGGACGTTTCTTTTTTTGCTGTGTTTAGGACAGTCTCTTCAAAATCTTTTTCCTCATGATTTATTTGACGGTCTTTTTTTGCCATTTATGAATGTGTTATTCAGTGTGTTTCTATGGGTGATAGCAGTAAAGGCCAAATTCAATATTTGATAAAATAATGTTTTTTTAATATATATTTTTATACCTAAAACTTAAAAAAATATGTACAAAGTTAAATTCAAAATCAAATATCTAAATGATCCACAGTATCATCATCTTAAAACAATTCCATGTCAGTTTAGAACCCCAACCCCCCCCCCCCCCCTACAGCTTACTCTTAAGAAACAAGCAATGCCCACTGAAAAACAAGTTGGGAAACCTATACCCGCCACCACACTACTGTATAATGTTGAGTTCACATCTAGTCAGAACTAGGAGACTCTGAAATTTCTGCCTTGCTAACTGGTTGTAGTTAATCACATGCCGTGTTCAACAAATTAGCAAAAAAAAAAAGATTCTGAGCAGATCTTCACAGATCTTCATTGTAAAGGGTTTAAACACTGTTTGCCATGCTTGTTCAATGAACCATAAACAATTAATGGACATACACCTGTGGAACGGTCGTTAAGACACTAACAGTTTACAGACAGTAGGCAATTAAGGTCACAGTTGTATTTATTCGCAAGTGAGCTAGGTAGGATTACCTTGTGAACACGGCATAAAACCCAGCCCTGAAACAAAAATAACAAAAAGAAGACACAGAAGACTCAGAGAAAATCTGATTCCAAATATATCATACTTTGACTAAAACGATAACATTGACTTACATCATGGGTATACTTGTTGTATTTACTTCGCCACCATGGCCTTTTGTTGCCTTTACCTCCCTTACCTCCTTTGCTCACAATGTATATAGACTTATTTTTCTACTGTATAATTGACTATGTTTGTTTTACTCCATGTGTAACTGTGTTGTTGTATGTGTCGAACTGCTTTGCCTTATCTTGGCCAGGTCGCAAATGTAAATGAGAACTTGTTCTCAACTTGCCTACCTGGTTAAATAAAGGTGAAATAAAATTTTAAAAACTCTGGCTATCGTCTTTCATCTCAAAAAAGTGGATTTTTACTTGTGGGCATTAAAGGCCCAGCTAGTCAAAATTGTATCAGCTGATGCAACGAACACTAAGAGTGAAAAAATGTGTTCAGTGTAATTTCCTGATATTTGCTGGTTGAAAAGCAATCTACACAGGACCTTCTAATCAGCAGGTTTGCATGGCTAGGAGTTTCAGCTTTCGATGGTGACATCCCCCCCATGCAGTAAATTGATGAATAGACCAAAAACAAAGAGTGCCAATAACAGCTAGTTTTCCCCTCCCTACCCAGACAATAGCTAGATTTCCATTCAATTGGAGACACATTTTCATGCGAATATTCTAAAATACACAACGAAAACATTAACATTTTCCCAAAAGTGGTGTGTTTCCACCAAGCTGATTGAAAAAGCATGGCAAACAGTGTTTAAACCCTTTACAATGAAGATCTATAAATCAGTGCATGATGACGTGGTGCACACAAAATATACTTTTGCTTACGTTTTCATGTACCAAATAAAAATAAAAAGTTTGTGTTTCCATCTTATTTCCAACTCTGATAGTTTTGTCACAAAAACTGTTGCGTTAAATAGCAAATGTGCCTACTCTGGTCTTGGCACATGCACACAGTTTTCAGATAGAGTGTGGGTAGGCTGTGCAGGTAGGCTAGTCTACATGAGATTATTATGGATAAGAGTGAGAATATTTTAATTTGTCAAACAAGCAGTCAAGCATCATGTCACAAGAATAAGACCCGCAATATTTACAAACAAATGGCAGCATTTATAAAATTGTGCCGAAACTTCCTTTTTCGGTCACAGCTGTCATGATTTTTTTTATACGGTATGACTTACTCGCATAGAAACTGGATGTAAACGTGATTAGTCCTAGCAAAATTCTTGCTTGAGAAATATTGTTTTTCGAAAAAGCATTTACATTTTATTTGTATTTTTATGGAAATCTATTACAGTAAGGTACTAGTTACCCAGAAAGTATTTGATCTGTTTTCATATTAACTAGTCTAGATCCACTTGTAGGTTCTTGTGATTCAGCTATATGCCTGAATCCCAGATGAATGAGAGATGCACCATCTTGAATGACGAAGTCCCATCTTTCCCATTCATTTGGAATTACAGGATTTAGCTGGATCTTCACAATTGACGACAGGAGGTGGGATGTGGACTCAATCTAAATTAGGCAATTCATTCTGGAGTGAACCATCACTTTACTACAGTACAGCATGCACATATTTATTCACAAGTGAGCTATTAACGCCGCATTCAAGTGCTAGTCGGAAGTAGGAAACTCGAAGATGTTAGAGTTGCTAATTGTTTGAACGTGGCACGTGTAACTGCAAACAGTTATCAAGTCTTACTTTTCTTAGTTTCCTAGTTCCGACTAGCACGTGAACGCGGCATAAGTCCAACAACAAGACAAAAAGTGTGATTAAGGTTTTGAATTATAGTTTACTATTTATAGTCAGTTACTAAAATTCTACATTTCATTTTAAAAAACGAGTAAAACTGAACAGGTACACTTAGAAATTCCCATTGTTGTAGTGTTTAATTATATAGTAATATTTTGTGCTTAGAAAAATAGCAACATATAATACTTTACTATATTTAACATTTATTTTCAAATAATAAGGAAGAAAAAGATACACAACAGTAACCTAAATGCATCTGTACAGCAAAGGACCCTGTAATCTACTGACCAGAAGCATGATACATTTCTCCAGATAAAAAAGCATTTTCCTGACAAAATGATTCCCAGTCAACCATAAAATGCACTAAATTGTTTTTTCATGTTTGATTAATCAAATCCTGATCTACGCTAACTGCACTTTGATACATTCTCTAAAGATGTGTAACATTTAAACTTTTATTTCATTTAAGATGCCATCATGATCTTAGCATTTTTAAACAGCTATTATTTGCAGCATTGCATGGTTTGACCTATGTAGAGAAGTACAAAAACAATCTAATAAAAAAGCGTAAATAAAAAAAGAATCATGTATTGATTCAATAATTGCACTGTGTGTTGGCTCATGCAGCGAATTGAAGAAATCTGCGACATGAAAAACCAGCATTCTACTGTCAGCATGGGGATCAGTGTCTGGCAAAAAAAGAGCGAAACAAATAAAAAGAATAGCACACCAACTACCTCCTCATTGTGTTCTTTCCTATGACTAGTATCAGCTCAAATGCTCACCCCAACGTTACAGCCAAATATACAAATACAGGCAGGGCAGGCTAGCGGTTAAGAACGTTAGGCCAGTAACCAAAAGTTAGCTGTTGCGAATCCCCAAGCCGACTAGGTGGGGGAAAAAAATCTGCTGATGTGCCCTCAAGCAAGGCACTTAACCCTAATTGCTCTTGTAAGTCGCTCTGGATAAGAGCGTCTGCTAAGTAACTAAAATGTAAAAATGCACACTACAAAACAGGTTCAAATAAAAGCAGTAATTTATGTTGTGATCAAAATATTATGCATTACAGTTGTCATTATTAGAACTCTCCAAAGTTTCAGTCTAACAAATCACAGAAATCTATACACAATTATCCCAGAGCTTTTCCAGTCTTGGGGAACGGCAAATCCCACAGTCGTATTCCTCCTCATCCTCTTTCTGCAGCTTCCTCTCTAACATGTATTATCACTGTGTTTATTATTGTAGCTGTCATTATTAGGACTATTATTACTGTAATGTTATTACATTTACATCTCTGCAACATGGGTTAACTGTGCCATACAGAGTAAAAGCAGAAAAAAGGCAAAAGGTCATTGTCAGTGGAACCAAGTTCCTGAGGGATAACACACATTGGCAGTGGCTCCCAGTCAGTCCTCTCGGTCAAGCCCCTCTGCCAGCTCTCCACTTTGTTGGCACTTGGTTCCCCCTAATGTCCGGGAGAAATACTGCATCTGGTCCTCAGTCCCCCTGTTTTCAGTTCAGTCAATTCTAGGGCCTTCCTTGATGATCTGTACCTTACATTCAGCAACATAAAAAGGCAGTCTGTTTAGGGAGCACCAAGACCCTACGACTCCTCTCCAGAGACTCCGCCAGCCACTGGTTAAGAAAGTGCTTTCCAGTATGGGGTGGATGCTAAGGCCGGTGGAACCTAAAGAAAGGGACATCAATGATAATTTGATCAATCACGACAACTCAACATATCAAAAAGGTATTTATCATGGCTGTAAGAGCTGCCAATTAAAGGGATCGAAACATATGTCTTAGTATGTTAATTCAAGATCTATATTATGGAATGGTGTATATAACTTCATGTTGTCCATAAGCTGAGGAAGTACCTTGTGTAGATCCTACTGTCTTCATGAACCTCCATTTCAGAGCTCTTAAAGTCATTGAGTTCCTTCCGAATGGCAGCCTGGACAGAGGGGAAATGAATATAGTGAAGACTTGCGTAAAGCAGCATCTAAATACTAAAGTAGAGACAGAAATATATACTTCCTTTACTGGGCAATAAGATATACTGGTGTCAATAAATAAGTGCATTACAAGCCGTGATTTAGGGAGCTATGAGTGACAGCTGATTGTACCTTGTCGGCGGGTGTTAGCTTGGTCCAGGGCTTGTCCGCTCGCCGATCGTAATCATTGGCTGTGGTGACCTCCACATACTCGTGGAAGCGCAAGATCTTTCTGGCCTGAAGCTCAGCAACCGTGGGCCTCTGACTCAGCTAGAGGAGTTGTATAAAGAGTTTAAAGGGATACCTTCAGGATTTTGGCAATGATGAGTTTTATCTACTTCCCCAGAGTCAGATTAATTTATGTTCAGTATGAATGAAGTTAGAGGTAGTTTTGCGAGCCAAAATGGTATCCACAAGTTCATCTGAATCTGGGGAAGTAGATAAAGGGCCTCATTGCCAGTCTCCCTTGAATAAGACTACCTTCCATTTTCTCTCAGCTCGTTTTATAAAAATTCACTCTAGTTAATCCTCTATATGTAAATGTTCTGTTAAATGAGAGAACTATCTTATTACAGGTAACAGTGGTGTGTGTGTGTGTGTCACTGGTCTTACCTTCCTGGTGAGCCTACGTTTGATCTCTCGGACCTCTGCCTGCCTGTCTACCTGGTTCTTGGCTGGAAAGGAAAGAGAGAGCAAGTCAAACCAATGTTTAGAACCCTGTACAGACATTCACCAAATTGTGCAATTGTTGTCTATTCACAAAGATTGGATTTTCCAATGGGACTTAACAAAGGTACTAGGTACAAATCAGAAGTACACCAACATAATTTTTTTCTTCTAATCCACCATGATAAGAAGTGGCCTCATGCTCTTGAAATGTGGCCTCATCTATATAAATAACAAGAATCCTTACTGAGAGAGAAATACCAGTGGGGATTGATCAGTGATTAGGTGAAAACTTAGGCCCCATTCTAATTCCATAAAAGTGCATTATTCAAGGACGGGAGGAAGGAAGTTCTCTGATTAGACGTGATCAGACAGGTGAAGGCAAGGGCTTCACGCCTCCACCACTAAGCTTTCACCTGTTGAAAAAATTGTGATGGGGAGTTGGAAAGACTTACGTTGAAGGATGTTTCTCTGCTCCAGCTCCTCTGCACTGGGTCTCTGGCTGAGACGCCTAGAGGATAGAAGTTAGAATATCAGTATCACATCAATCTTGTGTTAGATTTGGTGTGTGTATATGTGGAGAGAGAAAAGAGAGAAAGAGAGAGAAAAGCGAAAAGAAAATGATAGTGAGACTGTGTGGCTTTATCTATTACCTTGTGAGTGCAGAGCCTATTTGTGTGCGTATGGCCTCCCATTGCTCCCTGCTCTGCCACGTCAGCCCTGTTGACCCTTGGTGTGTGTGTCCTGGTGTGTGTCCCGGAGTGCATCGTTCGGTGTGACCGCTGGACTTGTCCTCTCGAGCATGTTTCTCTGGGGCGTGTCGGTTACTCAGTTTCAAAGCTAAAGTGTCTTTCCTTCTGACCCTGCTGGCCAAAGCACCTGAACAAGAACCACAGAGAGATGGAGTCAGGTATACAAAGATATACAGTACCAGTCATTAGTTTGGTCACACATACTCATTCAAGGGTTTTTATTTGTACTATTTTATACATTGTAGAATAATAGTGAAGACATCAAAACTATGAAATAACACATCTGGAATCATGTAGTAACCAAAAAAGTGTTAAACAAAACAAAGTATATTTTAATGTTTGAGATTCTTCAAAGTAGCCACCCTTTGCCATATTGGTAGCTTTGCAAACTCTTGGCATTCTCTCAACCAGCTTCACCTGGAATGCTTTTCCAACAGTCTTGAAGGAGTTCCCACATATGCTTCAGTCTGCGATCCAACTCATCCCAATTGGGTTGAGGTCGGGTGATGCTTCAGTCTGCGATCCAACTCATCCCAATTGGGTTGAGGTCGGGTGATTGTGGAGGCCAGGTCATCTGATGCAGCACTCCATCACTCTCCTTCTTGGTAAAATAGCCCTTACACAGCCTGAACGTGTGTTGGGTCATTGTCCTGTTGAAAAACAAATTATAGGCCCACTAAGCGCAAACCTGATGGGATGGCGTATTGCTGCAAAATCCTGTGGTAGCCATGCTGGTTAAGTGTGCCTTGAATTCAAAATAAATCACGGACAGTGTCACCAGCAAAGCACCCCTACACTTCCTCCTCCAAGCTTCACGGTGGGAACCACACATGCGGAGATCATCCGTTCACCTACTCTGCATCTCACAAAGACACAGCAGTTGGAACCAAATATCTCAAATTCAATTCAGATCAAATTTGATTTGTCACATACACATGGTTAGCAGATGTTAATGTGAGTGTAGCAAAATGCTTGTGCTTCTAGTTCCGACAATGCAGTAATAACCAACGAGTAATCTAACCTAACATTTCCATAACTAATACCTTTATACACACACAAGTGTAAAGGGATAAATAAAATGTACATACAGATATATGAATGGGTGATGGTACAGAACGGCATAGGCAAGATGCAGTAGATGGTATAGAGTACAGTATATACATATAAGATGAGCAATGTAGGGTATAAACATAAAGTGGCATAGTTTAAAGTGGCTAGTGATACATGTATTACATAAAGATGGCAAGATGCAGTAGATGAAAGAGTACAGTATATACATATACATATGAGATTAGTAATGTAGGGTATGTAGAGTACTTCTGTCCTATTCGGTGTCCTGTGTGAATCTAAGTGTGCGTTCTCTAATTCTCTCCTTCTCTCTTTCTTTCTCTCTCTCGGAGGACCTGACCCCTAGGACCATGCCCCAGGATTACCTGACATGATGACTCCTTGCTGTCCCCAGTCCACCTGGCCGTGCTGCTGCTCCAGTTTCAACTGTTCTGCCTTCTTATTATTCGAACATGCTGGTCATTTATGAACATTTGAACATCTTGGCCATGTTCTGTTATAATCTCCACCCGGCACAGCCAGAAGAGGACTGGCCACCCCACATAGCCTGGTTCCCCTCTAGGTTTCTTCCTAGGTTTTGGCCTTTCTAGGGAGTT
This sequence comes from Oncorhynchus kisutch, assembly GCF_002021735.2. Classification (NCBI taxonomy): domain Eukaryota; kingdom Metazoa; phylum Chordata; class Actinopteri; order Salmoniformes; family Salmonidae; genus Oncorhynchus; species Oncorhynchus kisutch. Next base: position 30,658,191 of record NC_034175.2, on the reverse strand, counting down.
TTTCCTAGCCACCGTGCTTCTACACCTGCATTGCTTGCTGTTTGGGGTTTTAGGCTGGGTTTCTGTACAGCACTTTGAGATATCAGCTGATGTACGAAGGGCTATATAAACACATTTGATTTGATTTGATTTGATGTAAACATTATATTAAGTGGCATTGTTTAAAGTGGCTAGTGATTTTTCCCCCCATCAATTTCCATTATTAAAGTGGCTGTAGTTGAGTCAGTATGTTGGCAGCAGCCACTCAATGTTAGAGGTGGCTGTTTAACAGTCTGATGGCCTTGAGATAGAAGCTGTTTTTCCAGTCTCTCGGTCCCTGCTTTGATGTACCTGTACTGACCTCGCCTTCTGGATGATAGCGGGGTGAACAGGCAGTGGCTCGGGTGGTTGTTGTCCTTGATGATCTTTATGGCCTTCCTGTAACATCGGGTGGTGTAGGTGTCCTGGAGGGCAGGTAGTTTGCCCCCGGTGATGCGTTGTGCAGACCTCACTACCCTCTGGAGAGCCTTACGGTTGTGGGCGGAGCAGTTGCCGTACCAGGCGGTGATAGAGCCCGACAGGATGCTCTCGATTGTGCATCTGTAGAAGTTTGTGAGTGCTCTTGGAGACAAGCCGAATTTCTTCGTTCTTCACAACGCTGTCTGTGTGGGTGGACTAATTCAGTTTGTCCGTGATGTGTACGCCGAGGAACTTAAAACTTACTACCCTCTCCACTACTGTCCTGTCGATGTGGATAGGGGGGTGCTCCCTCTGCTGTTTCCTGAAGTCCACAATCATCTCCTTTGTTTTGTGACGTTGAGTGTGAGGTTATTTTCCTGACACCACACTCAGAGGGCCCTCACCTCCTCCCTGAAGGCCGTCTCGTCGTTGTTGGTACTCAAGCCTACCTAATTTGGACTCATCAGACCAAAGGACAGATTTCCACCGGTCTAATGTCTATTACTTGTGTTCCTTGGCCCAAGCAAGTCTCATCCTCTTATTGGAGTCCTTTAGTAGTTGTGACTTTGCAGCAATTCGACCATGAAGGCCTGATTCACACAGCCTCCTCTGAACAGTTGATGTTGAGATGTGTCTGTTACTTGAACTCTGTGAAGCATTTATTTGGACTGCAATTTCTGAGGCTGGTAACTGTACCTCTGCAGCAGAGGTAACTCTGGGTCTTCCTTTCCTATGGCGGTCCTCATGAGAGCCAGTTTTATCATAGCGCTTGATTGGTTTTGCAACTGCACTTAAAGAAACTTTCAAAGTTCTTGAAAATTCCCACATTGACTGACCTTCATGTCTTAAAGTAATGATGGGCTGTTGTTTCTCTTTGCTTATTTCAGCTGCTCTTGCCATAATATGGACTTGGTCTTTTTTACCAAATGGGACTATCTTCTGTATACCACCCCTACCTTGACACAGCAAAACTGACTGGCTCAAACGCATTAAGGAAAGAAATTCTACAAATTAATTTTAACAAGGCACACCTTTGAATTTAAATGCATTCCAGGTGACTACCTCATGAAGCTGGCTGATAGAATGCCAAGAGTGTGCAAAGCTGTCATGAAGGCAAAGGGTGGCTACTATAAAGAATCTCAAATATAAAATATATTTTGATTTGTTGAACACTTTTTTGGTTACTACATGATTCCATATGTGTTATTTCATAGTTTTGATGTCTTCACTATTATTCTACAATGTAGAAAGAAAAACCCTGGAATGAGTAGGTGTGTCCAAACTTTTGACTGGTACTGTATAGGTATCATGTGTGGCTCAATTGGTAAGAGTGCAGTGCTAACAATGACAAATGAGGGGTAAATTCCCGCAGGGATCAATAGTCACATACAAAAAGTGTATGTGCTCACTCTACTGTAATTCACTAAAATGTGTCTAAAATGTGTCTGATAGGTGGCATATATACTTTTACAGTATTTTAAAGATGCTGCTATATCTGAGTATAAATGTTTATCCATAAAGCAATTCACGTGAGACAGAGATACATACTGGGTGGAGGCTCATCCTCCTCATCCTCGTCTGAATCTTCATCTTTATAGAGCACTGGCCCGTCCGAGTCGCTGTCGTCCCTTTGCAAGTCCTGCTGTTCTTCCTCCTCCTCCTCCTCCTCACTGCTGTTGGGTCCCTCAGGGATGACATTGATGCTGGGCTCTCCCACCATGCACCTCCTGCTCCGTGGCTCCAGCTCTGGCTGGGGGAGCTCCCCATCATACTCCTCCTCCTCCTCTTCTTCATCATCCTCCTCCTCCGAGTAGTCATCCTCAGCCCTGATAGCGTGAGAAATGGAGCGATGGAGATCAGATGAGTTTTCAACAGAAATAGGAAAAGCCGTCAGTCACATATCATTATTGATGATAATAAATCTGATAATAAATCATTGGCATCACAGAAAGATTGTGTGGCTAGATCCTTTCATACAAGGTCTTGCCAACTTTACATCTATTGTTTCAGGTGTGATTTTTACTCAAGTCTAGAACATGGAGGAAATACCCATAGTGACATATAGGACTCACAGTTTCAGAGGCTGGATGCTGACGGCTAGGGGCCGGCTGCGGTCCCCCTGGTACTCAGGCGGTGTCTCGAAGAGCAGGGAGTGAGCTGAGCGCTGGGAGCCGTCGGGATGTGGCTGGGCCGGGCCGGGGCTGGACAGGGCCCTCTGGATCATGATGTGCAGGGGGACGGGGGCCGGCCGCTGGGGGGGCTCACTGGTGGGGCTGGGGGGGTCAAAGAGCAAGGGCTGGGGGATGGGATGTTGGTAGGAGTGCTGGTGGTGGAGGTAGTGCGCTTGCAGATGCTGGCGGGGGGGAGAAGGGGGGATGTGGTTGGGTAAGGGCGGGGACGGGGGAGGCATCTGGAAGCCTGCTGAGTGGTTATGATGGTCCTCAGGAGAAAGAAGGGAAGGGGAGGGGGTGGAAACAGACTGGGTGGACGCAGACGGGTCCTCCGGGTTGCGCTTTGTGACAGGGGTGGTCCTCTTGGGGGGCATCGGTGGGGAGGGCTTAGTTGGCACCAGTCTGGTACCGGCCTGGGTGAGGTTGCCTGTGTGATGGAGAAACAGTTTATTGAATGTGTCACACACTGATAAACACACGTTCACTTACTTTATTAACCTATATCTGGGCTTTCAACTGCAGATCAAGTGAGTGCACAAGCTTGTTAACGTCTCCATTTACATGTAAGATCGAGCCCAAGTAACATGGGTGAGTGCACATGAATGGATATACACACCCAGATCACATGACTGAGTCCACATGAATGCATAGGTCCACAAACCCAGGTCACATGACTGGGTCCATATGAGTGCATTCGACAGGGTCTTACATTACAAATGGGTGCATGTGGCAATCAAGGTTACAGTGAGGGTTTGAATAAGTACACATGCACTAGAACACACGCAGACCATATACAGATCGAATTGGCCAGTATGCATCCATCGCTTCTTAGCATCTCTGAACTGAGAATTATGAAAAAAAACTCTGTTCAACCAAGCTGGAATAGACATTTGCGATTGCATGCAAACCTTTAAATATGTAAGCTCAATGCAGTTGCTGGTGAATGTGTCAACATGAAATAGCTTTAAAATACAAAGCCATGGAGACATACTGCATTGGAGTACAATAGATCATAGCAGCAGACTGATTGAGCGCCAGACATGAAGCATACTGGAGAGTCAAGTCCCTTCTCTCCTCTCTCGCTCCAGAGCAGATGTGTGGATTAGCCTTTATGGGGCAGCCTGGTCTGCGCTGGGCTGCCACAGGTAGCCATCACGGGAGACACTCAGTTACTCCCCCATTCACATGCCAGAGGTAGTAGTACACATATGGTGGTCAGACGCCCACGTACACCCACTTACACGCACACATCACTCAACCTTGTTACGCGCATGCAGCCTAACGTGGCATGAGCAGAAGAGAGCCCTCAATCCAGGCCGTTATAGGTTAGTCCATCAGTTGCATCCAGGTAGCGTTTGGCATGAGGCTTTTCAAGTCAGGATAATGAAATATGATGACGCAAGTAACCAGAAGGTTGACATTAACAGGGGTGTGGCATACAGCCACACATACAACGCAGGCTTGGGAAGACGTTAGAGAGACAAGGTGGGCACCGTTGCTGCGGCGATGCCAGTGAAGAGGGGCATTGGTGGGCATCCTTTGTTTTACCTGACCGCAGGCCCTTGCCATCCCGCCGGCACAGGTAGACAGGGAGGGACAGGTAGACATCATAGTCGCCCTCGCGTTTCCAGCAGGACCAGTAGAGGGGCAGTTGGGAGTCATTCTGGTTCTCACCCCCCTGTAGAGTGGAGGCTGGCAGGGGATGAGAGGCACGACACACAGGCCTTCAGCTCTCATATAGGCTGGCTGAATGTATACACTGTGTATAGGGTGACCAGACGTCCCTGATTACCAGGGACAGTCCCCAATTTTAGTGGCCTGTCCCCGGCTAGAGCTGCCCACCCCAAAATTATCCCCAATTATCCCTCAGAAAACAAGATGCAACTGTTGATAATGAGGTTTATATTCCAATAATCGAAACACTGTATCCAGTCAGATTTGCATGTACAAATTGTCTATCCCTGTACCAAACTTGTTTGACCATTTATGAGAACGTTTGATCATTGATACAAACATGTAACCACTGCATGAACAACCATGCCCACCAGGCTGCTAAACAAGTGAACCATTTCTTGTTAGAATTAAAACAAGTATTTGAAAGGAATATAGTGAAAATTGATAGTTAACTATAGTTCCATACCATTGTTTTTTATATATTTTTGCACAGCTAGCCCCATAAAAAAAAAATCCATGATTTTCATTTCTAATATCTGGTCACCTTAACTACACATACACCAGGATGGTGTTCATTTGGGCACACCGTAGCACAACATTTTAAATACAGTCCAGGAAGTCCTTCCTGGTATCAGGCAGTTTTTTTTTTTTACGTGTGGTGTCTAATGAACACGACCAAGGTGGATATGCTTACACTTAACGCACTACCAGCACCCAGAACAAGAGGGTTGAGGGGCTTGCCTGGGCTGTGAGAGGGGACTCAATGGGGAAAGTGAAGAGGTAATCAAAACTCCTTCAGTTTCGGGCCTCTAGGTTAGCTGGTGAAGTAATCACTCTGTACCTAGCTACCTGTTAGGAATTTTCCTAATTAACTAGTGGAATACTTTTGAAAACAGTCACTACTGGCTCAGCTAGCATTCATATATAGTTTGATATGTTTCAACAACAGCTAGGCAAGCAATGATTGCATATTCAGTATCATGTCGGATGAGATTTTAAATCTACAAGTATCCGATAACTTTTCCCAGTAGTTTATGATAACCTTGGTTTAAACATTACCTAACAAAATGCACTGGCTAAAATGCATTGTTGACAATAACGGAACGTATTGTAACTGTACCAAATTAAGAATGCAGCAAAGCAACTTCTTATTGCCGTTTCTCCTTCCTGCTACACCAGGAAAAGTCCCCATTGTTCAGAGTATTCTATGCCACCTCTTTAAAAAATCCGACATGGTTTAATACATCAGAATTGTTTACATAATGTGAGAGCTGAAATGTCTACATACATTCTAGAACGTACATATGAAATAGCTTGAAAGACTGTAGGTGGCAAATAGGTGACACGAGTGCATGGCAAATGACTTCCAAGCCTATCAGCTCCAGGCTAAACCAACCAACCTACATGTAAAAATGACACAGGAAACTAGAGGGAATATATACAAAAAATGTGTTTAAACAGTCCTAAGGTAATAGGAGTATCAGATCTCAAAGAGAACAGTGAATAAAGTCGGGCTCCCCTGACAAGAAACACCCCTGGTAAAAACAATAATAATATTACCTCCGTAAGGAGCTGAGCAGAGATACAATGCCAGGGAAAATCTGCTCTGCTGCTGCTGTCTAAAATAGTTCAGTTTTATTAAGTTATCGTCTAGGGAACAGCTGCTGGAGCCGCTGGGATAACATCATTATAAAGATGAGCGGAAAAGTGTGTGTGTGTGTGAGAAATAGAATGCGCGCAACGTGCACATGTCCCTTGTAGTAACGCCTATGCATGTAACGTGAGTCTTCTGCAGACATGTATGCATGTGACACTTAACTACATGTTACGCGAGGAAGCTCCACTGAGTGAATGTGTGTGTGTGTTTTGATGCAAGCTGCACCTGGTCTACTCTGGCATCTCATAAGCTAATTCTGCCATCCCGTGATTAAACAGGCAGCTGCGGTCCCTACTACTACAATCACCACAACTAGTACTACTACTCACCCAACATGGCAGCATTAACGCCCCTGTTGACGGGCTTGGGCAGGGGGAGGGGAGGCTGCTTGGTCGCCTGGGGGGTGGAGGATGGAGCGAAGGACACTACTGCTGAAGATTGGGGGTTGGCGCCTGCAGAGGAGACAGTTCGGGCAGGCATTGCAACTGCAGAGGAAGAAGAGGAGGAAGAGTACGTGGTTGCAGGGTGGTTGGATGGGGTGTGGGATGAGGGTGACCCTTCGCTGCCGGGCTCGGGGGTGGAGCTCATCAGCCACTTGGGGGGCATAACGGACTGTTTGGGGGACAGAGACTCTCGGAGAGTGTCCCGCAGCAAATCTGGGTCAGGAACAAAATGGCTCTCTGATTCTGCAAAACACACAGCACACAAAACACGTTACATACATGTGTTAAAGAGCACTATACATTTAATAACTAATCATCATCATGAGAGACACATGAGCGCATTTGTGTCAAAGACCGCACACACAACAACTCACTACACACTGCTAGCCTTTTTTGGGTCCCTAAAAAACAAATGTTTCAGTCTTGGGTTGAAGCACTGAGCCAATTTGTGCCATTCACTCAGTCACTCTAGTGTGTGTGTGTGTGTGTGTGTGTGTGTGTGTCAAAACACTTGTATGAGATTGTCATTATCAGGGGATCAGCTGTGTAGATAAACAGTGCTGTAATTACAGTACTAAACCCACATTCCCCTAGCCCTCCACCCTGCTTCTTATTATCCCACGCCATTCCTCAAAGCTGAAGTTTATTTATAGACATGTCCTTCTCACATGCTGATGTCACAGAGAAAATAGGAAATAGTGCCTTCAGAAAGTATTCACACTCATTTACTTTTTTCAAATTTTGTTGTGTTACAAAGTGGGATTAAAATGTGCCCTTTTTTGACAATGATCTACACAAAATGCCCTAATGTCAAAGTGGAAGAAAAATTTGAACAATTTTTTTAATGGAAAATAAAACCATAATATATCTTCATTAGATAAGTATTCAACCCCTAAGTCAATACATTAATCACCTTTGGCAGCAATTACAGCTCTGAGTCTCTGGCACACCTGGATGGTACAATATTTATCCATTATTATTTAAATTATTCAAGCTCTGTCAAGTTGATCATTGCAATTTCCAAGTCTTGCCACAGAGCCAATTTAAGTCAAAACTGTAACTAGGCCACGAAGGCACATTCAAGGTCGTCTTAGTAAGCAAGCCCAGTGTACATTTTGGCCTTGTGTTTTAGGTAATTGTCCTGTTGAAAGGTGAATGTGTCTCCAAGTTTCTGTTGGAAAGCAGACTAAACCAAGTTTTTCCTCTCAGACTTTGCCTGTGCTTAGCTCTATTCCATTTCCTTTCATCCTAAAAAAAAAACTCTAGTCTTTGCCGATGACAAGCATACTCATAACATGATGCAGGCACCATGCTTGAAAATATGAAGAATGGTACGCCGTGGTGTGTTGGATTACAGGTTTCCTGAACAGGCTTCCTTCTTTGCATTCTGTCATTTATGTTAGTATTGTGGAGTAACTACAATGTTGTTGAGCCATCCTCAGTTATCTCCTATCACAGCCATTAAAATCTCAACTCTAACAGTTTCCTTCCTCTCTGGCAACTGAGTTAGGAAGGGTGCCTGTATCTTTGTAGTGACTTATTTTGGCTTGCCATTACAAAAGGTTTGAACATTTATTGACGCAAGACTATTCAGCTTTTCATTTTTCTAGAAACACATTTCTAGAAACACAATTCCACTTTGACATTATGGGCTATTGTGTGTAAATCAGTGACACAAAATATACATTTTATCCATTTAAAATTCAGGCTATAACAACAAACAGAGAAAAAGTCAAGGGTGTGAATACTTTCTGAAGGCACTGTAGGTCAGAGAAAACCGAGGGAGAGGTAAAAGGGGAGAAAAGGAGAGGGAGAGAGAAAGCGAGAAGATTAATATATAAATCAGGGAGAGTATAAGATCTAAAAGAAACAAGACACTACAGACCATTTAGCTCAGTGTGTAATAGCTGGAATGGTATCAATTAGCTTTAGCTCTTCAGCAGGGTTACGGTTGAGCTGACAGGCATTAGCTTTTAAGGACAGGAATGGTTAAAACGATAATGCCGCATTAATTACGAAAGGAGGAGAGGATGAGCTAGTCCCCCTATTCCCTTCGGCTCCCGAATAAGACGCATAGCTGGAGCAGGACTCTGGGGAGCAAAGAGGCTCCGATCTATATCTGGGGCCAAACCAGAGGACTGAAGAGGAGGAAGATTGACTGGAGAGAGGGCAGTCAGAAAACCAGGCTCCAGGTAGAAGTTGCCCTTATGCAAAGATCTAGGATCAGCTGATCGTTTTCAAATCTTCCATTAGGGGGAAAACACAAACCTTAGATCAGTGGACAGCTTCACCCTACTCCACAGAATAAGGCCGCGTGTGTGTCAAATCAAATTTGATTGGTCGCATACACATATTTAGCAGATGTTATTGCGTGTGTAGCGAAATACTTGTGTTCCTAGTTCCAACAGTGCAGTAATATCTAACAAGTCACAACAATACACACATATCTAAAAAGTACAATAATGTGTTGGTGTTAATAGCTCACCTCTACGGGCCCTTCCCTCCTCTGCGGACGCGTGCCGGGGGAGGGTAGGTTTCCATGCGGTCTCAGCAGGGCGGCGACTCCTACCGTCCTCTGATGGCGCCTTCTGCAGGCCCGGCCGCTTGTCTCCATCAGAAGGGTGGAGTCTGCCCCCGCGTCTACCCTCCTCCTGTCCCATCCCCTGCACCTGGACCATCGCCTGGCCCTGCCAGGCCATGTTAGACTTCCATTCCCCCTCCCCCTGGGACCCTCCACCTCCTCGCCGGCCCTCCTCCTGCTGCCCAGAGCCTCTGGGGCCACCCTGGCGGTCTATGTCCGGGGGGAATCGGACCCTGCGGTCCTCTATCTGGGGCAGCCAGGCTGGGTTAATCTTAAAGTCTGAGGGGTTCATCCCAAGGTCTGAGGGGGGTCTTGTCTGGTTTTCCTGCCCTCTGCCCCCTCCACCACCACCCACGGGCAGGGTGTGGCCATTCTTCACGTAGGACTGTTTGGGGCTGTGAGGATCGTCCCCTTCTGTCACAAAAATGGACACAAGCAGTGAGACTTTCCATACAGAGTCAATCACACATAAGAAGATCTATAAACTAGCACTACTTTGAGTCACTAACCAAGTGTGAGGGAGGGGTTAGTCAGAAATCTAACAAAGCCATTATCTCTACTCAAAATGTTCTGCAAATTTGAGTATAAATGGTCAAACTTAATTGGCTTGTTGAAATAGGGCACATGGACTTTTGGATTGGTTCCCTCTGTGCATCTGGACATGATTTCACAGGCCCCTTCAGAATGAGAGGTTTAGAAAGGTGTCCTAACTGCCAACCCCTTTGGACCAGAGCTCTGGCCATGGAGTGAAATATGTTTAATAAACGGGCCTCTGCAACACTGACGCCGGCAAAGCGAGTAAGAGCACAGAACACACTGACTTTAAAAGCTATTCCGCTGCAGGGCGCAATTCGTTCCACTTTCCCCAGCTCAAGAAAAACACCATGTAATTTTCTTCCCAAAATATATAGTTATACTGTTGAAAAGGAGCATGAGAGTGAATTTGACTTTCTTCAACTGCCATTGAGTGTGCTGAACTTGAAGCTGTTACTTATCGACTATGCTATCTGTGTAGGTGTGATAGCCCTGGACTTTTGTCTGATAAAGATAAAGCCATTTCCAATTTGCTCCCTCCCCCTTGGCTGCCATAACCCTTAAATGTTTGTAGATCTGAAGGGTCTGGATAGGTATATGCAGGGTAGTGGTGGAGCGTCCACCATGTTGCTTACACTTTACAGATATAGAAACATTGAAAATGTTAGGTGCAAGAGAAAGAAGTAGGGAGCCAACTGGAACTGGCTGATTGAGTCATGTGGTGATCAGGTGAGTGAGTGACATCACCAGTGGCAGCACGCACTCTTACCATTCTCTGAGAGCTCCTTCAGCACTCCCTGTTCTATAAGCTCCTGTCTCGGTCGCCTCATCGACATCTTTCTCTCCAGAACTGCCGTCAACACACAGAATTTAAGCCAGTGCATTAAGGCTTTAAGTTTTTTTCTTCAGATTTCTTCCAGATAGCATATAAAACCGAAGATAATATTTCAAATTTTTGTGTGTCATTTCACATTCCAGAAGTCAAAGATGTAAGTTTACAGATCTTCAGATAAAAAGGATATTATTCTAACCACTATAACAATTGTTTTGTTTAAGCAGACTGAACTGGACACACTGGAAAAGGCCATGGCATGTACATATCACCAGGAGACAGGAAAACACACTGAAAGGCGTTTGATAAAGATTGAATGCAACACATAAAAACTAACAAACACAATGAAGCTGGAACACAAACCTTCTGAAGTTTCCGTAAACTTCTCGCTGCTTTTCTTCTTCCTCCACTTCCATGGTTTGAAGATCTTGCCAAGGGTAGAGAACTTTCCCTTGCCCTTGCATGGGAGAGGGGTGCTGTCCCCATCTCCTTCCGTCGTGTTGTGCAGGTGGTCAACTTCATCAACTGGAGCAATGGAGTCAGAGAGAAAATAATGGAGATTCAAGAAACATTGTTGAAATATGACAACCATAACTGGGCATCTACAACATAACAGCAGCACAGAGAACAGAGGTAACCAGAGCCCTGACATTTTCACAGTAGCCTAGCTGAGCTCTAACTCAGGCGAGCAAAACCTTGTGCACCAGCTGCTGTTTAGCCTGGCCCATGCACTCAGAGTAAAGTGTAGTATTATAGCATTATCCTATAGCCTAACTGAGCTAGACTGACACCCATACACACTCAGAGTAAAGTGCAGAAGAACATTAGCCTAGCTATGCTAGACTGACACCCATATGCACCATGAGTAAAGAACATGGGAGGGCCAGGCTCATCAGGAAGATTATTATCTTTAGCTCAGAGCTCTGGGACTGTGTGTGCTTTGGCGGGGTGATGGTGAAAGCTCATGTACTCCTCCACACATTCACAACCAAGTCACCAACAGCTTTGGGAAGGGAGAGTCCCTCTTGCACTGGCCTCCGTCCATAGCTTCCCACAGTCTCACATTCCTCCCTACTGGGAGAATATTGTTATCAGCCTTTCAACACCAACAGGCTATGTGGAAGCACACACACACATTTTTCACGAACAAATACACCTTTAAAAATAATTTGGGAGGTAGGACTCGCTCTTTGGCCTGAGTGAGTCTCTTTCCAAGACACGCACAGACATCCAGCTGCCATGGTAACAGCTCAGCTGACTGACAGGCTGACAAGGTGCTGAGCTTCACAAGGCCTTTCACAGAACATCTCTGTGAGCCAGGTTCCTCTAAGGTTGAGGTTTTAATTCAGCAGACATAATATTTACTGTGTAGAAGGGCTGGGGCAAAACAACCAACCAGTCCCACAAAAACAGGATGTCCTGGCAATAACACTACAACAGCAATTCAGTTCACACATCAACGCACGCTTAAAAAATAACACTATTTTCCAGCTGCTGATAGGCAGAGGTAATAACATTATACAATACCTTCCTTCAAAAGACCAGAAGTGGAGGTATAGGAAACATGTCAAAAGGTGGAAATGGGCTCCAAAGCAGGGTCATGGAGGTTATATTACAGAGCTAGTCTACCTGGGTAGGAGCTCAGGGTCCAGCTTCCATGGTGGTGGGACTTGAGGCAACATGCCATGAGGAAGCAGAAGGTTGTGTTCAAAAACTCAAACTCTTGTCCCGAGTCGATCCCAACACCCTAGGTAGGGGAGGGGCTGGGGGCGTCTGTGACAGCGCAAAGACCCACAGCAGGCTGCTAAACCACATGCAGACAAAACATCAAAGTTCAGAGGCCAGCTCCAAACCATATACATCCAGCTCCTCAGGAAGTTACAAAAACCAGTGGATTCAGGTTATGATGTCCAAAGAACGAGTTGCTAAATGCAGTTGTCTGTAACACACACTCCCCTGGTTCTCCTACACTCAGGCACAGCAGGCTCTGGCAGAGCGGTCTGCCTCTGACAAGGAGAGCACGGCAGGAAGGCAGGTCAGCTAAAATCCACTCAAGCAGGACAAGTGCTGGTTGTGCTGGGCCGACACACTCCAGATCCACAGTGGGTTGACTGACTGATACTACCAGAAACACACAGCAGCAGAACATTCACTCCATTCAGCTGGTAGCAAGAAATACAGTTGATCTTATCACAGAGATTGGAAAGGTGACCAAATGGATCCTTCCTATACCCAAAAGGGTGCCTGAAGAGTGAGCGGAGGTCCGGTATGTGTAGGCTGTCTGCAGCTGTGTGACTCGGACAGAGGAAGGAGAGGGGGGGGGGGGGGGGGTGAGGTCTGGGAAACACAGGGAGGAAACAGCACTCCACCCTGATCCTAACGGTGACAGAACAAAGACAACCTCCACCCCTCACACATCTTAATGTACTGGACATGAAAAAAGAGAGCCTGTTTCAACTGATAGCCTGCATTGTAGGCTATAAAGCACACATGACATAATATTAAGTGATAATGCCCGAGAAGGCGGTGTTTGGAGGATATATTGGCACGGGTGTTAGCAAATTGTGCCAATATATCCTTCAAACATCGGCTTCGAGGGCATTCACACTTTTATACAATGGGTCACCAACATATTCAAATAATGATTGACATATTTTGATCAATTTATTCATACTATTTCATCCTTCCACAAGATATAGTCCTGACACAAATCTAGAGTTGCTACCCAAGCTGGCTGGTCGTTCATTCTATCGGTTCGGTTGCTGGAGACGTGACCCAGTTCAGTCTAAATGTTCCATTGCTGGCAACGTTCTTATCCCTTGCTTGCTAGCTAAGCAACTACGGCTAACTTACAGTGCAGGCAGAAGAACAGCAAAATAGCTGCACTTGAATTTGTTTAAACGCTTTTCTAGTGAAATTTATTTGTACGCATCCGTAAAAATGAGCTAATGAGCCACGATTTCGCCCGGCATAGAAAATGTGCTCACTTGTCAGGACACTGTTGTTCAGAAGAGCTAGCCAATAACACAGTTAACACAATCACTTCAAACTGAAGCTGGAAAGACTGCAAACTAGCTGCACTTCATTTTGTTTAACATTTTTTCAATTTACATTTCTTTGTATATATCCATAAAAATTATTCAAGCTGATTCATGATTTCGACTGGCTGAGAAACGCTGCCTGCCTGGCTGTCTCGTTCCGATTCCCGACACGTTCATTACTATGGGACAGCTGAAGATCAAATTTGAATATTGAAACAATGTTGCAAATGTCAGAGAGACAGAGAGCAAGGTTTATACAAATATCAGAGGTTGAAAACTAAATGTTAGTCAAAGAAATGTGAGATAACGTCTAGATGCTTTTTATAGTCGAGATCAAGTTTATAAATTGCCTTGCTGGGCTGATGAGACAGAAATCTGACAGCGCAATCCACTATGTCAAAACAAAGGACTCAGAGAGGTCTGGATGACAAGTTCAAAGTGAATGATGCAGTAACAGCCAGGATACCAGGCTAGACAGTTCTGTCCAATCAGGAAGCCAGCCCATCTAGAGCTTGCCAATAAGGAAACAGGGTCAGACTTGGTCGTCACTAGTTATGTTACATTCCCAAATAAATCGCTCCTCAACAGAAATAGGGAACTAACAAAATGAGCCACTGACAACCAGAACGAAACAGGTGGGGTTTTAAAATGGGTTCTGAAAGGCATCCATGGGGGTGCCTACTGACTGGGTGCTGGCCAAACAAACTTGAGTAGGGTCTTAAACACCCACCATGTGTAGTGGAACGGAAATGACTAGCTAGTGGCTGAAGTCTGACAATTTTTACGGCCTTCCTCTGACACCACCTGGTATAGAGGTCCTGGATGGCACGAAGCTTGGCCCCGGTGATGTACTGGCACTACCCTCTGTAGTGCCTTGCGGTCGAAGGCCGGGCAGTTGCCATACGAGGCAGGGATGCAACCCGTCAGGATGCTCTTGATGGTGCAGCTGCAAAACCTTTTGAGGATCTGAGGACGGCATGCTAAATCTTTTCAGTCTTCTGAGGGGGAATAGGTTTGGTCGTGCCCTATTCACGACTGTCTTGGTGTGCTTGGACCATGTTAGTTTGTTGGTGAGGTGGATGCCAAGGAACTTGAAGCTCTCAACCTGCTCCACTACAGCCCAGTCAATGAGAATGCGGGCGTGCTCAGCAACTGGACACGAATATTTGCAGGATAACCTTTTACCCGAAACGAGAAAAGTATTGCCAGGAGCAGGTTAGTACAATAGAGTTAATTAATATCCAGGTTTAGTCTCAGCCCCTTGACTTGCAGGAGCAGTCAGGTGAGCATGTGGTGGAGAGTTGTTTTAAGGGCCTCAGCAGTAGGCCCGCTGCCTCGAGCAGCCTGATCACTTACATAAGAGTCTGCTTCCGCAAGGAAAGCCCACCCTCTCCCTCACTTTACGTGTTTTGAAATGGCTAGTCACTTTGACTAGTCACTAGTGGGTGGTACCAGAGAGGTAATTCCAATACCTAAAGTTGTTGGTTGAAAAGATAGCCATTTCTAAACCTGGTTTTGTGTACTTGCACCTACACACTGGATCGGACTGGCTATCTGGCATTTCAAATGCCAGATGGGCTGGTTGATTTTTTGCCTAGTGTGCCTGTAACTTGTTATTGGCACACTAGGCTGATTACTCGCTGGTTGCCATACTTCATCTCTATAAAATAATAATAATAATACTACCCAATCTCTTAGGCTTAACCTCCATGGGATAACAGACCACAACAATACTGGGGGAAGGGGGATGCAATGGCTCCAAAAAAGCACATAACACCCTACACATTGACAGACAATCCTATTTCCAGTAATCCCTCAGAAAAATGTTTCAATATCTCAGTTTACTGCCACAAACAGTGAGGCATGCGTTTGTGCGGCTAATCTTTTTGTTTTGCACACATCACGTCAGAAGGGTATCCTGCACTCAGTAATGTGCGTGCACGCACACACAGCTGATATTCATCCACATGATCCCAGTGATTTTTAACATTTCCTGTGGTAAAGAGAGAAATAAAGTGTGCAACATTGTTGATTACACAATCTCCTGCCCCGCCTCTCCGTTGCCCTCTCTCTTTCGCAGCTATGATGTTGAAAAGAAATTAGAAAAACTGAACACTAAGGATCGTATTAGAATGCTTGAGTGGTGTAAAAAAAAAAAGGTACTTGTGTGTACTTGTGAGACTGATTATAGAGCATGCGTATGTGAGTGAGTAAACTAGAAACTCACCGCTACAGTGGATGTGTTGGTGTTGGTCCTGAGCTGGGGTCTCCAGAGGAAGGCTCTGTCCCATGATCCAGCCCCAGAGGGGCCTCTTTTCCTCTTTCTACCCAGGAATAGGCACTCCGTGCTGGGCAGAGGAGGAGCACACCTGGTCCACAGCTTGTTCAACCAAGTTCCCTGGTCTCCTCTTTCCCGGACACCTCTGTCTACTTTGCCAGAAACTCTGTGCGACTTTCTTTCCCCTCTGGTATACTCCTCCCACTCTCCCTCCCTCTTTTGGTCTCCGTAAGACCTACCCTCCCTGCTCCCTTGAAGTGCTCCCCACCCTCTCCCTTTCTCACTGACCCTCCCTCCTTGAGTCTCTGGCCAGTCAGCATTCACAGACAGATGCCTATCATTCCTTTGAGCTGCACTGGTGGTGTATAAATATGCGCTTGTATTTTAGTGTGTGTGTGTGTGTGTGTGTGTGTGTGTGTGTGTGTGTGTGTGTGAGAGAGTGACAGAATTTACCAACATTCTCTGGCTAACCTCTCGGGCTTTAGTCCTTCATATATGCCCACCACAGTGGGATCCTTCTTCACAGGATCTCTTTCCACTTTGAATGGGGCACTCAGCAGCTTAATAAACCAAACCAGTAGTAATGAAAGTAGTTTCAGCGGTGGGCTCTGACTGCTCATGTGACCTGACAGTGGCCAGATCCAGGTCAAAGGTTAAATAATGACATCCACTGAGGTATTCATATTCTGTCTCTATGGAGCCACCATATGGATGTACAGCATGAGCAGGGGGCTCCTAACAGCAACTCTGCCAGTAGGGCTGAGAGGTGTGAGTAGTCACAGAGAACTAAAAGGATGGGCCACTGTCCGAGAGAGAAACCACAAAAATTGGGAAAAAATATATAGAAAGTAGTACCTTCTCTCTCTCACTTCCGACATAAAAATGAAATTGTTTAAAGCTGGAAAACCAGAGCAGGTACAAAGCTACTGGCATGTCATTTGGCAGAGATATCTATTTCTATCTGTGCCCTCTATCAATGGAGATGTAGTTCAGATAGAGAAAGGAGGAAGTGTCTGCTCTGAGACCACACAGCATTCCATCAGCAGAAATGTCACTAGTACTGCTGAGGAGGTCATGGGGTGGCAGGTAGCCTAGTGGTTAAGAGCAGAAAGGTTGCTGGTCTAAATCCCGAGCTGACTAGGTGAAAAATCTGTTGACGTGCCCTTGAGCTAGGCACAACCCTAATTGCTCCAGTAAGTCGCACTGGACAAGAGCGTCTGCTAAAATGTAAAAGTGAAAAATTAATGCAATATGCTTCACAAAAGCCTTCTTTACATTCTCTTCCAGTCAGCACTCAAGAGCAATACTGAGACGATACTGGTTCGTTCAATGTCATTTCAGCAAGCCATGACAACCATGTTTACCTGGCCACTGTTTCAAATGCAAACTTTTAAGCATGAGAATGCATTACATAGGATATGAAGAAACAATACTCTGAGCCGCAGCTGCATACTATACTGAACAAAAATATAAACACAACATGTAAAGCATTGGTCCCATGTTTCATGAGCTGAAAGAAAAGATTCCAGAAATGTTCCATATGCACAAAAAGCTTGTTTGTTTCTCTCAAATTTGTGTACATCCTTGTTAGTGAGCATATCTCGTTTGCCAAGATAATCCATCCACGTGACAGGTGTGGCATATCAAGAAGCTGATTAAAAAGCATGATCATTACACAGTTGCACCTTGTGCTGGGGACAATAAAAGCCCACACTAAAAAGTGCAGTTGTCACACAACACAATGCCACAGCTTTTGAGGGAGCGTGCAATTAGTATGCTGACTGTAGGAATGTCCACCAGAATTGTTGCTGTAATGGATTGAAAACAAAGTCACTAAAAACAGACACCCCTTTATTATTATTTTTTAAACCAATTTGTTAATGTATTTGTCTGAATTCATCTAAAATTGTATATTCTACATACTTTAGCATTAGTAGTCCATTAGGCCTATAGATGGTGCTGTTGCACTGTGGTAGTCAGGAAAAACAGCTAGTTCTGGCCAAGTGCAAGTACCGTTCTTCAAAATAAAGAAAGCACCAGAACTTTGCAGATGTAAACTTGTCCGTTCTTTTTAACAGAACTTCCAAAAGTTCTAATAAAAAAAAAAATGTAATAACATGCAATTTAATAACTTTGTCAAGGTATTATCACGTTATCTGGAGTGTGGACGTGCATGAAAAAAATACGATTTTACGGTGGTGCCACTATCTTAAAGCTGAATGTAATTGTTGTCAGTTTTCTTTATTGGTAGCAGTTTGTAGAAAAACATTCAGTTATTTATGTTTTCATATATAAGTGTTTCTATTGTATGAACATGAAATACACTGTAGTTTTCATGTGAAATCATACAGTAAGACAGGGTTATTTGTGAAACATTTTTGAATTCTGCTTTAGGTAAAGTGGATTTATGCTCTGTATTTTAAAGTGTGCACTTGTTTGATGTTAATGTTTTAAAAGTACGAAGAAGAAAATAGACAATTGAACAAGTGAAAAAAAACATTCAGAATAAAGAAAACACCAGAACTATTTAGGTAACATTGCCAGAGAATTTAATGTTAATTTCTCTACAATAAGCCACCTCCAAGGTCACTTTGGGGACTATTATATTGGTTCCATTGTGCTAGGCAAGCTCAATCAAGCACAGCTAAAGTATTTGCTGATTTGAACAGATGAGGTCTCTGACCTTCTTGGGCTGTCTCTCTCGGGTAGGAGCATTTGGCCAGTAACCGAAAGGTTGCTGGATCGAATCCCAGAGCCGACAAGGTAAAAAAGTCTGTCGTTCTGCACCTGAACAAGGCAGTTAACCCCACTGTTCCCCAGGCACTGATGAAGTGGATGTTTATTAAGGCAGCCCTCCGCACCTCTCTGATTCAGAAGGTTTGGTTTAAATGCGGAATACACATTTCAGTTTTACAACTGACTAGATATGACCCTTCCTTTTCTCTGCTTCTGAAGATGGAGTCTGTAGTTGTACGGCCCTTTCTCACTGCCCCACATAAACTGGGCTTGCTTCCAGAAAGCAGGAGACAGAGCTGGGCCAATCCGCATGAGCCCGGAACCTGTCGACCTGGAAAACAGACTGGGCCAGGCCTCTTCAGCAGGCAGACGGAACTGAAGCTTAACACACAGACTGGTGCTAACAAGAAAGGGAGGGAGCCTGTCTCCCTTGCCTACAGCGGGCGCCATAGAGAACTGAGCTGTCTGCTGTGCGCCAAGTAGCAGCAAAAACAAACTGCCCATAAACACACCCAGGTCTATATTGCACTACTACACAAACCACAATGAAAAAGAAGCCAAACTTACCACGATTTTCCATTACAAGGTCTGAGGCGCAACAGTCAACGGTTCCTGAAAAAGAAGCGGCAACATTATTTATTAGCCTGCAGAGGTAAATGGCAAAAAGTCAACTTTAATGAGTAGCATTTATGTAAAACTGAAAAGATGTACACTGGAGAAGGTCATTGGTGTTGGAAGGTGGTGGTCTTCAGCAGCAGTCTGTGGGGAGAGGTTTCAGGCCTCCCTGGAGATGCCCTCTCGGCTCAGTCCCTCTGTCCAGAGAGAGCACAACACACAGTCAGTCACACACAGCTGGGAGGGGAGAGCATTTTACCAGTTTTAAATGGGGATTGATAAACAAGTGACATTCCACATAAAACAACACTTACATATTTAGAGTATTCACTGATGGCATCACTGACACGCAAACACACATTGTCTTGACGATTGTTTGAAAAATGAATTTTTTTCCCTCTTCAGATTTACATCCAAATCTGAATTCTAAGCTAGTTAATAAAAACAATTAGCAATGAACACATTGTGGTGTGTGGTAACTAAATATTAACTTGGGAAAAGAGTTAAAAGACATGCTCACACACGCACACACACACACACACACACACACACCTCTAGCTGCAGCTTGGTGTGACAGTGTCATAGCCAGGGGGACAATATTAAACCTTGGGAACAGAACGGGAGCACGTTCTCAATTTATTTTTAGTGTCGCCAACTCGAGCAGATCTGCTGTAACAGGCCCTTTTCAGGGAGAATGAAGGACAAGCACAGGAATGGTGTGTGTGCGTTTCAAGGGAGAAATGATGGAGTGTCAAGGGAGAGGTGAAAAAGTGTGGGTGCAGGTTAGGGTTGAATGGCGGGAACCACCCAAAACCACTTCCTTTTCCCAGGTTAAATAACTGTGAGAAACTAGAAAATGATAATAAATTATTTATATTAACAGCATGACGTTAAACTGTTAATATGCTATGTCTAAACCTGGTGTCCCTATGGCCTTCTCTCTGCATGATCAATCATAAATGCTCATGGTGTGGACAGACCATCTCGGTATGGAATGCAGTTCACACCGCATGTTGACCCATCATGGTAACTTTCTTAAAACTTGTGACAGGTATGCTTACATTTGCTGCGGCATAGCATACTGCTACAGTAATACAAGGACCGAATGCACGTATAATTTACACATCTCCGTCTGGCTTTTGGTGATCAGCGGATTTTTGAATTGTAAAGATTTTTTTTATTGCAGCTGCAGTTTTAAAAACAGCCTATCACTCTATCATTGCTTTTAATGAGAGCATGCACAAGCAGACTCTCCATCTATTCCCTTCAAATTGCAGGAAAATAGATAATCCTGTTCAAAACATCCTAGCCTACCTATTTCAGGTAATACATTCAATGCAGTAGTAGCCTTACATTTAGCTAATGAATGATGGGTTATGCATAATAAGCTTCTAACTTAACTGTCTCTTTTGCAATACGCATGCGCCTGTGCTCCGCTGCCCTCTCGTTAAAAAACCCTGGCAGGAAAAGCTAGACTAGAATAGCTTGCTGGACATTTTAGAAAAAAAAAGTTTTATACGAATAGACTATTTGAAGAGGGCTGCAAGTTTGTTTGCCAAAAGTTAAATACAACAGTCAACAGAACTGATGTTTAGTTTGAAAGAAGAGCGAACGCACGATGGCGGTAGGCTGTAGCAGTTATTTAGTCAGACCCATAACCATTCAAATCTTCATGAAGGGAAGTGAAAGCCATCCGCATCTAATTCTAGTCCTATATTATTCAAGCATGTCATTAGAATGATAAACAACTAAAATCATTTAATTTAGCTTAACTGTTGAAAGCGAGGAAGGAAGGAAGCAACAGGAAGTAAGGGGTGGCTAGTAACATCAGGGGAAATATTACTAAAAGGTACAGTGCCTTCAGAAAGTATTCAGACCCCTTGACTTTTTCCACATTTTGTTTACAGCCTCATTCCAAAATTGGTTAAAGTTTTCCCCCCTAAAATCTATACACAATACCTCATAACGGACAAAGAAAAATCAGGTTTTTATAGATGTTTGCAAATGTATTAAAAATTTAAAACTGAAATGTACATAAGCATTGAGACACTTTGCAATGAGACTCGAAATAGAGCTCAGGTGCATTTCCATTCATCCTTGAGATGTTTCTACAACTTGATTGGAGTCCACCTGTGGTGAATTCAATTGATTGGACATGATTTGGAAAGGCATGCACCTGTCTTTATAAGGTCCCACAGTTGACAGTGCATGTCCGAGCAAAAACCAAGCCATGGGGTCGAAGGAATTGTCCGTAGAGCTCAGAGACAGGATTGTGTCGAGGCACAAATCTGGGAAAGGGTATTAAAAATTAATTTGCAGGGACCACGTTAGGTGTAATGTCTGTGTGTGATGAGTGAGAGGTAAAAGGAGAAAGTAATGTAAAAGGAGAAAGTAATGAAAAAGCTGGAGGGACAGTAATAGCTACAACTGTTCTGTCTTACAACACAACCTAACTTGCTGCACATTCAGAGGCCTTATATTACAGATAATTTCCTGCAACCTCCTGCAACCTATTATCAGATAATTTCCTGCAACCTCCCACCATGAAATAGTTATGACTTGCTTATAGTTGAGAATCTTTGGGCTAAAGTCTTACTTCTGATAAGGCACAAAGTTACAAGTACAGTGGTTAACAAAGGTTAACCTCATGGCAGAGACACAGAAGAATGACGCTCCATCCCAGTAATGCATGTTGGTGCTTGGTATGTAATTATGGTGTGAAACAACGCAAAGGCTTGACCCTGAATCAGTCTGCTCTGTTGAAGTCTTCTATAAAAAGATCTACAAGGAGGGAGCCAGCGCTGCTTTGCCTGAGAGTCCAACAAGCTGTGTGCTACCAAGAAACGACCTGCCAATATTTTTACCTTTATTTAACTAGGCAAGTCAGTTAAGAACAAATTCTTATTTTCAATGACGGCCTAGGAACAGTGGGTTAACTGCCTGTTCAGGGGCAGAACGACAGATTTGTACCTTGTCAGCTCGGGGGTTAGAACTTGCAACCTTCTGGTTACTAGTCCAACGCTCTAACCACTAGGCTACGCTGCCGCCCCATGTCCTCGAAACAGGTTCTTCATGGTTTAAAACAGGTATTCTACAGGTACTTTAACCATGAAGTCATTGATCCAAGTGTCATTTTTGTAAATGTGGTAAAAAACCATTTTTGCAATTTTTGCTCAATAGCTGTGAGTCCTACATTCACACAAGGACTCACTCTAGGGTTGGGCGTTCAGTGAATTGGCTAGCAGAGATGAGAGGGGGGGGGGGGGGGGGGGGGGGGTTTACGACTTTACGTTGTAAATTTTCTCGTCTCCCTGACCATGCCGTATGGGAGAGAGAGGGTCACAGTAGAACAAAGGAACTCTCCTGCCAAATTCTACTACATCCCCGAAGTTGAGAATTGAACAATATTCCTATTTTGGAGAATATGTAAACAGTCACTGGAGAAGCCAGCTACGAATGGTCCATTTTGTTTCATGTTTGTGACCTCATGAAAGACAATACAGCCACATTACCCTAACTCTGTTTATACAGGATCCTCAGTTGAGAGGCTTGCATCTAATTCTTGTATAAAATGAATGAGTAAAGATTAAACTATTTGCAAAATTATGTAAATTATGTAATGTGATGAGTTGTTGAGGATAGGGGGCAGTATTTTCACTTTGGATGAATTGCATGCCCATAGTGAACTGCATCAAGCTCTGTCCTAGATTGCTAATATATGCATATTATTATTACGATTGGATAGAAAACACTCTGAAGTTTCTAAAACTGTTTGAATTATGTCTGTGAGTATAACAGAACTCATAGAGCAGGCAATCTTCCAAACAAGAAGTGAAATTGTGAAAGTTGGGGCAACTTTGAAGTCATCGCCCCCTCCTTTCCCAACAAGATATGGATCTGGAAGCACTTCCTACGCCTTCCAGTAGATGTCCTCATTAAGTAGAAAGTGTAATGGAGCATTTGCTGTGAACTTTGACCTAATGGGGGGGAAAATAGTCAGTGTCCTGACAGAATGCCATTTTGCTGTGGCGCATCTCTCTGTGGGTGCTACGGCTGTTCCATTCGGCTCCAGATGAAAACGTATGATCCGGTTGGAACGTTATTGGATATATATGATAATAACATTCTGAAGATTGGTTCTCTACTTAGTTTGACCAGTTTATTCGACCTGGAATATATCTTTTGGAAGTTTTCGTGCGAGTTATCTTGAACCAGCAGTCAGTTTTTGGGCACGTGAGCTGAAAGTGATAGCAAATGCAGCTACTTGGACACTAGTATTGGACATTATGGAACAAAACAACAATTTATTGTGGAACTAGGACTCCTTGCACTACATTCTGATGAAAGATCATCAAAGGTAAGGGAATATTGATGTTGTAATTTCGTATTTCTGTTGACTCCAACATGGCGGTTACGTCTGAGCACCGTCTCAGATTATTGCAATGTTCGGCTTTTTCCGTAACGTTTAAAAAAAATCTGACACAGCGGTTGCATCTTTAATTATATGTAGAACATGTATCTTTAGTCAAAGTTTATTATGAGTATTTCTGTTATCTGGCGTAGCTTTCTATAATACCTCCGGATATTTTGGAGCATCAACGTAAACCGGATATAAAAATGCATATTATTATTAAATGCATATTATCGAACAAAACATAAATTTACTGTGTAACATGTCATATGACTGTCATCTGACGAAGATTTTCAAGAGGTTAGTGATTCATTTTATTTCTAATTCCACTTTTGTGATTTTATCTGTGGCTGGAAAAAATGGCTGCGTTTTTTCTTTGGTTTGGTGGTGGTCTAACATGTTGTGTTTTCGCTGTAAAACATTTAAAAAATCAGACATGATGGGTAGATGAACAAGATGTTTGTCTTTCATTTGAGATATTGGACTTGTTAATGTGTGAAAGTTAAATATTTCTAAAGAATATTTTTGAATTCCCTGCGCCACCTTTTCAGCTGAACGGGAGGGGGTGGGGTTCCCTGAGGGGAACTCCTTGCCCCAACATTAACCTTTAAAATTAGAGAATTGGCCTTCATTGTAAAGTTTAACTAAGTCAGTAGCCACACCCAAGTGAATAGACATTGGTTGGAAATGATGAAGCAAACCCTTTTACATTCTTGGATAAAAGCCTCCGTGACGAAAAGTCAACTCAGTTCCAAATAACGGGAGAACATGTCCTCCACGTCGAAAAGGGCTAATTTCAACTCTACAGGCTGGGAAACGAGAGAGCTTGCTCCACACGTGAAATGGTATGAACTCTGAACTATTGATCACCTAAAGAAGAAGTGCATACTAAACTAGCACATCAGACTGCAGCTGAACATATGTGCAAATCTAGTACGAGAACAATGACCGACGAGGAAGCATCTCCAGAGTGAGGTGAACTTCTCAGACCACGTGAACCTCTCACATGACGACCCGGAAGATTCCACAAAGGACAAGGGCGACATCGACTGGGCAAACCATAGTCTTACATCACCAGCTCAAATATCGAAGCCAGCTTCACGTAAATACAATGCATTGCTTTTCCGAATGAGCGATCGATAGTGGCATATGTATTTATGTTTCCCAGGTCCGATAAAGACCCATGTTCCTTAGTCTTCTTTCCAAAACCCACTTCTCTTCATCGTGTTATAACCAAACTGTTTTTGTTTAGTCCACTAGGGACGGTATTTAATGTATAATGTTATGTATTGTATATTCTGTAATTGTTTAATAAATTAGTAAATAAATAATTGAGCTAATATGTGTATTGTTGATTTATAAGCAAAGGCTGGGTTCGTGCAGATAACCAAGAATTTTACGACGTTCAGATGAGACTGATATTAGGTAAAGAATAATTCATGACAGATTGACTGCGATTGATATAAAAGATCTTCAGATCTTTAAGAGCGGATTCGGGAGATAGCCGCTCTACATAAACGAATGCTTCCGTGGTGCCCCATGTTATTAATGGTTTAATTGTTGCATGGGTTAATTCAATCACGTAATCAATTAAACGTTAGGTAATTGATTTGAAAATAGCATGTCATCTCATTTAACCATAGTATAGACACGACAGCGGTATCCAGATTTTCATACCATCCTACCGTTTCTGTACCAACAGTAGTGTTGAAATATACCGTATTCCCGGGGTAAGGGTCTTTCTATTAATAAATGGGGCCAATGTGTGACATTGAGATAAATATTTCTAAATGGTGAAAAAATAGATAAAAATAAATGTAAAAGATTTCATGCAGTTCCACATGTGTACTTGGAATAAAAGTGAATATGCAAAATTGGTCCATATCTCCACCTATACAACAACATAGGTCTAGGACTATAGATCCTTTAAGCGGGGTTCATACAGATGCGCTCAAGCAGGTATATTTCACTGGTCATCCCCAAAGCCAACTCCTCATTTGGCTGCAAAAATCACCAAAGCTGGAGTCTTATATCTCCCTCACTAACTTTAAGCATCAGCTGTCAGAGCAGCTTATCGATCATTTCATCTGTGACTTTTTGAGCTCCAAATTCAAGTAGGCTACTTCTGGCCAATTGTATTGTTTAAAATTGCAGGTGTAACATGGAAAGCAAAGCCCACCCAACTACCTCATCCCCATATTGTTATTTATTTTTTGCTCCTTTGCACTCCATTATCTCTACTTGCACGTTCATCTTCTGGTCATCTATCACTCCAGTGTTTAATTGCTAAATTGTAATTATTTTGCCACTACGGCCTATTTATTTATTGCCTTACTACATTTGCACACACTGTACATAGATTTTTCTATTGCGTTATTGACTGTACATTTGTTTATCCCATGTGTAACTCTGTGTTGTTTGTGTCACACTGCTTTGCTTTATCTTGGCCAGGTCACAGTTGTAAATGAGAAATTGTTCTCAACTAGCCTACCTGGTTAAATAAAGTTTGAAAAAAATAATAATAATAATTTTTCAAGCACTTAAATTGTAATTGTAAAGGACGTCAATGTTGTATAATTGTATATTTTATATACATTTTACACATAGGGCCTAATTGACCCCCCCAAAAAGAATGTATATATATATATATATATATTTAAAAAAATGTCATAAAAAGTATGCCATTATTACCACTAAGAATAATGCATTTTTTGGCCTTGTGAATGCATTGATATTTTAATTATTATTATATTTTAAAATCTGTGACAATAATGTGGACTTTGCCTGACAGATTGGATGCAAGGTAGGCCGACTATTCATGTAATTTAATTTTTGAGCTCCAAATTCAAGTAGGCTACTTCTGGCCAATTGTATTGTTTAAAATTGCAGGTGTAACATGGAAAGCAAAATGTATGTAATGTTATTTCATTACCAGATCATATTGTGAATAAGCCCACTAGGCTATGTCATTTGTTGTCACAAAATCTAGAATAATGAATAGGACTAGCGGTGGGGTTGCGCAATAGTCTATACAATTGAGCACGATAGACTTGGTGTCCAATCCGAGGCACAATAACATATGAAAACATGAAATTCTCGGTTAATCAAGCAGACAACAGATGATAAACATCAATTTGCTAGGGATATTAGATCCAACGTGGATCCAGGCACAACGGTTTTCACAGGCTTAATGAATGAGATACCAAAATATTCTGGATATTCCTTGCGAACACCTTTTTTCCAGCACGTTTGTTGCATCGCATGCACAATCACAACAGATATTAGTCACTTGACTGTCATTCTGAAAAATCCTTCCTGGGTGTGAAAATATCACGGCGTTACTAAATCAGCTTGCACATCCAACAAGTAATATGCAAAATTATTGAAGAACCGCGTAAATGACATTATTGGTTTAGGTTTTAAGTATCAAGGTTCCAAAGACTGTGCCTAATATAGTGTATAAGAGGTCATACAATAAGTTTTGTAGGGATTCATATGTTGATGTAAAGAATATTTGCTGGTCTGTGGTGTGTAATGAGGAGCAACCAGACGCTGCACTTGACACATTTATGAAATTGCTTATTCCGGTTACTAATAAGCACACACACCCATTAAGAAAATTACTGTAAAAACTGTAAAAAATCCCCTTGGATTGATAAGGAATTGAAAAATTGTATGGTTGAGAGGCAAAAGGTATGGCAAATAAGTCTGGCAGCCCAACTGATTGGCAAACATACTGCAAATTAAGAAATCATGTGACTAAGCTAAATAAAAATAAACTATACTATGAAAAAGATAAATATAAAGAATGATAGTAAAACATTTTTGAGCACCTTCATTTTGGGGGAGAAAAGAGAACTTGGCTCCCTCATTCATTGAATCAGATGGCTCATTTATCACAAAACCCACTGATATTGCTAACTACTTTAATGACTTTTTCATTTGCAAGATAAGCAAACTTAGGGATGACGAGAATCAAAATGTTGACACATCACATCCAAGCATATCCGACCAAATTATGAAAAGAATTGTACTATTGAATTCCCGTAAAGTCAGTGTGGAAGATGTGAAAACAAATATTGTATCAACAACGACAAGCCACCGGGGTATGACAATCTGACAATATTGCCACATTTGTAATGTAATCCTGCACACTTTCTAGTAGGATTACATTACAAATGTGGCAATATTGTCAGATTGTCAGACCCCGGTGGCTTGTCGTTGTTGATACAATATTTGTTTTCACCTCTTCCACAAGCCACCGGGGTCTGACAATCTGACAATATTGCCACATTTGTAATGTAATCCTACTAGAAAGTGTGCACCCTCAGGATGGGGAGAGAAGCTAAAGTCATTCCGCTTCCCAAGAATAGTCAAGCCCCCCTTACTGACTCAAATAGCCGACCAATCAGCCTGTTACCAACCCTTAGTAAACTTCTGGAAAAAACTGTGTTTGACCACAATGCTATTTCACAGTCAACAAATTCACAACAGACTTTCGGCACACATATAGGGAAGGACACTGAACAAGCACAGCACTTACACATAGACTGATGATTGGCTGAGAGAAATTGATGATTAAATGATTGTGGGGGCTGACTTGTTAGACTTCAGTGCAGCTTTTGACATTAGAGTTACGTGTCTAACAGAACACAGAGGGTGTTCTTTAATGGAAGCCCATCAAACAATCCAGGTAGAAGCAGGAATTCCCCAGGGTAGCTGTTTAGGCCCGGGGTTTTTTCAATGTTTACTTACGACAACACTTAACAAAGAGATGCAGTTAGTTTCAGAATGGGTAGCAAGGAATAAGTTAGTCCTATATATTTCCATTGTATTTGGGACAACTCATTCAATAAACTCATTCAATAAACCCTAAACCGCAACTACATCTCGTAATGCATAATATTGAAATAGAGCAAGTTGAGGTGACTAAACTGCATGGAGTAACCTTGGATTGTAAACTGTCATGGTCAAAACATATTGATACAACAGTAGCTAAGAAAGGGAGAAGTATGTCCATGATAAGGCGCTGCACTGCCTTCTTAAAACTGTCAACAAGGCAGGTCTTACAGGCCCTAGTTTTGTCGCACCTGGACTACTGTTCAGTCGTGTGGTCAGATGCCACGAAGAGGGACTTGGGAAAATCGCAGTTGGCTCAGAACAAGGCAGTACAGCTGGCCTTTAAAAATACACGGCGAACTAACAATAATGACATGCCTGTCAATCTCTCATGGCACAAAGTGGAAGAGAGATTGACTTCCTCATTACATGTTTTTGTAAGAAGCTGAAGGTACCCAGCTGTCTGTTTAAAATATTAGCACACAGTTCGGACACCCATGCATACCCCACAAGACATGCCACCAGAGGTCTCTTCACAATCCCCAAATCCAGAACAGGCTATGGGTGGCGCACAGTACTACATAGAGCCATGACTAGATGGAACTCTATTCCACATCAGGTAACTGATGCAAGCAGTAGAATCAGATTTAAAAAGCAGGTAAAAATACACCTTATGGAACAGCGGGGACTGTGAAGTGACAAACACAGGCACAGACACATGCATACACAGACACGATAACATACGCACTATACACACATGTACTCATGGATTTCGCATATGTGGTAGTGGAGTATGGGCCTGAGGGCACACATTTAGTGTGTTGTCAATTCAGTAATGAATGTACTGTAAATGTTTAAAAAATTGTATAACTGCCTTAATTTGCCGGGCCTTAGCAGCAGCTAATGGGGATCCATAACAAATACAAGGTAAGGCGACTCTTTTGGTTATCAACAGCTTTGTAACAAGTTATCCAGTGTAGGAAATCCTCACTGGTACCTTAGTTTATAGAAAGACCCATAAATTCAATTTCTTGCATGAGTGATAGCGGGGGTACTAGTGATAGCAGCGGGGGGGGAGGAGATAGTGGATAGTTATATATTGGGATATTATTATATGATATATTGTACCATTTTGACAATATCATTTTTGTGAGTTTGCTTTACCTGCACCGAAATGTCATAACTTGTTCTCAATTTTCTTTTTATAGGGAGGCAATTTGTTTTCAGCACTTTTATTTAACTGATCAAAACTTCTCATTGTACTCGTCTCTGCAGCAGACATGGAGACCAATATGTTTGTAACATCGAATTGCAATAAAATCACAGTATTGAATTGCAATACATATAACATTGTGTGAATCGCAATACATATTGAATTGGCACCTAAGTATCATAAATTCATACCGTGAGGTCCCTGGAAATTCCCAGCCCTACAAATGACTATCACTATACATTGTCTTTCTTTAATGAATAGTGTGTTAGTAACCCATGACTACATGGGGAAAAGCCTGTTAAGACAATGTGATGGCTGCCATCCTGAGAGGCTCCATTGACCAGAGCTATAAACAAACACCATCCAATCAATGCCCTGCCATGAGGTAATAATTCTGTCCAGGGACACAGCCAAGTACAGGGTTCTACTGCTCTATTACACACAGACACACTTGCAATCATAAATGCATGAACAGTCACACACAGCCATTACCTAGGCTAATAGTCTGTCTAGGACTCAGCTATGCAGAGGGTTCTACTGCTCACACACACACTTCCCATCATCAGGCTACCATTTAATATGACTGATTACTCTCTTTCAGAAGCACCATTACCCCTTATGAGTTTCTATTGCTGTATGAGTGTAGGAACAAAACTTCACTTTTCAACCACAAAAGGAAGCTAAAAGGGTAAAGGAATGAAACTGAACCAGTGACACCAGATAAGCCCCATCCTTTCCTTGAGTTCAGAGCCTGGGCTAAATGTACTGGACTTTTAGCATTGAATGACAGGCAGTCACTGAATTATTGGACAAGGTGCGAAAGCACACACACACACCACAAAGGCAGCAGACGTCAGGGTGGTTGAAGATGACGTTTCTCACACTCCTGACTCGCCCAGTACCACTGCTTGGTGAGTCACAGCAGAATCTAGAGCAGAGTGGCGAGCATTTCCCGATCTTAGAAAAGTGTGTGTGATCTTATACATCTCGTTATGCCCTCATATTTATTCTCAGCCTTTGAATGCATCACTGCATGTCATTTGTGCTCTCTCCCTCCAACGCTCTCTCTTCTTCTCATACTCACAGCACACCCTCAGGATGGTGCTTGTGGAAAAGGGATGAAAATGTTTCCCTTTTGAGTTTTTAACAGTCTCACTGCTGGGCGATAACGCTGCGCTCAATCAATGCTTTTCAGCGCCGCCACAAGTCTCACTGTGTCAAAGTCAGACAGTCCAGAGACTTCAATCACTCACTCTTCCACCACAGCGATGCCAGATATACACCACTTGTCTTTGACACATAACACGTCAGTCTCCAGTCCGACTACACCTGACCTCACACGGACTGTCAAGCAGGAGGGTGCGAGACCTGGCACACACATTGGTCAGTGATAGACCTGACTAATTAGAGACCGTAATGATTTCCACCGTGGTGAGTAGCCGATTGAATCGATCCTGATGAACTCCGGGTCAGTGGTTGTCTTATAACTCATTCTGATCAGTTCTGATTGATATGAAAGATTATCTTGTCGTAGCAAACAACCTGAGGTGACCCGCACAGACTAAACCCACAACAACTCTTTACAACCAACACAGACTAAACCTACAACAACTCTTCCTCTGAGGTTACTTTTAAGTCCTGCTATTGCCTGCACCCCTCTCCACACACCTATCCCCCCTCCACAGTCAACAAGTACCAGGCATCACAGGTCAGAAAGCACAGGTCAGGAGGAATCACAAACTTGTTGTTGCTTGAGTCACTACCATATAATCATTTGTAGAGTGCACCACTTTCACTGGCTGGCACTCCACTAGCGATGATTCAATTACAACGCGAGCGGAAACGAGAGCAGCTGGCTTGGTTATGTGATCTTTAAATAGCAGCCCAGCCCACCTCCTCTCACTGCAGGGTTGCTTGGGTTTTTGGGAACAAATAGCCGCAAATAAAGTAGAGGAAAAATAGTTATCCCCAGTTCTCTACGCTTCACTGAGCCAACACTGAGCTCAGCCTATGACATGCATCTAGCGCTACACATCTAGAACTAGATATGCATTGCCAAACACTGCAGTTGTCCAGAACCAGAGCTTAAAGCAGGTGGACCCAGTGCCATACTCACTGCTCTGGAAGGGCCTTTATGACAGATCTCTCCCCTGTCAAAGGTGTCTTGGAGCTGGGTGCGCAGTGGCAGACATACAGCCTCTCTGGTCCCTCTCGTGCAAATCTCTCCGATCAGCACCGCTCCCCAGCCCCCCCTCTCGGATACGGACAGAAGATAGAGTCTGTTCTCAATCCGGGCCAGCTACACGTCATCACCGCACCTACCCCAGAATAGCACCACTCACCACAGGGACTTATGGCCCACTTTCCCAAGGAGCCCAAAATGCTCCTCTCCTCTGAAAAACTTTACTTCTTCTCTCCACCTGACTAGAGCACTGTTCAACAGTAAGCTAGTGCAAATGGACCTTTGAATTTCACTGTTCTTCAGTCACTAAGAGCAATGAGAATGTGTTTTTATCCTCTGCCCAAAAGGCAGAAGTAAGGACTCCACTCAATGTGGTATGTGGAAGTGAAGTTCCTGATTACAGTACATACAGTAGACAAGTTCTCTGGCTTGGACAGTTGTCATGTATCAGCATAATCTAGCTTGAAACCACACCTTTTGCATGGTCAGTATTTTCACCCAGCCATCTCCCAAGCTCCCTGCATCCCATATTTCCGTCCTCGTGCCTAAATGCACTTCCACTGTTAAAGCCAGTGAGTCCGCAGTCTCTGCACCCTCCACCCTGTTAGTGGACTAAGATGAGGGGTGAATAGAGTACATTAACTGACAGCGTTTCTGTTAGGCGGTAAAAATAAATACATGAAAAGCCGAGCCGATGCTCGGATAAATAATGCTTTTTAATTAATTGGTGTAAATACCAGTCGATGAAAATACATTTCACCGCCATGCTTATCGGTCTATAGGTTAGTGTAATTAAATTGGCCTGTGTATTCGTTAGTCATCATGCATCTTATTTATCCAACACAACTATCATACGCACACACGTACAGAGCCTATTTTGAGTGGGATTTCTTCTGCAGCTTATCAGCTGGTTGCTGCTAGAGTAAAACATGTACTTTTATAACCCATTCATTGCGCCACAAATCCAAATCGCATGTTTAAAACAGTTTTATTGCACACTTAAGAGCTAAAAAAACAACAATTCTAAACTGGTAATTGAAGCACGCCTCCCATTCAACATTCAAGTGCAGGCAACAGCCTATTAGTGCGTCACCCACCACTGCAATAGGAGCTGGAGGCAGTATGCATTTTGAAAACATACTTAATTGTTTGAAACCTTTTTCAAATAGCTTACTGTGAGGAACTATAGTTTAAATATTATAATTCGCAATTGTGACGACCCTCCCACTCTGTCTGCCGTATTCTCTCCATGTTATTTCCCTATTAGGATGCTGGTGGGCGGCGTTGGGAGGGTCGTCAGCTACATGGGAAACACCTGGGCCCGGTGTCTCCCAGGATAAATACACCACTTCCCCATTCATGGAGGAGACTCTCTCCATGCAGACACCTTTATAGATTTGGTTGTTTTTCTTGGTGGTTTTTTGGTTGTTTGCTTTAGCATCTTTCAACACCCTGCATTATCACATTCATGCATGCAAAACACTCACACTACTGATTACTGATTACAGACACCATTGTATATTATACTTAGTTACTTATTTAATAAATATATATTTTGTTTCTCCTTATCTCCACGTTGTCTCCCTTTTGTTACGGGCTTTGAGCCAGTTCGTGACAGCAATGGATATACATTTTCTTTTAAATAAACACTTTCCTACATTTCCTGTGCAGCAGGCCAGGTACTTCTATGCGTGCTCAGGTGTGCGCACACTACCTCAACATTATCATCAGGAAAGAGAAACCAGACACATGCTCAACGCTCATATGGAGCACACCAAACAAAAGACAATGAAAGAAATGGACAAATCTCAAATGAAATAATCCAAAACGTATTTCTCACAAGTGTAGCTGGTTGTGAACTCTGCAAATAACATTTCCACTCCAAGAATGATTAAGGTAAATGACTAATTAATACATGAATTAACAGATTTTAAAATAATTTATGACAGGATAAGACAATCATAAGAACAATGTACACAAAACACAGTTATCAGCAATGCCACAGTGTAGCCTACAAAAATATAATAATCAATTTCAAGAAGCCTTCTGAAACTATCTTTTATGAATCTCCCTGATCATGGTGGATATCTTGTATGACTTTTCTAACTCTCAAGGAAATAGATTGACAGTATACGGGCATCACAACCAAGTAACGTGAGGAGTCTCCAATTTAAGTTTAATTGGGTCTTTATATTGACCGTTCGCATCTTGCTTTAATAATAAGGAAATTAATCCCTCCTGTTGGGTCCTGGATTGGTTTACAGCACAGAAAGAATAGTAAAGGTTTCTTAAATTTCTGTGAACATTTTACATACCGCAATTGGAATTCCATCTAAAACATGGGGAGTCTACCATTTTGAACGACTCAATGGCATAAAGAAATTCTTCCTCCATGATAAAACCTTGCCCTAAAAGATGCTGCTCATCTATACGTTTCAGGTGGGGGATATTCAATTAAAAAAAATCTCAAATAAAATGTTATTGGTCACATACACATATATATAGCAGATGTTATTGGGGGTGTAGCAAAATGCTTTTCTGTGAATACTTGTGAGATTTTAGGGTTGGCTTCTGTTTGAAATAATTTGTTCCTTCCATGGTATTTTTTCTGGAAATATTTCTCACCATGCGGTTTTAGACCTACAGTATAGATGATAATCCCAACCACCTGTTGATGAAGTCTCTCTAGCTCTCTTTGTTTTCCATTGAGTAATTGTAATAATGTAATTTAAATCTTTAAAATAATTGTCAATTTTTTGTTTTAGAGCAGGTATTCCCAAACTAGGGTAAGGTACGTGTAATGCCGTCAGTGGTACACCAAATTACATGTTAAAATAAATGTTTTCACATTTTCAAACAGTCCATTTATATTTTCCAACGGGGTTAAACATTTGAGTGAGGTTTTATTCTCGCCTGAGAAGCCTCGTTTCACTGCCAAAAATACAATTAAAACCATCTAGCGTTCAGCGAAATAACATGTCAAATAGAGGTAGCCTAGTCAAACAATTAACATCCAATCACATTAAGCGCTACTCTCTCGCAAGAATTCCACTAACGGTTCATATATAGCCAAACGTAGCTGCTGCTCATGTTGGTATCTGTACTGATGGCGCAAAAGCCATATGACAGGGAGACATAGTGGAGTGGTAACGCGCGTGCAAGCAGTTGCTACTGACGCCACTTGGGTACACTGCAGCATCCACCAAGAGGAACTTGCTGCCAAGGGAATGCCTGACAGCTTAAAATAAGTTTTGGAAACTACAGTGAAAATGGTTAACTTTGTTAAAGGAAGGCCCCTGAACTCGTGTATTTTCTGCACTATGCAATGATATGGGCAGCGACCATGTAACGCTTTTACAACATACAGAAGTGCGCTGGTTATCTAGGGGCAAAGTATTGACACGTTTTTTTGATTTATTGGGAGACGAGCTTAAAGTTTTCTTTACTGACCATAATTTTCACTTGTCTGACCACTTGCATGATGACGAGTTTCTCACACGACTGGCCGATCTGGATGATGTTTCTTCACGCCTGAATGATCTGAATCTAGGATTACAGGGACTCTCCGCAACTATTTTCAATGTGCGGGACAAAAATTGATGCTATGATTAAGAAGTTGGAGCTCTTCTCTGTCTGCATTAACAAGGAAAACACAAGGTCTTTCCATCATTGTATGTTTTGTATGAAAATGAACTCCAAGCTTACGGACAATGTCAAACGTGATATAGTGAAGCACCTGAGTGAGTTGGGTACGCAATTATGCAGGTATTTTCCTGAAACAGATGACACAAACAACTGGGTTCGTTATCCCTTTCATGCCCTGCCTCCAGTCCACTTACCGATATCTGAACAAGAGAGCCTCATCAAAATTGAAACAAGCGGTTCTGTGAAAATGTTATTTAAAACAGATTTCTGGATAGGGCAGTGCTCAGAGTATCCTACCTTGGTAAATGGCGCTGTCAAGACACTGATGCATTTTGCAACCACATACCTAATGAGAGAGTGGATTCTCGACCCTCACTAGCATGAAAACTAAATACAGGTACAGACTGTGTGTGGAATATTATTTAAGACTGAGACTCTCTCCAATTACAACCCAACATTGCAGAGTTATGTGCATCCTTTCAAGCACACCCTTCTCATTAACCTGTGGCGAGTTATTCACAATTTTTGATGAAGAAATAAGGTTTTATATGTAGGATGGTTAAGTAAAGAGCAAAATGATTGATTATTATATTATTATTTGTGCCCTGGTCCTATACACTGCGTGCACAATTATTAGGCAAATTGTATTCCTCATGATTCATTTTATTGTTGAACAAACACAATGCTCTCAGTCAATCCAAAATGTTATTGAACCTCAAACCTGAATGTTTAACAAAGGAAAAGTGAGTTGTCATCTTTCTCAGGGGAATATATAAGTGTGCACAATTATTAGGCAACTATTAGTGTGCATAATTATTAGGCAACTAAATTACAAAAATAATTTATTCCAACTCACTTGTTTATTCTAAATTTGAGTAAGTGTAACAAATAAGTAACACAAAATGATAATTAAATAACATTTTTGGCCTTTCAAAAACCAATAAAGCCACCCTTCTTTTCAATAACTGCCATGAGCCTTCCATCCTTAGAGTCTGTCAGTTTCTTGATCTGTTCACGATCAACTTTCGCCTTCCAAATGCTGTTCAAATAGATGTAGTGTCTTCCCTCACTATAAATCTTACATTTGAGAAGGGCCCACAAGTTCTCAATAGGATTTAAGTCAAGTGAGGAAGGGGGGCAGATCATTATTCAGGCATCTTTGAGGCCTTTACTGGCTAGCCAGCAGTGGAGTACTTGGATGCATGTGATGGAGCATTGTCTGGCATAAAGATCATGGCCTTCTTGAATGCTGAGGACTTCTTCCTGTACCACTGCTTGAAGAAAGTGTCTTCCAGAAACTGGCAGTAGGTTTGGGAGTTGTTTCAGTCCATCTTCAACCCGAAAAGGTCCAACTACCTCACCCTTAAAGATAGCAGCCCATACCAGCACACCTCCTCTACCTTGCTGGCACCTGACTCAAAGTGGTACCCTGTGTCCATTACTGATCCAGCCACGGGCCCATCCATCTGGTCCATCAAGTCACTAATTTCATCTGTCCATAAAAATCTGTTTTCAGGTATTTCTTTGCCCAATCTTGACGCTTCAACTTGTGAATCTTATTCAGTGGTGGTCGTGTTTCAGCCTTCTTGACCGTGGCCATGTCTCTGAGCACTTGACACCTTGTACTTCTGGACACTCCAGGTAGGTTGCAGTTCTGGAATATGGTGGCACTGGAGGATAATGGGTTCCTGGTAGCTTGACGGTTAATTCTTCTCAAATCTTTTGAAGTTAATATGCACCTTTTCTTCTCCATGCGTTTCTTGCGCCCCAGTTGACTTTTTGCAACAAAACGTTTATTGTCTGGTGGTCACACCTCAATAGTTTAGCTACTTCAAGAACGTTGCATCCGTCTGAAAGGCATTTTACAATTTTTGACTTTTCGGTGTCAGTTAAGTAATGAAGCTGCTTAAAGGTTAAGGTAAAATTGCCCTAATAATTATGCACACCGTGTCCACTTTTCTCAGTTCTCTGATTAAGGTGTTACCTTGCATTGTTATTGGAGCCACGAACCCAAGGGGTTCATAAAGACTATTCACTGTGGACAGGATGCCTCTCAGCGTAAAAGGCTTGAGAAGCTGTCTGTTTCCAGGTTCTAGGAAAGTCCCAGACTCCGTTGAAAGGGGAGATGATCCACTCCTAGGTCCAGATCTTTTAAGTCTTTTGCACGGTCCTCCATAGGGAAGGCTTCCATAACTGTTTTGCTATTGGATGCAATCTTGTGTAGTTTCATGTTGGACTCCACCAACATTGCTTGTGTTTTTCTTAGAATGATGATAGCTTCTTCTGTAGTAGCTACTGATGTCAGCCCATCATCGACGTAGAAGTTCCTCAACTACATATCGCTTGTGTTCTGACCAGTGTTCCTTCTCACCCTGTAGCACTGCTCGTCTCATGCAGTAGATGGCTTCGGCTGGTGAAGGGCTGTTCCCAAATACATGGACTTTCATCCTGTACTCAGTTATGTTTCTATCTGGGTTGTTGTCTTCATACCAGAGAAACCTTAAGTAATCTCTGTGATCCTCACGTAAACCAAAACAGTAATACATTTGCTGCACATCTGCCATTAGTGCAATGCAATCATTGCGGAAATGCATTAGGACACCCAAGAGTGTGTTGTTTAAGTCTGGACCACTGAGCAGAACATTGTTAAGTGACACGCCTTGACACTTAGCACTGGAGTCAAATACTACTCTTATTTGTTCAGGCCTTTGTGGATGGTAAACACCAAATTTGGGCAGATACCAACGTTCTTTGTCTCCCTCTAGTGGCTGTGAAGGTTCGGGCTTGGTCGTTATCCAGCATCTTTTGCATGAAGTCAATAAAATGACGCTTCAGGTCAGGTTTTTTGTCTAAAGTCCTGCGAAGTGATGTGAGACGGTTCATGGCCTGCTCCCTGTTATTTAGGAAGGCGACGTATAGTGGGGCGAAAGGGTAGTGGAGCCACCCAGTTGTTTCCATCATCCTGGAAAACCTGTTTGTCCATAATGTCCAAGAAGGCTTTGTCCTCCACTGATGGTGCTGGTTTATCATCGTCTTGTGTTTTGTCGAACACGGAACATCCCAGGCTGTCTGTGTTCACAGTTGTGCTTGGGATGTCTCAAGTGCACTGTAGAGGGAGAGATGTGTTTCCGAGCTACGCTGTTGTAGTTCTCTTTTACCTGGATGATGTCAGGGCAAGGGCTCAGATAGGATGTGCGAAGTATGTTTGTCCTGAACACGTTAACATTGGCTGGTCGGTGAGCCGTTCCCAGACAGACCTCACCCACGATGACCCACCCGAGGTCGAGTCGCTGTGCATAAGGAGTGTCGTGGGCCCCATTGATTTGCTCTCGTACCTTGTGTACCCTTAAGATGTCTCGTCCTAAGAGCAGGAGGATGGGAGTGTCTGGGTCCGCAGCTGGAATTTTGTCCATAACTGATTGCAGATGGGATGATGATACGCAATGTCGGGGGAGGGACTCTCCATCATATCGTCTGGCATCATATCACACTCTATCAGAGTAGGGAGAGTGAGCTGCATTTGTCCATCTATAGACTCCACCATGAAGTTGACGGCTCTCCTGCCTGAAGTCTCTGTTACCCCAGAACACGTCTTCATGGTGTATGGAGTAGAGTTGTCATTGATGTTGAAGATATTGAAAAACTCGTGTCTTGGCCAGAGATTTGCTACTCGGTTCATCAAGCACTACATACATTGACAGCTTCCTGTCTTTTCCCAGCCGGATAAGCTTTGACTTGGCATATTTTTGAACATGATCTTGGATTAACTGTCTCACCACAGATCTCCGTACACTTTGAGGTGACTGACAGAAGAGCATCGTCACCTTGCTCCCTGCCATGCTCGGTCTCTGCTGTAGCGGTGTCTGTATTTGAAGGGGCTGGGCCTGGATGATTGACACCTTACAGTCTTTAGCTCTGTGCTGAGTTGACCCACAACATCGTAAACAAATGCCATTCTCTTTTAGATATGATTTGCGCTCATCTAGAGTTTTGTATCTAAACCCACAACACTTTTTAAGAGTATG
Organism: Oncorhynchus kisutch; assembly: GCF_002021735.2. Classification (NCBI taxonomy): domain Eukaryota; kingdom Metazoa; phylum Chordata; class Actinopteri; order Salmoniformes; family Salmonidae; genus Oncorhynchus; species Oncorhynchus kisutch. The sequence goes on along the minus strand of NC_034175.2, from coordinate 30,618,876 downwards.
AGGCTTGTTATGCATTGGGCAGTGATGGTCAGGGTTTTGTCGTACTGGGTTTGGTTTGGTGATCTGAGGTCTCAGATGACATCTGTTTTGTATACAGTCACAGGTGTCTTGCTGCTGCACCTGGCAATGTTTCTCACTTTTCATAGACACCTGGTTAGTTGAGGTGTAGAGGGTGAAACTGGGGTCATTTCTAATTTTCGCCTAGGTTCCTGATGAATCTCGAGAATAACGAGAATGGTGGGAATGCTACCCGATAGTCCTCCTTGTATTTGGATCCCTTTGCAATCCATTTTTCTTGTAAACTGAATGGAAGTTTCTCTACTATAGGGTTTACCCCCCGAGATGTGTCCAGATAAGCGAGGCCTGGAAGGTACCCTTCTACTTTAGCACACTCCAGTTCGAGAAGAATGTAACCCAGTTCTCTTTGTTTGTGATTGTCTTTGTTAGCCAGTTTTGGAAAATCATCAATTTTCTTCAACAGTGCATCCTCGATCACTTCGGGTGTACCATAGCACTCTTCTAGTCGTTGCCAGACCATGTTAAGCCCTGCTGTTGCGTTGAAAATATGGACAAATCTAATTCTGTTTGCTTGCTCAGATGACTCTGCCCCTAGCCACTTGGTAATTAGATCCAACTCTTCCCTGGCTGATAAATTCAAGTCTCTGGTCGCATTGAGAAAGGATGCTTTCCATGCCCAATAATTGTCAGGGCGATCATCAAACTTCAGGAGTCTCACGGCGTAGGAGATACTTGATGAGGTCTGGTGCCACTTGTGACTCAGGGAAGCTTTGTGTGTGTGACTGGAAGTGGGCTTGCTTTCCATTTCCACCATGCTGCTGTTCATTTCTTTTGAACGGAGTGTCTCTGCTCATATTCTGTTTGCTACTTTCTGGATTATGGAATGTAGCTGGGTCAACACGAAGATCGTTTCTCCACTTCAAATGGCAGTTCAGCAAAGTAGGGCCTAGCATGTTGTTGCACATACTCACATGTACATTGGACTGGACTTAAGGGCTGTGTCCCTGTGTCTAGTTTTTTGCGAAGCTCTCTGCGTTCTGATTCTACAGCTTCTTCAAAGGCTGCAGCTTCAGCCAATGCAGCAGCAGCTGTTCTCTCAAATTGGAGAACATATAAACTTGCCTCAAGGTCAGCTTTTTGCTTAAAAAAAGCTGGCCTCTATTTCTGCCTTTTGTTTCATCACAGAAGCTTCCTTCTCAGCATAGGAGGCTTGTGCACGCGCTGCGTCTGCCTTGGCACGTGCTTTGATTGCTGCAGAACTCGCCGTTGAGGATCTGCTTGACTGTTTTGATGACCTTGATCTTGTAGATTGAGACTTGGTCCCAATGTGCTGAAGAGGCTCATCCATCTCTCTCTGTCGAACTCTTGGCTCTGCTTGTTGTACCGTAGACTGCTGGTCTTCCCTAGGAACAGAGGCTTTGTTGGCTGATGAACGTAGAAACAAAACCACCGCGTATGGTTATTCTTGAGCTTGAGCCCACTGTGATGTTCTTTCACTATTTTGCCCTTGAGTTGCGTTCTCATGCAAAACTAGACAGATAGCTAACAACTAAGTCTTCAATAAAATTCCCAAGGCGTGACTTTTCTTGAATTAATATATTGAAAACGTTTATGTTGTGAAACTGCAAAATACAGAAAAGAATATACTTTAGTATTCAATTCACACCGACATACTATAGCTGTACATTATACATTTGAAGTTGCATAAATACAAAGCACGTGCTAAGGTACCATGCATCTGGCATGATGCCAAACCATATAGCTAATTGTTACTCATATGGTAATTGGCTAACTCCTTTCATTACTCTAATAATGTACAACCATCTATGTAGAATAACAAAGCATATTACACTAGAAACAGTAACAAAACTACAGTATATTTTACAATTCGTATGCATGACGCATGATCAAAGAAATACAGCTAACGACATACATGAAAGGCATTGCAATTTGTGTGAGTAAATGCAACCAACCAACATTATCTCTATCAATAACAAGATTATCACCATTAGCTAAATGCTTGAATCGAACTTACAAACAAATATTTTCCAAGGCTGAAGCGTGACAAGAAATAACTACACTGAAAGACCTGCACCGTAGCATTGTTTTTAGCTGCTTCTATGCGTGCAGAACAAATTCTCTACTTCCTGTTTGCATAGTCTTTCTAAGTACCAGAAAGCTCCACTAGGGGGCGAATAACACAATGGAACACAATGAAAATACATTTGAACCATTGTAATAAAAGAATCTTCTAACAGGATGGCAGCACACCTTGATATAAAGGTGTTATTCACTTTTGCCACACCCTCCCTCATTTCACAAATACATATCACCTGAAAATGATGAAATCCAATAAGCATTCAAGTTTATATTATTTGGAGTTGGAAAATGTGCATAGAAATAATGATAATATCAGAATACTCACTTGCAGTTGTGCACGCAGTGTAAGAGCTCATTGTCACTTCCCACAAGCCGGGTTGTGACAAAAACTCACACTCATTCTTATGTTTAATAAATGTATCGTATAGTGTGTGTGTGTTGCAGGCTTACAATGATGGCAAAAAACAACATTTGAGAGTGCGCTGACCCTGGTGCTAGAGGGGTACGCAGCTCGAGGTAGAATGTTTGAAGGGGTACGGGACAACACTTTTGGGAACCACTGAGATAGAGCAATGATTTCCTCTGTTAAAAAGCTTTTCCTTGCAAAAACATTTTCTTTCTCCAAGAGGCATGTTTAATCACATGTCCACAAAGTGCATTTGATGGCATCCCATACAATATGTGGACCAGCTGAGTCTGTATCGCGATTAAATGATGTAACAAAAAAAGTTATTAATAAAATTCACATCCTCCAGTTAGGAATGGTTAAACTTATGGTTAAACCCAGTGGTAACAGTGGTTTGAACGTAAACGTTCTGCAATAACAGTTTGATACCTTAGAAGTGAGTAAAAAGGAAATAAATAAATAAATTAGTCTCGCCTTTTCCCTTCTTCACCAAGTATATCTAATTGACTGGGGATTTGAAATATCCAGATATCTACTAGATCCAGAGAGGATACAGTTGAAGTCAGAAGTTTACATACGCTTAGGTTGGAGTCATTAAAACTAGTTTTTCAACCACTCCACAAATATCTTGTTTACAAACTATAGTTTTGGCAAGTCGGTTAGGACATATACTTTGCACATGACACAAGTCATTTTCCCAACAATTGTTTAGAGACAGATTTCACCTATAATTCACTGTATCACAATTCCAGTGGGTCAGAAGTGTACAGTCGTGGCCAAAAGTTGAATGACACAAATATACATTTTCACAAAGTCTGTTGCCTCAGTTTGTATGATGGAAATTTGCATATACTCCAGAATGTTGTGAAGAGTGATCAGATGAATTGCAATTAATTCCAAGTCCCTCTTTGCCATGCAAATGTACTGAATCCCCCCCAAAAACATTTCCACTGCATTTCAGCCCTGCCACAAAAGGACCAGCTGACATGTCAGTGATTCTCTCATTAAACACAGGTGTGAGTGTTGACGAGGACAAGGCTGGAGATCACTCTGTCATGCTGATTGAGTTCGAATAACAGACTGGGGGCTTCAAAAGGAGGGTGGTGCTTGGAATCATTGTTCTTCCACTGTCAACCATGGTTATCTGCAAGGAAACACATGCCGTCATCATTGCTTTGCGCAAAAAGGGCTTCACAGGCAAGGATATTGCTGCCAGTAAGATTGCACCTAAATCAACCATTTATCGGATCATCATGAACTTCAAGGAGAGAGGTTCAATTGTCTTGAAGAAGGCTTGGGGGGGGGGGGGTAGCCTAGTGGTTATAGCGTTGGACTAGTAAACGGAAGGTTGCAGGTTCAAACCCCCGAGCTGACAAGGTACAAATCTGTCGTTCTGCCCATGAACAGGCAGTTAACCCACGGTTCCTAGGCCGTCATTGAAAATAAGAATTTGTTCTTAACTGACTTGCCTGGTTAAAAAAAAAGGCTTAAGGGCACCGAAAAAAGTCCAGCAAGCACCAGGACCGTCTCCTAAAGTTGATTCAGCTGCGGGATCGGGGCATGTCATCTACAAAATGGCTTCCAACACTCTACTCAGCAAACTGGATGCAGTCTATCACAGTGCCATCCGTTTTGTCACTAAAGCACCTTATACTACCCACCACTGCGACTTGTATGCTATAGTCGGCTGGCCCTCGCTACATATTCGTCGCCAGACCCACTGGCTCCAGGTCATCTACAAGTCTATGCTAGGTAAAGCTCCGCCTTATCTCAGCTCACTGGTCACGATGGCAACACCCATCCGTAGCACGCGCTCCAGCAGGTGTATCTCACTGATCATCCCTAAAGCCAACACCTCATTTGGCCGCCTTTCGTTCCAGTACTCTGCTGCCTGTGACTGGAACGAATTGCAAAAATCGCTGAAGTTGGAGACTTTTATCTCCCTCACCAACTTCAAACATCAGCTATCTGAGCAGCTAACTGATCGCTGCAGCTGTACATAGTCTATTGGTAAATAGCCCACCCTTTTCACCTACCTCATCCCCGTACTGTTTCTATTTATTTACTTTTCTGCTCTTCTGCACACCAATATCTCTACCTGTACATGACCATCTGATCTTTTATCACTCCAGTGTTAATCTGCAAAATTGTAATTATTTGCCTACCTCCTCATGCCTTTTGCACACATTGTATATAGACCCCCCCTTCGTTTTCTACTGTGTTATTGACTTGTTAATTGTTTACTCCATGTGTAACTCTTTGTTGTATGCTCACACTGCTATGCTTTATCTTGGCCAGGTCGCAGTTGCAAATGAGAACTTGTTCTCAACTAGCCTACCTGGTTAAATAAAGGTGAAATAAAAAAAAATAAAAAAAACACCAGTACAGAGCTTGCTCAGTAATGACAGCAGGCCGGTGTGACTGCATCTGCAGGCACAGTGAGGCGAAGACTGAGGATGGCCTGGTGTCAAGAAGGGCAGCAAAGAAACCACTTCTCTCCAGGAAAAACATCAGGGAGGGACTAATATTCTCAAAAGGTACAGGGATTGGTCTGCTGAGGACTGGGGTAAAGTCATTTTATCTGATGAATCCCCTTTCCGATTGTTTGGGGCATCCGGAAAAAAAGCTTGTCCGGAGAAGACAAGGTGAGCGCTACCATCAGTCCTGTGTCATGCCAACAGTAAAGCATCCTGTGACCATTCATGTGTGGAGTTGCTTCTCAGCCAAGGGAGTGGGCTCACTCACAATTTTGTCTAAGAACACAGACATGAATAAAGAATGGTACCAACACATCCTCAGAGAGCAACTTCTCCCAACCATCCAGGAACAGTTTGGTGACAAACAATGCATTTTCCAGCATGATGGAGCACCTTGCCATAAGGCAAAAGTGATAACTAAGTGGCTCGGGGAACAAAACATCGATATTTTGGGTCCATGGCCAGGAAACTCCACAGACCTTAATCCCATTGAGAACTTGTGGTCAATCCTCAAGAGGCGGGAGGACAAACAAAACCCCACAGATTCTGACAAACTCAAAGTATTGATTACACAAGAACAGGCTGCCATCAGTCAGGATGTGGACCAGAAGTTAATTGACATGATGCCAGGGCGGATTGCAGAGGTCTTGAAAAAGAAGGGTCAATACTGCAAATATTGACTCTTTGCATCAACTTCATGTAATTGTCAATAAAAGCCTTTGACACTTATGAAATGCTTGAAAATATACTTCAGTATTCCATAGTAACATCTGACAAAAATATCTAAAGACACTGAAGCAGCAAACTTTGTTGAAATTAATATTTGAGTCAGTGAAAACTTTTGGCCACGACTGTACATACACTAAATTGACTGTGCCTTTAACTAGCTTGGAAAATTCCAGAAAATGATGTCATGGCTTTAGAAGCTTCTGATAGGCTAATTGACATAATTTGAGTCAATTGGAGGTGTACCTCTGGATGTATTTCAAGGCCTACCTTCAAACTCAGTGCCTATTTGCTTGACATCATGGGGAAAATCAAAAGAAATCAGCCAAATCCTCAGAAAAACAATTGTAGGCCTCCAAAAAACTGGTTCATCCTTTCATACCACGTTTCTGCATTGTCGGAACTAGAAGCACAAGCATTTCACTACACTCGCATTAACATCTGCTAACCATGTGTATGTGACAAATAAAATTTGATTTGATTTCATCTGTACATACAATAGTACGCTAGTATAAACACCATGGGACCACGCAGCTGTCATACAGATCAGGAAGGAGACATGTTCTGTCTCCTAGAGATGAGCGTACTTTAAAAAATAAATGTAAAAAAAGATAACAATTACATAAATATTCAGACCATTTACTCAGTACTTTGTTGAAGCAATTACAGCCTTGAGTCTTCTAAAGTTTTCTTGGGTATTACACTACAAGCTCGGCACACCTGTATTTGGGGAGTTTTTCCATTCTTCTCTGCAGAACCTCTCAAGCTCGGTCAGGTTGGATGGGGAGAGTCACCGCACAGCTATTTTCAGGTCTCTCCAGAGACGTTCAATCGAGTTCGAGTCCGGGCTCTTACTGGACTTTGAGACTTGCCCGGAAGCTCCTCCTGCGTTGTCTTGGCTGTGCGCTTAGGGTCGTTGTCCTGTTGGAAGGTGAACTGTCACCCCAGTCTGAGGTCCTGAGCACTCTCAAGCAGGTTTTCATCAAAGATCTCTCTGTACTTTGCTCTGTTAATCTTTCGCTCAATCCTGACTAATCTCCCAGTCCCTGCCACTGAAAAACATCCCCAAAGCATGATGCTGCCACCACCATGCTTCACTGTAGGGATGGTGCCAGGTTTCCTCCAGACGAGACGCTCGACATTGAGTTCAATCTTGGCTTCATCAGACCAGAAGATCTTGTTTCTCATGGTCTGACAGTCCTTTAGTTGCCTTTTGGCAAACTCCAAGCGAGCCGTCATGTGCCTTTTACTGAGGAGTGGCTTCCGCCTGGAAGAGTGTTGCAGAGACGGGATAATCTTCCAGAAGGACAACCATCTACACAGAGGAACTCTGGAGCTCTGTCAGAGTGACCATCGGGTTCTTGGTCACCTACCTGACAAAGGCCCTTCTCCCCCAATTGCTCAGTTTGGCCGGGCGGCCAGCTCTAGGAACAGTCTTGGTGGTTCCAAACTTCTTCCATTTAAGAATGATGGAGGCCACTGTGTTCTTGGGGATCTTCAATGCTGCAGACATTTTTTGGTACCCTTCCCCAGATCTGTGCCTCGCCATAATCCTGTCTCGGAGCTCTACGGACAATTCCTTCTACCTCGTTGCTTGGTTTTTGCTCTGACATACACAGTCAACTGTGGGATCTTGTATAGACAGGTGTGTGCCTTTCCAAATCATGTCCAATCAATTCAATTTACCACAGGTGGAGTCCAAGATGTAGAAGCATCTCAATGATGATCAATGGAAACAGGATGCACCTGAGCTCAATTTTGAGTCTCATAGCAAAGGGTCTGAACAGGTACTTCTGTTATTTATTCAAAAAATCTGTTTTCACTGTCATTATGGGGTATCGTGTGTAGATTGACGAGGAAAAACTATTATTTAAGCTGTTTTAAAATAAGGCTATAACTTAACAAAATGTGGAGAAAGGGCCTGTATTCTTCTTGAATGCACTGTACAACCTCCCCAATCACTCGTATATTTAGCTTCTTCCTTAGCTAGTGTGACAACCAAATGACGGGGATTAATGGTACATTTACTAATGGTGACATATGTAAAAATGGAGAATCAATAAAACAATGAATGCGAAGAATTGTCGGGATACAGCTAAACTATCCTGGAGAGACACCTATATCGTCGCCACACACCCCTCCCCTTCTTGTCTCAACTTTTAAATGATAATAAAGACACATTATCTTCACAAGTATTTTAGATGCTTTTCACTGACAGCCGCAATTCAATAATCAGCTATGCCTATTGCCACTCACGATGCCCAAATAGGCACAGGACTACGAACTTGAACCTCCACAGCTATTTTTTTCAAGAGGCTAATGATGCTCGACTCTAAGTCATGCTTTCTGATGAAGTATTTTGAATGATTTTATTTATCTCTGTTTAGTAAATAATTTTATTTTGGCAAATGTATTTCCATTTACTTCCCCAATGGACCCACCACTATGCCATTTCTCTCCTGTTCTATTGGTTTTCATATCAATTTTATTTTGTTGTCCAGAAGCCAAAAGCCACAATCCCATTCATATTAGCAAGCCATCTGAGTTGTTGTATCTTTAGATTCACCCTCTTTCAAAGTTTCTGACAGAGATTTTCATCTCTGCTATCAGGTGTACGGTTTAAAATGGGGTTTTCCCGCAAATTGCATTGTGGCCAATTTTTTAAAAGGATGTTTTGGCTGCTTCATTACGAGTTGCATCTTCTGTTAAAATGCATTACCATAATCTAAATGTGATTTCTATCATTCTGAGAACCGTGTGTGGACGCCCTAATGGGCTATGCACACAATGCACACAATGTGTCAGGTACATTTCTCAAAATGTCCAGTCACGTTGTCTGGCGCAACATTTTCCTAACAGAAACCCTGGCTGAGAGCTATTGAAGTGGCTTGTCAGAGACCTGTCTCCTCTTTGGTCTAACTGAATCATGCCCAGCTGATGGGTTAAGCATCCTGCTTTGCTTATAATGGCCCATTACCCATTGCAGTGCATTCCAATAGGATGTGGCGAGCACTGCAAGAGCACTGAGACAGCTTTTTCACTGACAGGCAAATGAACTTCAAGACCTCTCAAGCCCAAATAGTCAGCATCAGATAATGAGATACAGTTTTATGGGGCAGGTATTGGAGGTGGCTAACACAGACAGTACAGACACACGGGAACAAGCCCCACTAGTTCATGTAGAAAATATGAAATAGGGCCTCCCGAGTGGCACAATCACTCTCCCGAGTCCGTACAGGAGCTGAAGCGATGGGACAAGACTAACTATCAATTGGGGAGAGAAGGGGCGGCAACAACAACAACAAAAAAGAAAAAAAAGAAAAGCGATTAAATCATGTGCACTGAAGAGGGAAATATACTGAACATGTAATGGTTTTCCCCATTAAGCAGCGGGTCGGAGTCAGAGGCCGATTCTTCTCTGGTCTCTACTCCTCCCGTTACGGGGTCTGAGACGCCGAAGCTTCCCACCATTAGCTCTGACAAATTGAAAACTCTAGTCATTGGCGACTCCATTACCCGCAGTATTAGACTTAAAGCGAATCATCCAGCGATCATACACTGTTTACCCGGGGGCAGGGCTACCGACGTTAAGGCTAATCTGAAGATGGTGCTGGCTAAAGCTAAAACTGGCGAGTGTAGAGAGTATAGAGATATTGTTATCCACGTCGGCACCAACGATGTTAGGATGAAACAGTCAGAAATCACTAAGCGCAACATAGCTTCTGCGTGCATATCAGCTAGAAAGATGTGTCGGCATCGAGTAATTGTCTCTGGCCACCTCCCAGTTAGGGGGAGTGATGAGCTCTACAGCAGAGTCTCACAACTCAATCGCTGGTTGAAAACTGTTTTCTGCCCCTCCCAAAAGTTAGAATTTGTAGATAATTGGCCCTCTTTCTGGGACTCACCCACAAACAGGACCAAGCCTGACCTGCTGAGGAGTGACGGACTCCATCCTAGCTGGAGGGGTGCTCTCATCTTATCTACCAACATAGACAGGGCTCTAACTCCTCTAGCTCCACAATGAAATAGGGTGCAGGCCAGGCAGCAGGCTGTTAGCCAGCCTGCCAGCATAGTGGAGTCTGCCATTAGCACAGTCAGTGTAGTCAGCTCAGCTATCACCATTGAGACCGTGTCTGTGCCTCGACCTAGGTTGGGCAAAACTAAACATGGCGGTGTTCGCCTTAGCAATCTCACTAGGATAAAGACCACCTCCATTCCTGTCATTACTGAAAGAGATCATGATACCTCACATCTCAAAATAGGGCTACTTAATGTTAGATCCCTTACTTCAAAGGCAATTATAGTCAATGAACTAATCACTGATCATAATCTTGATGTGATTGGCCTGACTGAAACATGGCTTAAGCCTGATGAATTTACTGTTTTAAATGAGGCCTCACCTCCTGGCTACACTAGTGACCATATCCCCCGTGCATCCCGCAAAGGCGGAGGTGTTGCTAACATTTACGATAGCAAATTTCAATTTACAAAAAAAAAAATGACATTTTCGTCTTTTGAGCTTCTAGTCATGAAATCTATGCAGCCTACTCAATCACTTTTTATAGCTACTGTTTACAGGCCTCCTGGGCCATATACAGCGTTTCTCACTGAGTTCCCTGAATTCCTATCGGACCTTGTAGTCATAGCAGATAATATTCTAATCTTTGGTGACTTTAATATTCACATGGAAAAGTCCACAGACCCACTCCAAAAGGCTTTCGGAGCCATCATCGACTCAGTGGGTTTTGTCCAACATGTCTCTGGACCCACTCACTGTCACAGTCATACGCTGGACCTAGTTTTGTCCCATGGAATAAATGTGGTGGATCTTAATGTTTTTCCTCATAATCCTGGACTATCGGACCACCATTTTATTACGTTTGCAATTGCAACAAATAATCTGCTTAGACCCCAACCAAGGAACATCAAAAGTCGTGCTATAAATTCACAGACAACACAAAGATTCCTTGATGCCCTTCCAGACTCCCTCTGCCTACCCAAGGACGCCAGAGGACAAAAATCAGTTAACCACCTAACTGAGGATCTCAATCTAACCTTGCGCAATACCCTAGATGCAGTTGCACCCCTAAAAACAAAAAAAATGTCTCATAAGAAACTAGCTCCCTGGTACACAGAAAATACCCGAGCTCTGAAGCAAGCTTCCAGAAAATTGGAACGGAAATGGCGCCACACCAAACTGGAAGTCTTCCGACTAGCTTGGAAGGACGGCACCGTGCAGTACCGTAGAGCCCTTACTGCTGCTCGATCATCCTATTTTTCTAACTTAATTGAGGAAAATAAGAACAATCCGAAATTCCTTTTTAATACTGTCGCAAAGCTAACTAAAAAGCAGCATTCCCCAAGAGAGGATGACTTTCACTTTAGCAGTGATAAATTCATGAACTTCTTTGAGGAAAAGATTATGATTATTAGAAAGCAAATTACGGACTCCTCTTTAAACCTGCGTATTCCTCCAAACCTCAGTTGTCCTGAGTCTGCACAACTCTGCCAGGACCTAGGATCAAGAGAGACGCTCAAGTGTTTTAGTACTATATCTCGACACAATGATGAAAATAATCATGGCCTCTAAACCTTCAAGCTGCATACTGGACCCTATTCCAACTAAACTACTGAAAGAGCTGCTTCCTGTGCTTGGCCCTCCTATGTTGAACATAATAAACGGCTCTCTATCCACTGGATGTGTACCAAACTCACTAAAAGTGGCAGTAATAAAGCCTCTCTTGAAAAAGCCAAACCTTGACCCAGAAAATATAAAAAAAACTATCGGCCTATATCGAATCTTCCATTCCTCTCAAAAATTTTAGAGAAGGCTGTTGCGCAGCAACTCACTGCCTTCCTGAAGACAAACAATGTATACGAAATGCTTCAGTCTGGTTTTAGACCCCATCATAGCACTGAGACGGCACTTGTGAAGGTGGTAAATGACATTTTAATGGCATCGGACCGAGGCTCTGCATCTGTCCTCGTGCTCCTAGACCTTAGGGCTGCTTTTGATACCATCGATCACCACATTCTTTTGGAGAGATTGGAAACCCAAATTGGTCTACACGGACATGCTCTGGCCTGGTTTAGATCTTATCTGTCGGAAAGATATCAGTTTGTCTCTGTGAATGGTTTGTCCTCTGACAAATCAACTGTAAATTTCGGTGTTCCTCAAGGTTCCGTTTTGGGACCACTATTGTTTTCACTATATATTTTACCTCTTGGGGATGTTATTCGAAAACATAATGTAAACTTTCACTGCTATGCGGATGACACACAGCTGTACATTTCAATGAAACATGGTGAAGCCCCAAAATTGCCCTCGCTAGAAGCATGTGTTTCAGACATAAGGAAGTGGATGGCTGCAAACTTTCTACTATTAAACTCGGACAAAACAGAGATGCTTGTTCTAGGTCCCAAGAAACAAAGAGATCTTCTGTTGAATCTGACAATTAATCTTAATGGTTGTACAGTCGTCTCAAATAAAACTGTGAAGGACCTCGGCGTTACTCTGGACCCTGATCTCTCTTTTGAAGAACATATCAAGACCATTTCGAGGACAGCTTTTTTCCATCTACGTAACATTGCAAAAATCAGAAACTTTCTGTCCAAAAATGATGCAGAAAAATTAATCCATGCTTTTGTCACTTCTAGGTTAGACTACTGCAATGCTCTATTTTCCGGCTACCCGGATAAAGCACTAAATAAACTTCAGTTAGTGCTAAATACGGCTGCTAGAATCCTGACTAGAACCCAAAAATTTGATCATATTACTCCAGTGCTAGCCTCTCTACACTGGCTTCCTGTCAAAGCAAGGGCTGATTTCAAGGTTTTACTGCTAACCTACAAAGCATTACATGGGCTTGCTCCTACCTATCTCTCTGATTTGGTCCTGCCGTACATACCTACACGTACGCTACGGTCACAAGACGCAGGCCTCCTAATTGTCCCTAGAATTTCTAAGCAAACAGCTGGAGGCAGGGCTTTCTCCTATAGAGCTCCATTTTTATGGAACGGTCTGCCTACCCATGTCAGAGACGCAAACTCGGTCTCAACCTTTAAGTCTTTACTGAAGACTCATCTCTTCAGTGGGTCATATGATTGAGTGTAGTCTGGCCCAGGAGTGGGAAGGTGAACGGAAAGGCTCTGGAGCAACGAACCGCCCTTGCTGTCTCTGCCTGGCCGGTTCCCCTCTTTCCACTGGGATTCTCTGCCTCTAACCCTATTACAGGGGCTGAGTCACTGGCTTGCTGGGGCTCTCTCATGCCGTCCCTGGAGGGGGTGCGTCACCTGAGTGGGTTGATTCACTGTTGTGGTCATCCTGTCTGGGTTGGCGCCCCCCCCCCTTGGGTTGTGCCGTGGCGGAGATCTTTGTGGGCTATACTCAGCCTTGTCTCAGGATGGTAGGTTGGTGGTTGAAGATATCCCTCTAGTGGTGTGGGGGCTGTGCTTTGGCAAAGTGGGTGGGGTTATATCCTTCCTGTTTGGCCCTGTCCGGGGGTGTCCTCGGATGGGGCAACAGTGTCTCCTGACCCCTCCTGTCTCAGCCTCCAGTATTTATGCTGCAGTAGTTTATGTGTCGGGGGGCTGGGGTCAGTTTGTTATATCTGGAGTACTTCTCCTGTCCTATTCGGTGTCCTGTGTGAATCTAAGTGTGCGTTCTCTAATTCTCTCCTTCTCTCTTTCTTTCTCTCTCTCGGAGGACCTGAGCCCTAGGACCATGCCCCAGGACTACCTGACATGATGACTCCTTGCTGTCCCCAGTCCACCTGGCCATGCTGCTGCTCCAGTTTCAACTTCCACCTGACTGTGCTGCTGCTCTAGTTTCAACTGTTCTGCCTTATTATTATTCGACCATGCTGGTCATTTATGAACATTTGAACATCTTGGCCATGTTCTGTTATAATCTCCACCCGGCACAGCCAGAAGAGGACTGGCCACCCCACATAGCCTGGTTCCTCTCTAGGTTTCTTCCTAGGTATTGGCCTTTCTAGGGAGTTTTTCCTAGCCACCGTGCTTCTACACCTGCATTGCTTGCTGTTTGGGGTTTTAGGCTGGGTTTCTGTACAGCACTTTGAGATATCAGCTGATGTACGAAGGGCTATATAAATAAATTTGATTTGATTTGATTTGAAGTGTTGGTCCTATGTTTCATGAGCAGAAATAAAAGATCCCAGAAATTGTCCATACACACAAAAAGCTTATTTCTCTCAAACGTTGTATACAAATTTGTTTACATTCCTGTTAGTCAGCATTTCTCCATTACCATCTGAAAGGTGTGGTACAGTGCCTTGCGAAAGTATTCGCCCCCCTTGAACTTTGCGACATTTTGCCACATTTCAGGCTTCAAACAAAGATATAAAACTGTATTTTTTTTGTGAAGAATCAACAACAAGTGGGACACAATCATGAAGTGGAACGATATTTATTGGATATTTCAAACTTTTTTAACAAATCAAAAGCTGAAAAATAGGGCGTGCAAAATTATTCAGCCCCTTACTTTCAGTGCAGCAAACTCTCTCCAGAAGTTCAGTGAGGATCTCTGAATGATCCAATGTTGACCTAAATGACTAATGATGATAAATACAATCCACCTGTGTGTAATCAAGTCTCTGTATAAATGCACCTGCACTGTGATAGTCTCAGAGGTCCGTTAAAAGCGCAGAGAGCATCATGAAGAACAAGGAACACACCAGGCAGGTCCGAGATACTGTTGTGAAGAAGTTTAAAGCCGGATTTGGATACAAAAAGATTTCCCAAGCTTTAAACATCCCAAGGAGCACTGTGCAAGCGATAATATTGAAATGGAAGGAGTATCAGACCACTGCAAATCTACCAAGACCTGGCCGTCCCTCTAAACTTTCAGCTCATACAAGGAGAAGACTGATCAGAGATGCAGCCAAGAGGCCCATGATCACTCTGGATGAACTGCAGAGATCTACAGCTGAGGTGGGAGACTCTGTCCATAGGACAACAATCAGTCGTATATTGCACAAATCTGGCCTTTATGGAAGAGTGGCAAGAAGAAAGCCATTTCTTAAAGATATCCATAAAAAGTGTCATTTAAAGTTTGCCACAAGCCACCTGGGAGACACACCAAACATGTGGAAGAAGGTGCTCTGGTCAGATGAAACCAAAATTGAAGTTTTTGGCAACAATGCAAAATGTTATGTTTGGCGTAAAAGCAACACAGCTCATCACCCTGAACACACCATCCCCACTGTCAAACATGGTGGTGGCAGCATCATGGTTTGGGCCTGCTTTTCTTCAGCAGGGACAGGGAAGATGGTTAAAATTGATGGGAAGATGGATGGAGCCAAATACAGGACCATTCTGGAAGAAAACCTGATGGAGTCTGCAAAAGACCTGAGACTGGGACGGAGATTTGTCTTCCAACAAGACAATGATCCAAAACATAAAGCAAAATCTACAATGGAATGGTTCAAAAATAAACATATCCAGGTGTTAGAATGGCCAAGTCAAAGTCCAGACCTGAATCCAATCGAGAATCTGTGGGAAGAACTGAAAACTGCTGTTCACAAATGCTCTCCATCCAACCTCACTGAGCTCGAGCTGTTTTGCAAGGAGGAATGGGAAAAAATTTCAGTCTCTCGATGTGCAAAACTGATAGAGACATACCCCAAGCGACTTACAGCTGTAATCGCAACAAAAGGTGGCGCTACAAAGTATTAACTTAAGGGGGCTGAATAATTTTGCACACCCAATTTTTCAGTTTTTGATTTGTTAAAAAAGTTTGAAATATCCAATAAATGTCGTTCCACTTCATGATTGTGTCCCACTTGTTGTTGATTCTTCACAAAAAAATACAGTTTTATATCTTTATGTTTGAAGCCTGAAATGTGGCAAAAGGTCGCAAAGTTCAAGGGGTGCGAATACTTTCGCAAGGCACTGTATATCAAGAGGCTGATTAAACAGCATGATCATTCCACAGGTGCACCTTGTGCTGGGGACAATAAAAAGCCACTAAAATATGCAGTTGTGTTGTGTCACACAACATAATTCCACAGATGTCTAAAGTTGAGGGAGCGTGCAATTGACATGCTGACTGCAGGAATGTACCCCAGAGCTGTTGCAAAATAATTTTGTCAATTTGTCTACGATATACCGCATGCAACGTCGTTATAGAAAATTTGGCAGTAGGTCCAAACAGCCTCACAACCGCAGACCATGTGTAACCATAACAGCCCAGGACCTCCACATACAGCTTCTTCACCTGCAGGATCGTCTAAGACCAGCCACCCAGACAGCTGATGAAACTGTGGGTTTGCACAATCAAAGAATTTCTGCACAAACTGTCATCATCTGCGTGCTCGTTGCCCTCACCAGGATTTATTTTATTTTAAATATATTTCTTGTACAATATATTGATTGGCATTTCTTTTTTTTACAATTTAACAATCATCAAAATATGACACAGATAATGCCCCGTTATTCCTTCCACCTACACAAAACACCATGCTACATGGGAGCACATCGTGCAAAATCCTTCCCTCACCAACACAGGAACACCCCCCTCCCTCCCCTCTACCGGTATTAGTTTCACTGACCTCTTGGAACTACCCATCCCGGATCCGGGAGAATTGCCATCAACTACACTAATTAGCATAGCGCAGCGGTCAAATAATCTTACGAGAAAATATTCATATTCATGAAAATGAGTTACAATGTAATGCCTAACCTGTAGGTACTTGAAGAAATTAGTTTAGGTAACTGAAAATGAGATGCCAGTTGTTGAAAGGAAAGTAGTTAACCTTCTCTATAGAGATTACCAAATGATTTAATTCCTTTGTTGAACCAAGAACATGTAATACCATTTCTCAGGGATTTGGGTAAAATGGGGTTATTATAGAAAGGTGTTAGTTCATATATAGATCTAAGCCCTTCTGTTTGTTTACAGACTTCAACCCATTTATTTAAAGTGTTTTTAATGAACGTTTTTTTTTATGAGACCTAGCAAAGCTTTAGGTGGGCTAATATGAGGTATAGATGCCAATGGAGCAGAGGTCTGACACTCTTCCTCTATCTGTCTCCAAGAGGGTGAACTTGTTGTTGTATCTTGCCATACCCACACAGCCTTTAACTGAGATGCCCAGCAATGCAACTGGAAGTCAGGTAGAGTAAGTCCTCCTTCTGAGTTTGGTTTGCATAAAGTTGTGAGTTTCACTCTGGGGGGGGGGGGGGGTGTCCCTTTCCACAGAAATGAAGAAACCTTCCTATTAAGTTGTTTGGAAAAAAACTTTGGGAATAGGAAAGGGCAAGGTTTGAAAAGGGTACAATAATTTTGGTAATATATTTATCTTATTTGTCTATACAATTGACCCGCCCAATAAGAGAAATTTGTAAATCCCGCCATCTATCCAATTCTTCCCCAACCTTTTTGAGAAGTGGAGTATAGTTCAGTTGATCTGTCTTAATAGTTTCAGAAGGAATTTGCAATCCAAGATATGTCATTTTCTGTGGTTTCCAAGAAAAGATTGGGATCTGCATAGCTGCCCTGTTAAAAGGCATTAGTATACTCTTTGATAGGTTTATATTATATCCTGAAAAGGTACCATATTCTTTCAGGATGTCAACTAATGCTCAGAGTGAAATTTCTGGTTCAGTGAGGTAATGCAAAATTTCATCGGCATATAGCAAGACCAGATGTTCACACCCACCTATATGAACACCATGGATGGATGGATGAGATCTAAAAGCTTCTGCCAGTGGCTCTATAGCCAAAGAAAAAAGGAGAGGACTAGCGGGACAACCCTGTCTTGTGCCACATGAGAGAGAGAACTGTGAGGAAATGTTTCCATTAGTCAGGATCTGAGCTACCGGACATTTGTACAGTAATCTAATCAGACCAACGTACTTCATTCATCCTCTGTAAAACTTCAAACAGGTAGTTCCATTCTAAGCGGTCAAAAGCTTTTTCCGCATCTAATCTAATGAAGTATAGATATAGATTCTTGGTCATTCTCTACATAATGCTAAATATTAAATAATCTGATATTATCAGGAGATGAGCGGTTTCTTACAAAGCCTGTTTGGTCCATATCAACCAAGTCCGGAAGAACCTTCTCCAATATAAGAGCTAAAAAAATATATTTTATGAAGTGTTCAGAGATATTGGTCTATACGACCCACAAAGCAGAGGATCTTTCCCAGGTTTTAACAAAACTGTGATCAGTGCCTGTTCAAGTGTGTCTGGGAGATTTTCTGTCTCTATGGCAAAATTAAACATACTGCAAAGAGGCTCAATTAGTTTGACT
This sequence comes from Oncorhynchus kisutch, assembly GCF_002021735.2. Lineage (NCBI taxonomy): Eukaryota > Metazoa > Chordata > Actinopteri > Salmoniformes > Salmonidae > Oncorhynchus > Oncorhynchus kisutch. Next base: position 30,600,871 of record NC_034175.2, on the reverse strand, counting down.
AAAAAGGACTGATGGATTCCCTATTCAATTCTGTCTAACCCTGGTGATTTTCCCCCAGCAGTGTTGAAAATGGATTCCCTAATTTCCTCTGATGTGATCTCTTTCTCCAAGTGCTCTCTATCCTCATCAGTTAAATTTTTTACATTGAGATTGTTCAAAAACGTGTGCATTGTGGCAGGGACATCCCCTTCAGACTTGTACAATGTTTCATAAAACTCCCTGAAGACGAGATTCATTTCCTCAGGACCGTGAACAACTGTGTAATTTGGGTAGCTTAATAGAGCTAATAACTCTACTAGCATCCTCTCGTCGTATCTGCCAAGCAAGCAACTTTCCTGCTTTATCTCCATGTTCGTAGTAGTTTTGTTTTCCTAAGAGCATTTTCCACTTTATGGGTCATCAGGGTGTTATATTCCAAATGCTTTGAGTCTAATTTTTGTAGAGTTGAGTTGTCAAATGTTACACTGTGTTCATTTTCCAGATCAGTAATTTCATTCTCCAACAAATTTACTTGAGCTCTTAATAGCACCTGAACTAAAGGATATGATTTGTCCCCTCGGATATGCAAGGAGAGCTTCCCATAAAATTAGGGGGGAGGCAGAGTTGTTATTGGTGCTAAAAAAATATGTCTGAGTGTTCAGAAATGTTACAAATGTTGGATTATTGAGTAAGTATGTGCCAAAGTATGTGTCCATCTTCTTGAGGGTGGCTGTGCTCTACTGACTGGTACTGAAGCCAGCAGGGCAGAATAATCTGATATACATCTTGGTAAATACTTACACCCAGTAGTTAAACTTCCTTTGGCTGCAGGAATAAGCAGGAATAAGAGATGCTCTTATTCTCCATGGACTTTACAGTGTCCCAAAACTTTTGGGAGTTAAGAGCTACAGGATGCACATTTCTGTTTGAAAAAGCTAGCCTTTGCTTTCCTGATTGACTGCGCATTTGGCATAGCCTACTCAGTTTAGCCTATTGTGCATATCAAAGGAAGCCGCAGCAACATTTCTAACTGTTGCTAATGGCTGAACGGGTGGGCAAATGATGGACCTTCAGAAAACCAACCGCATAGATAGCTATAGCGGTTGTTTTCAAACGAATTAAGTAGCCAACAAGTTCTGGTTAACCTACTTAGCAACTGGCTATTTCGTCAACTGTAGCCTATCATTCTTGCAACAAAAAAAACGAATTGAAGACAACGCAGTTGTAATCAACCCACAGGGATGAAAAATAGTCACCACATATCTAAAAATCACAAACAGCAGCCTGTAGCTCACCTCTTTGTAGGAGAAAGAGACTTGCTAATTGCTACCCAGTGTAACATCACCGCTCCATCCCACTGATAACATCTAGAGAGCATCATCACGCGCATCCATTGTGCTTGAACGCCAACAGAGCAATCTATGGAGATCAAGCCAAGGTGGAAAATACACAATCACTGATTTACCCGGTAAAAACAAAACAAATACTAATAAAAATGTAATTTGTGAAAAAGTTATTACAAATCTATATTTTCAATGGCAATGGAATTGTCTCAGTGATTGCCAAGTTAAAAACACGTTCATTGTGTTTTGCAGGGAATTATTCCATCTCTGTTTATATACCATGTTACTTCATACCTCACATACCTTCTCTCCTGACTCCTGATGAATTGCCCTCCTCTTGTTTGGAAATCGGTTATAGTCGATTTAATATAGCTAGAATATAGCTAGGCTACTCAGCCATTTCCTCACCAAACACTTTTTCCCAGGCCCCCATCGAAACTTTTTTTTTACCGGAATGACCGGAAACAACCTGGAGGGCATTTCGGTAGTAGTAGTTCTTGTGTAAAACCGCAGCCAAGAGCATCTCAATGGCATACTATGTGTGGTAGTCGCAAATCGAATCTGCCTTGGATTAAAAATACTTCAATACCCAGCAAGCATTGTAAGGAAAATGGTCCAAGCGCACTGTTTTAACTGTTTTCGTAATCTAAAATCATTGATGTTCCTAAATGAAATAACGCATTACAGCTGACTGTTAAAATACAGTATTCTTTGTTTCAATGTGAGCGATGTTTAATTCAATATTTTCATATTTTTATCATCACTAAAGACCATAATAATATGCTGGTAACTGGTCTCATAAGCTTTCAGAGCAACTTGAGCACACATGGAGCATGGACAACTCTAAAGATAAATGTGTTTTAAGAACTTTTGATGAGTCAAGATTGAAATATTTTTAAAGCAAAAGACAAAGCTCTTGATGTACTACACTCTTATATGGGGGGAGGGGGGGGGGGGGCTAACTAGAGGGGGGGGGGGGGGGGGCTAACTAGAACCATAAGGTGATCGACGACTGTCCCTGTAGGAGAACACATGTTTGGTTCCAGGTAGAACCCTTTTTGGGCTGGGTAGAGCCCCTTTTGGTATCAGGTAGAACCTTTTCACCAATATGAACTAAATGTGTTCTACCTTGAACCAAAAAAGGGTTCTCCTACAGGGACAACTGCAGAACCTGTCTGAACCCTTTTTCTAAGAGTGTGCAGGTGTAGGCATAAGTCTTACTTCATGTCAAATAATTATATTCTTGTGTCATATGTAACAAATATATAGAACGTGTCATATCAACTGTAATAGCCAAATTGTTGCCATGAATATAACAGATATGTATTAAGTCAGATACTGAAGAGAATTTTTAGATTGAAGGTAAATTGGATTGAATCAAACCAAGTAGGCTACAGAATAGCTAAAGCCTGTATACTCTCTGCAAGCTTCAGCTTCAATTTACATTGGACATACAGCCTCATCTAGTGGCTGAATGGTAGTAAATCATTTACTTTCCCCTGAACATTCTGCTTATTTTCTTATTGTTATAGTCATACTCTAGGAATGATCTTGTGCCAGTGAGATGTGATGTGAAGGAAAGGCAGGAAGGAAGGACTAACAGAGTATAAAACAAAGGGTTGGATCAGCTGGAAACTGCGGCAGAACATTACAAATACACTACTGTTTTTATTGACCATAATAGATTTCAGGGGAATAACTTTTGGTAAAACAGAACTCATCAGTTTCCATAATCACAATTTCATGTATATACATTTTTTGCCTAAATGCCATATGTCTTATTGGAAGGTTTATGTGAGGACACTGAATTGAAAACAGATCATAAGAGAACATGTTTTTCCTTTGGTTAAAAATAAATAATAGATTTTTGCTGGACAAAGGAATGCAATGATGAATACTGAAAGCTAACATTTTAACCTTTACAACATGCACATCTGATCGAATTTAGTACTCCGTTGGTACTCTCTAATAGGTTCTCTACATCTAGAACTGAATGGAGGACATTTTTTAAAATACATATTCTTAGTATTTTGAAACCCGTTATGCACTTGACTAAATCATTGTAAATAATGTGTACAGAGCTGCCTGTCAACAACTTTTCCATATAACTTCCTCAAGGAAGAAGCATTTTTTAAGTCTATAAATCTGATTCCAGCTTGATGCTTGTTCTTAGATCGAGACATTATAAAGTAATCAGGCATTGGGCAGTATTACACCTCCTTAGATATGAGCATGTGCCCTTTCCTCTGATAACATTGCCATGCCTCTCTCTGCCTAACAACAAGCTTAAGTACAGTATAGTAGAGTTAGGCTCTCTACTGTATTTATTTTTTCTTCAGAACTCTGAGGTGTTGATGGAACACTGCAGCCGGATGTTTTGTCCAACATAACAAAACATGAGCTGGTTCCCAGGTGTTAGAAAAACAGAACATAGTGAAACCAGAGACAGATATGTGTTGTGGGTTGTTTCAGGTTTTCTTGTGCTGTATCAGGTTGCCTTTGCATGTTATGAGACATGATTTATTCCGGTAGTCCTCCTACATACTTGTAACAATAATAGTATGCAGCGGGTAGAATGGATTTAGGCCACAATCTAGGCAGGAATGTCTATGTTCGGGGGACCAGGCTAGCTGCAGAGGATTTGATCACTGGCTGCAGCTGGATAGCAGGACAACCAGGGCTGGCTCCAGGCATAAGCGATAAGTGGTCACTTAGGGTCCCCAGGCGTTAGGGGTCCCAAGACCCCCCAATATATATATATATGTTTTTTTTAAAGAACTTATTTGGAGTCAACTTATTGTTTATATTAGAATAGTAGAATACACAAGGTGCAATTTCGAAATTTGGTTGTGCATCAGCAGTTTTTCTCTTGTTATATCAGTCACTCAATAAGCCATGTCAGCTAACAATGTTTTGATAGGTAAGTTAGTCCAGCCATCTATCTACTGTAAACTGGTAGTAATCATGTCCGAAAACAGGTGGCACGCAGAACGTGATTTCCTGGGGGCCTGTCATGCCAAAAAGCGTATGTGTCCCCTCCCCCTGTAGGCCTGTTGCTAGAACTTGCAAAATTCTGACCGGCCTACATAATTAATCAAAGCGTTCATTGCTATGCTGGTTGCGTGGCTCTATTTTACCCTGTAGCAGACGCGGCGGATGGAGGACGCGGGCAATTCTAGTTGTATTTCACCTCCTAAGCGCTCACTTGGGTCCGCACTAATTTATTACCTCAGAATCACTCTCCAGGATTTCCATATATTTGTCTTTATATAAGAACATATTGTTAAATAGGAATAAATAATTCAAGCTCTTTTTAGGTTGATTTTAGATTGACATTGCTAGATACTCATTTACCTCAGCCTGCCTAGTCAGCTAGCTAGCCAGCTAACTTTTATTGTAGCTTGCACTTTAATGGCACCCCTTGAGGAGATTTGATTTTATCTTTCCAACCAGGCGAAGTACCGTGAAGACACCACTGATCTCAACAAGAGGCGCACCATTCCTAGGGTGGCAGAGAATATTACTGTCACGCTCGTCCTCTTCTTCTGACGAGGAGTAGCAAGGATCGGACCAAAATGCAGCGTGGTACGTGTTCATGGCGATATTTATTCAACGCAGAACACTAAAACAAAAATAACGAGAATTAAACTAAACAGTCCTGTCTGGTGACACCCACGAAACAATAGAAAACAGGCTCCCTAAATATGGTTCTCAATCAGGGACAACAATTGACAGCTGCCTCTGATTGAGAACCATACCAGGCCAAACACAGAAATAGCAAATCATAGAAAAACGAACATAGACAACCCACCCAACTCACGCCCTGACCATACTAAAACAAAGACATAACAAAAAGAACTAACAATTACAATTCAGGGTAACGTTAAGTAAGTAGTTAAGTAGTTAATGCACCGAATTTCTGGAACAAAATTCAAAATACATTTAATCTTGATGTTCTGGTGCCATTCTGGCTATTTAAAGTACTGATGATTGGGGACTTATTTGTGGAGGAATGTAACTTTTTTTCTGGGTGAGTTGTGATCTATTATTTGTAGTTCCCATGGCTGTATTTTTGTATTTTAATGTGTATATGTTTGGGTATAATGTGTATATTTATATTGTGTATAAACTGGGCACATTTGTAAAAAAGACCTGGGTCTCAATATGTTTTCTAAAATAAAGGTTAAATAAAAAAATATAAATAAAATAAGAAGTTGGTAATTTACAGTACCAATCAAAAGTATGGATACACCTACTCATTCCAGGTTTTTCTTTATTTTTACCATTATCTACATTGTAGAATAATAGTGAAGACATCAAAACTATGAATGAACACATATGGAGTCATGTAGTAACCAAAAAAGTGTTAAACAAATCAACATCTAATTTATATTTGAGATTCTTCAAAATTGCTACCCTTGATGACAGCTTTGCACACTTGGCATTCTCTCAACCAGCTTCATGCATTTCAATTAACATATGTCCCTTGTTAAAAGTTAATTTGTGGAATGTCTTTCCTTCTTAATGCGTTTGAGCCAATCAGTTGTGTTGGGACAAGGTAGAGGTGGTATACAGACGATAGCCCTATTTGGTAAAATACCAAGTCCAAGTTATGGCAAGAACATCTCAAATAAGCAAAGAGAAATGATAGTCCATCATTACTTTAATAAATGAAGGTCAGTCAATACGGAAAATGTTAAGAACTTTGAAAGTTTCTTCAAGTGCAGTCGCAAAAACCATCAAGCTCTGTGATTAAACTGACTCTCATAAGGACCGCCACAGGAAAGGAAGACCCAGAGTTCATTAGAGGTACCAGTCTCAGGAGTTACCAGCCTCAGAAATTGCAGCCCAATTAAATGCTTCACAGAGTTCAAGTAACTGTAAGGACAGATGCTGGGAGATGAGAAGCAAGTACAGGGAGAGAATATTTAATGAATTAACAGACGGACAGGAAACAACACAAACAGCATCTAGACAAGGGACACATACTGTAACGACATTAATGCTGACTCGGGAAAGAAACTGAGGAAGTGACAGATATAGGGGAGATAATTAATAATGTGATGGAGTCTAGGTGAGTCTGATGAAGTGCTGTTGGGCGTAACGATGATGACAGGTGTGCGTAATGATAAGCAACCTGGCGACCTCGAGTGCCAGAGAGGGGGAGTGGGACCACACGTGATAGTACCAAACACATTTCAACATCAACTGTTCAGAGGTGACTGTGTGAATCAGGCCTTCATTGCTGCAAAGAAACCACTACTAAAGGACACCAATAAGAAGACACTTGCTTGGGCCAAGAAACATGAACAATGGACATTAGACCACTGGAAATCTGTTCTTGGTGTGATGAGTCCAAATTTGAGATTTTTGATTCCAACTGCTGTGTCTTTGTGAGACGCACAGTAGGTGAACGAATGATCTCCGCATGTGTGGTTCCCACCGTGAAGCATGGAGGAGGAGGTGTGATGGTATGGGGGTGCTTTGCTGGTGACACTGTCTGTGATTTATTTAGAATTCAAGGCACACTTAACCAGCATGTCTACCACATCATTCTGCAGCAATACGCCATCCCACCTGGTTTGCGCTTAGTGGGACTATCATTTGTTTTTCAACAGGACAATGACCCATCACACCTCCAGGCTGTGTAAGGACTATTTTACCAAGAAGGAGAGTGATGGAGTGCTGCATCAGATGACCTGGCATCCACAATTACCTGACCTCAATCCAATGGAGATGGTTATGGATGAGTTGGACCGCAGAGTGAAAGATAAGCAGCCAACAAGTGCTCAGCACATGTGGGAACTCCTTCAAGACTGTTTAAAAAGCATTCCCAGTGAAGCTGGTAGAGAGAATGTCAAGAGTTTGCAAAGCTGTCATCAAGGCAAAGGGTCGCTGACTCTGAAGAACCTAAAATCTAAAATATATTTAGATTTGTTTTAAAAAATGTGGTTACTACATGATACCATGTGTGTTTTTTCATAGTTTTGATGTCTTGTCTATTATTCTACAATGTAGAATATAGTAAAATTACTGAAAAACCCTTGAATGAGTTGGTGTGTCCAAACTGTAGATGTGACTGGTACTGTACATGTTGCCGGCCGTCGAGCAGCAGAAAGGGAGCACAGATTGTGGGCGGTTTGCTATTGGAAACAGTCTTAGTCTCTGCAGAGGTGAGGAACCCTCCATGACACGATCCCTGAAATCCATGGGGGTATTTTTCTCCCTGCTCTGCTGAGTATTTGTCTCTGCTCATACAGGCGTAATGAAGCCCTAGCGCACTAATTTGATGGACATTTATTTTAAATATGAATACTTTTTAAAATTGTGATTCATCAGGGGTGATGCAGCAACCTTACCGCCTATGCCGGTGCAGGAGATGATGCAAGCATTTTCATGTGTCTTGTTTGTCTCATGTTGTCAATGTCCGTGAATTTGTCTGTCCATGGGGTCCGTCGTCTGTAATCTGTTTTGTCTGTTGTTTTCTCCAACCTTGTTGACACTGCTTGGCCGGCTCCCCACCTCAAGGCGTTAGGTAATTTTCCGACATTACATCTTTTGTAAATTGCATGATATTGTAAATAACTTTAATCATGTTGTAATAATAATGTTTTAATTAGTTTAAAGATGTGTTTTCTTGCAGACATTGGCAGTGTGAAAGCTGGTAAGTTGGTTGGTAAGTATATAGCACAGGTAACTGTCTTGTATTGTAAGTAACGTTTTCAAGCATGTAAATATTTGTATATTTTTTCTGTGAGTTGAATGAATGTGCTTTCTGGTAAATATTTGAACGAATTGGCTGTAAATGTTTTCATTTGCATAGTAAATATATTTATTGCAAGTGAAAAAAATATTGACTGAAATTGACTGTTCAGTTCCTTACTGGTCCTTAAAACCCCTTCTCCCTAGCAATTAATATTTTGTGCCCAATTACAAATCAAACTTTAGGGCAGGGTTGGTTTGGAATTGGACATTGGTTTCTAGTTAGTGTTTGCATATCTGGAGGTTCTAGATTTGTGTAAGTAATATGGCAGAAGTGTCCCAGAGCCCATTTCCCAGCAGGGTGGAGTCATCACCATATTGCTACACCTATCCAAGCCCCATCAGGTCAAACACTGAAATTATACAGTAGGGGGTTAAGGGCCTCAATTAAACTGGATAAAAATGTTATTGTAATTTTATAATCCTTCTCTCGACCTGTACCTTAAAGGTCTTACTCACATTGGTTATGGAGAGCGAGATCACACAGTTGTCCGAAAAACAGCAATCAACTGGATGCCGCCTTCCTAGATGCTCTGCACAGATGACGTACCTCTGTAAATCAGCCAACAACAACACATTCACAGGGACAACACGTGCACTTGTGCAGCTACAGAATACTTTCTACGGGGTTATTGGGGTCGCTTTGCAAAGCAGCCACTTGGGGACAATAGGAGTGAGAGGCATTTATCAGAGGGAGTGGAACGGGGGCAAAGGTGACTGTTTGTTTGGGTTGTTGAGGAAACAGTCCTTCCTGTTTTGGAGACCACCACGCAAAGGCAAAGTTACAGAGTTTGTCTGGGGTTGGATAGGAGGTGGATAGCATGGAAATAAAGATGTCCAGCCAACTGTACTTACTGTAGGCTGTCGTGGAAATTCAGTACTGAGAGAGATGGGGCGGCAGGCAGGGTAGCCTAGTGGTTAGAGCGTTGGGCTAGTAACCGAAGTGTTGCAAGTTCAAATCCCCGAGCTGACAAGGTACAAATATGTCGTTCTGCCCCTGAACAAGGCAGTTAACCCACTGTTCCTAGGCCGTTATTGAAAATAAGAATTTGTTCTTAACTGACTTGCCTAGTTAAATTAAAGGTTAAAAAAAAGAAGATTTGGTCACTTCTTTAAACAATCATCTTATTTAATATATATGAATCATTGCAATAATGAGGCTGGTCGACCCACCACCCTTGAGTGTTAGACCGAGTAGTATATAGAGTAGTATATATAGCTGATACTAACCATGCTCAGTCATGGTTGGTTCAACCCCATTCTGGCTTCATCCTGTCATTATCTACGTGGGTTGTTGTCTTAACCCCACCCTGGCTTAGTTTCCCAGATGCAAGGATGATTTTGAGACAATGAGGGACTGTTCTACTCCTAAACTATCTCTAGTAAAAACGTTTCCTGTCTATGTAATGCAGTATTCAACTAATTTGTCAGCTCAAGCCATCTCTGGTAACCATATGCCCAGATTAGCTGCAGGGAACTAGAGTGGAGCCCATGAAAAGACAGACACTAGCAGGGACAGAAATGTCTTACTATAAGCTAAATATAAATTGTTAACCATTAATATCAAATACCAATAGTTTGTCACTGTTTTCTATCTCGTCATTGCAGTCATGAAATGTTCAGCATTTTTCCATAATGATCCTTCATGTCACAATTTCTTTCAGAATCTTTTTCTTTTAGAGAAGTCTGACTATATTATTGTCATACATTTATTTTACAATCTCTCTTTATTTCCTAACCGATATGTTAGACCCCTTTGAAAAGGACAATCTGACGTGATCGTCTATCTGACATTACTGCATTATTGGAATGCTGACAAATTCTTATATCATCAGTTACAGAACTATACAGACTTTCTAAGCCTGTGTGTGTGCCCTCCTTACCTACTGTCTGCAGTGATGTGAACCATTTTGGCTTCAGTATCAAATGAGTTGTATCAAATGAATGAATATCTCCTCAAATCAAAATGTTGGAAATAATGTCAGCTCAGTAACGTTTGAGGTAAGCTAGTAATTTACTGATCTCAGAACGCAATGTCTTAGAATAGTCTTCAATCACTGCATTATCTCTTCTTGTCAGTTTAGGCTAACTGAACACAGGAAGGATGAATGTGATGTTAGCTTCTGCAGTTTGAAGTCTGGCTTATACAGTAGACCATTTGGAGACTTCCAGCACCATGGACAGAGTTTAGCCAGCCCAGTAAAGGCATAGCCAGATACAAGATTCTGCTGCCAGCTGATTTAAAAGCCATGATGCAGGTTCTCATAGGAAATCACTTCACAAGGTCACAGTTCATTGTTACTGATGAATAGAATATAGAAGTGGTTTAACACTCCACTACTTCATATCACTTCCTCTCATTGACCAACAACTAGCCTGCTACTTCCTGTCATTTCTCCCTCCTCAACTTTGGATGAAAAGGAATGGGAGAAAGTATCCTGTTTTTCTGTGTAGAACCAAGATGACTTTTTAGGTTCTAAATGAACCTATTAAAACTCATGGATGCTTAATACAGCTCAAACTAAATGTATAAAGAAAGTTATACATTCCCCTCTCTCCCTCAGTGACATGAATAGGAGGGTAGTGCGGGTAAAGGGTAGTGCGTACAGACCAGTACATCACTGGAGCTAAGCTGCCTGCCAGGACCTCTATACCAGGCGGTGTCAGAGGAAGGCCCTACAAATTGTCAAAGACCCCAGCCACCCCAGTTGTAGACTGTTCTCTCTACTACCACATGGCAAGCGGTACTGGAGCGCCAAGTCTAGGACCAAAAGGCTACTGAACAGTTTTTACCCCCAAGCCAGAAGACTCCTGAACAGGTAATCAAATGGCTATTTGCATTGTTTGCCCCCCAACACCTCTTTTATGCTACTTGCTACTCTCTGTTTATCATATATATGCACAGTCACTTCAACCATACCTACATGTACATACTACCTCAATCAGCCCGACTAACCACAGTAGCCTCGCTACTGTTCTTTTTCACTGTCTTTTTTACCGTTTTTATTTATTTACCTATCTATTGTTCACCTAATACTTTTTTTTAACTTAAAAATTGCACTGTTGGTTAGAGCCTGTAAGTAAGCATTTCCCTGTAAGATCTACTACACCTGTTGCATTCAGCACACGTGACAAATAAACTTTGATTTGATAAGTATATTTCATATTCTCAGAACCCAACAGTCCCTCCTCTTGAACAATAGCTTCCTACTGTTCAACTTACATAAACTTGGAAATGACTTCTAAATGAACAAACAATGATAACAAAACATGAACAAAAATAAAACATGATTAACATTCACAGTGAGGTTTACAGAGACTTGTGGCCTCTGTTCTATAGTCACACCATACACACTCTTATTTCCCTTTCTCGTAGAACAGTGATAATAACGTGTCTGCTGGAGCTGTTGGCTTCTTCCATTTCAACTTTCTCTTTCTGGTCCCTAAGCGAGTGATAGCACAAGATTTGAAAAGCAGCGAGAAACACAAAACATAACAGTATTAACAATGTGGTAAGCTATGCATAACTATATATGCAAAGAAAACGCAAAGTCTGATAACATGACAATTCCCACTCTTCACCTGACTCTATGCCTTCAGAATACTTTTCTGCTGGCCCTAAAAAACCTCCTCATGCTTTCACCCAGTCTTCCCCATCAGGCTACAGGTTATAAGAGGTGTTCCCAAGCCATTTCATTTTCACTTTGTTCTCCATCTTCTTCTTCCTCCATTGCCACCTGATAGGCACGTCACCTGACTCCACCAAGGCAACACATAAGGTTCAATATTTATATTAAATATAAATATAATATAAAAAATAGATTACATTTTCAGAGCACAACATCAAAATAAATAAAAATAATAAACCAATTATTTCAAGCTTGTTTAACCTGTTGGCAGCTCAGGACAGACGGGAGACTCTGGCACCTCAGGACAGACGGGAGACTCTGGCAGCTCCGGAGTGGAGGAAGGCTCTGGCAGCGCTGGACAGGCGGGAGACCCTGTAGGCAGAAAATGGAGAGACAGCCTGGTGCGGGGGGCTGCCACCGGAGGGCTGGTGCGTGGAGGTGGCACTGGATAGACTGGACCGTGCAGGCGCACTGGAGGTCTTGAGCACCGAGCCTGCCCAACCATACCTGGTTGAATGCTCCCAGTCGCCATGCCAGTGCGGCGAGGTGGAATAGCCCGCACTGGGCTGTGCTGGCGAACCCGGGGACACCATGCATAAGGCTGGTGCCATGTACGCCGGCCCAAGGAGACGAACTGGAGACCAGATGCGTAGAGCCGGCTTCATGGCACCTGGCTCGATGCCCACTCTAGCCCGGCCGATACGAGGAGCTGGAATGTACCGCACCGGGCTATGCAGACACCGTGCGCTCCACAGCATAACACGGTGCCTGCCCGGTCCCTCTCGCTCTCCGGTAAGCACGGGAAGTTGGCGCAGGTCTCCTACCTGGCTTCGCCACACTCCCCGTGTGCCCCCTCCCAATACATTTTTGGGGCTGCCTCTCGGGCTTCCTACCTCGCCGCCGTGCTGCCTCCATTCGCCGGTATCCCTCCTCACATTGCTCCAGAAAATCCCAGGCGGGCTCCGGCACTCTCCCTGGGACGACCGCCCACCTGTCTATCTCCTCCCAAATAGTGACACAGTCCAGATCACGCTCCCATGTCCAGAAATCCTGACATCGCTGCCGCTGCTGCTGCCCGTTAACACGCCGCTTGGTCCTCTGTTGGTGGGTGTTTCTGTAACAGCAGATTTCCTCCTCTTTGTCTGAAGAGCAGTAAGGATCGGACCAAGATGCGGCGTGGTAAGTGTTCATGACGTGCATCCTGGCGGCAGAGAAGTCAGAGCAAAACTGTGTTACAACGGTGCAGTTTAATAATAAAAATCACTGTAAACAAAACAATCAATACAATGGGTACAAAACCCGTCGCACACCAGACATAACGTGCACAAGCACGGACATGGGGGGAACAGAGGGTTAAATATACAACATGTAATGATGGAGTTGAAACCAGGTGTGTGAGAAGACAAGACAAAACAAATGGAAAATAAAGGCTAGAAGACCGGCAAGGATGACCGCCAAACGCTGCCCGAACAAGGAGAGGCAAGTTCCTTGCAGGTTTCCTCAAAATATCCACAGCAAGCACAGCTATCAATGCAGACAGTACTCTTTAGCAGTAACCAATATCCCATATGGGAACAAGCAATTCTGTCTTGGTGTTACGCGATGATAGGCTAACCTCAAGGCTGTCAAATACCTCCACGATGAGACGGTAGCTTCAGTCTTTACTACGTCTTAACAAAATTATAACAACTCTCTTATAAAATAAAATCGGTATTTCCCTTCATGTCTTAGGAGGTAATGGTTTTGTTCTAGTTTTGTCATCTTCTTTTATAATTTTTCTTCACCAACGGTCCTGTATGTAAAAATCCATCCTTTTCTCAATGTCTTTCCCTCTTTTTTACCCCCAGGCCTCCCGTTGACCAGGTCAACTTCCATTGGCCACAGCTTAACAAGCGACCTTATTGGTCAAAACTTAAACTTAAAAGTAAACCACTTATACATTAAAGAAATATTTCTACAAAAGAAATACATTAACATTAAAATTTAGGAGCAATTCCATCACCTTTTAAATGTAATTCCAATTAATTATAACAAATAAACTCAATACTTGGTTTTAACAAGAATAAACTCAATACCTAGTTCAAACAAGGGTATTACAAATGCCCCAAGAATGTTGCCCAGTGTACAATTACCCCAACATCTTTCCTCTTATATGATGCATTAACCAATAAAGCAACTAACCCAAACCAACTATGGCGGTTAAAGTAGCTCCCAGACCTAACCCATCTGCATGTCTACAATGGAATCTAGTGTTTCTCTCTCTTTAGCTCCGCTTCCTCTGTCAAGGCGTCTTCAAGCCTTGACAGAGGTGAGCTGGATCTCACTTCACGTGAGAAGTGTGAACCCACCGAGGAGAGACATGACGATCTTTACCACTGCAGGTGCTGCAAGGAGTACTGGTGTATCTTGATATACACTCAATATCCCGAATTCAGCCCGTGCTTCATCTCCTGCTCCTCGTGCAGATTTCACCTGGGAATATACACACACTGCAACGCATGGGTCATTTCCTGACAACAGGACAACATAGACCCTCCCATTTTGTGACCTGTGAAGAACAGCACTCGATACTCCCATCGCTCTCCCAGTTGCCACCTCATGCGGCATGAGTCCTCATAAAATGATATCCCAAAAATGCTACTAAAGTAACCCAATCCCAGTAGTCCAATTCCATGCTGTTACTATAGCCTCTTTCAATTACTGTCCCTACAGCGACTGCCATGAGAATAACTACTGCATGGAATCTGTCAAGTGTTTGCTGGCTGTTAGAAATGGGGAAGAGATTAATGACTTTGGAGGAACATCCAACCTAACAAAACTCTGAGTCACAGGTTTCTTGAAAGTTGACAATAAGTTCTGAAATGCAGACACTATCTCTGCTACTCTCATCACGATCTGGGTATGTGTACAGTCTCTATATTGTGCACAGTTATCTGTCTCTTTCTCCTATGAGCTGTCTCTTGTAACAATATACATAAAGTGGTATCCTCCCCAGTGTCACGCTCGTCACGCTCGTCATAAGGATCGGACCAAGGTATGCGTACATTCTCTTTTTAATGAATGAACACAAACAACAACAAAAAACAAACGAAACGTGAAGCTATACAAACTAGTGCTGACAGGCAACTAAACATACAAAAACCCTAGATGACAAAAACCCTCAACATACAACAACTAGAGTACCCACCCTAGTCACACTCTGACCTAACCAAAATATATAGAAAAACAGAGAATCAAATCAAATCCAATTTTATTTGTCACATACACATGGTTAGCAGATGTTAAGCGAGTGTAGCGAAATGCTTGTGCTTCTAGTTCCGACAATGCAGTAATAACCAACAAGTAATCTAACTAACAATTCCAAAACTACTGTCTTATTTTTACAAATTATTATTAAGTAGCATTGTTTAAAGTGGCTAGTGATATATTTTACATAATTTCCCATGAATTCCCATTATTAAAGTGGCTGGAGTTGAGTCAGTGTGTTGGCAGCAGCCACTCAATGTTAGTGGTGGCTGTTTAACAGTCTGATGGCCTTGAGATAGAAGCTGTTTTTCAGTCTCTCTGTCCCAGCTTTGATGCACCTGTACTGACCTCGCCTTCTGGATGATAGCGGGGTGAACAGGCAGTGGCTCGGGTGGTTGTTGTCCTTGATGATCTTTATGGCCTTCCTGTAACATCGGGTGGTGTAGGTGTCCTGGAGGGCAGGTAGTTTGCCCCCGGTGATGCGTTGTGCAGACCTCACTACCCTCTGGAGAGCCTTACGGTTGTGGGCGGAGCAGTTGCCGTACCAGGCGGTGATACAGCCCGCCAGGAGGCTCTCGATTGTGCATCTGTAGAAGTTTGTGAGTGCTTTTGGTGACAAGCCGAATTTCTTCAGCCTCCTGAGGTTGAAGAGGCGCTGCTGCGCCTTCTTCACGATGCTGTCTGTGTGGGTGGACCAATTCAGTTTGTCTGTGATGTGTATGCCGAGGAACTTAAAACTTGCTACCCTCTCCACTACTGTTCCATCGATGTGGATAGGGGGGTGTTCCCTCTGCTGTGTCCTGAAGTCCACAATCATCTCCTTAGTTTTGTTGACGTTGAGTGTGAGGTTATTTTCCTGACACCACACTCTGAGGGCCCTCACCTCCTCCCTGTAGGCCGTCTCGTCGTTGTAGGTAATCAAGCCTACCACTGTTGTGTCGTCCGCAAACTTGATGATTGAGTTGGAGGCGTGCGTGGCCACGCAGTCGTGGGTGAACAGGGAGTACAGGAGAGGGCTCAGACGGCACCCTTGTGGGGCCCCAGTGTTGAGGATCAGCGGGGTGGAGATGTTGTTGCCTACCCTCACCACCTGGGGGCGGCCCGTCAGGAAGTCCAGTACCCAGTTGCACAGGACGGGGTCGAGACCCAGGGTCTGGACCCTTGGAGGGTACTATGGTGTTAAATGCCGAGCTGTAGTCGATGAACAGCATTCTCACATAGGTATTCCTCTTGTCCAGATGGGTTAGGGCAGTGTGCAGTGTGGTTGAGATTGCATCGTCTGTGGACCTATTTGGGCAGTAAGCAAATTGGAGTGGGTCTAGGGTGTCAGGTAGGGTGGAGGTGATATGGTCCTTGACTAGTCTCTCAAAGCACTTCATGATGACGGAAGTGAGTGCTACGGGGCGGTAGTCGTTTAGCTCAGTTACCTTAGCTTTCTTGGGAACAGGAACAATGGTGGCCCTCTTGAAGCATGTGGGAACAGCAGACTGGGATAGGGATTGATTGAATATGTCCGTAAACACACCAGCCAGCTGGTCTGCGCATGCTCTGAGGACGCGGCTGGGGATGCCGTCTGGGCCTGCAGCCTTGCGAGGGTTAACACGTTTAAATGTTTTACTCACCTCGGCTGCAGTGAAGGAGAGGCCGCATGTTTTGGTTGCAGGCCGTGTCAGTGGCACTGTATTGTCCTCAAAGCGGGCAAAAAAGTTATTTAGTCTGCCTGGGAGCAAGACATCCTGGTTCGTGACTGGGCTGGTTTTCTTTTTGTAATCCGTGATTGACTGTAGACCCTGCCACATACCTCTTGTGTCTGAGCCATTGAATTGAGATTCTACTTTGTCTCTATACTGACGCTTAGCTTGTTTGATTGCCTTGCGGAGGGAATAGCTACACTGTTTGTATTCGGTCATGTTACCGGTCACCTTGCCCTGATTAAAAGCAGTGGTTCGCGCTTTCAGTTTCACGCGAATGCTGCCATCAATCCACGGTTTCTAATCATTGCTATGGGAACGACATCTTCAACGCACGTTCTAATGAACTCGCACACCGAATCAGCGTATTCGTCAAAGTTGTTGTCTGACGCAATACGAAACATCTCCCAGTCCAGGTGATGGAAGCAGTCTTGGAGTGTGGAATCAGATTGGTCGGACCAGCATTGAACAGACCTCAGCGTGGGAGCTTCTAATTTTAGTTTCTGTCTGTAGGCAGGGATCAACAAAATGGAGTCGCGGTCAGCTTTTCCGAAAGGAGGGCGGGGCAGGGCCTTATATGCGTCGCGGAAGTTAGAATAGCTGTGATCCAAGGTTTTGCCAGCTCTGGTTGCGCAATCGATATGCTGATACAATTTAGGGAGTCTTGTTTTCAGATTAGCCTTAAAATCCCCAGCTACAATGAATGCAGCCTCAGGATGTATGGATTCCAGTTTGCAAAAAGTCAAATAAAGTTCGTTCAGAGCCATCGATGTGTCTGCTTGGGGGGAAATATATACGGCTGTGATTATAATCGAAGAGAATTCCATTGGTAGATAATGCGGTCGACATTTGATTGTGAGGAATTCTAAATCAGGTGAACAGAAGGACTTGAGTTCCTGTATGCTTTTGTGACCACACCACGTCTCGTTAGCCATAAGGCATACGCCCCCGCCCCTCTTCTTACCAGAAAGATGTTTGTTTCTGTCGGCGCGATGCGTGGAGAAACCAGCTGGCTGCACCGACTCCGATAGCGTCTCTCCAGTGAGCCATGTTTCTGTGAAGCAAAGAACGTTACAGTCTCTGATGTCCCTCTGGAATGCTACCCTTGCTCGGATTTCATCAACCTTGTTGTCAAGAGACTGGACATTGGCGAGAAGTATACTGGGGAGTGGTGCACGATGTGCCCGTCTCCGGAGTCTGACCAGAAGACCGCTACGTTTCCCTCTTTTACGAAGTCGGTTTTTTGGGTCGCCGGCTGGGATCCATTCCGTTGTCCTGGGTGAAAGGCAGAACACAGGATCCGCTTCGCGAAAGTAATATTCTTGGTCGTACTGATGGTGAGTTGACGCTGCTCTTATATTCAGTAGTTCTTCTCTTCTTGTATGTAATGCAACCTAAGATGACCTGGGGTACTAATGTAAGAAATAACACGTAAAAAAAACAAAAAACTGCATAGTTTCCTAGGAACGCGAAGCGAGGCGGCCATCTCTGTCGGCGCCGGAAGTTGGTCAGGGCGTGACACCCAGAGACTATCACCCTGACCTTAATATATGAACCCCTACAGAACTCCACCCCAGTCACATTCCATCCCACTTAACAGCCTTATGTAAACATTCTGTCTCCAACACAGGCCTCATGTAACGGCAGATTTCCTCCTCTTCGTCTGAAGAGGAGTAAGGATCGGACCAAGATGCGGCGTGGTAAGTGTTCATGACGATTTTAATAACAAAAGCACTGAACACTATGAAATACAAAAAACAATAAACAAATACGTGAAATAACAAAACCGCAAACCAACAGTGAAACCCAGGCTACCTAAATATGGTTCTCAATCAGGGACAACGATAAACAGCTGCCTCTGATTGAGAACCATATCAGGCCTAACATAGAAAAACACACATAGACTGCCCACCCCAACTCACACCATGACCATACTAAATAAAGACAAAACAAAGGAAATAAAGGTCAGAACGTGACACCTCATATATACCTCACCTCCTGCTACAAATACATTTGCACATATATCGTTCCATCTAACCCATAACCCATTAGTCACTACTCCTAATACACTTCTACAGTTTTAAACATACTAAAACATTCCCAGTCAATATACACCAATCCCTCCTCTGGAACAACGATCACTCTTATGTTTCAGGACACCTAAAAACATATTGACTTGAACAGGGAAGAGAGAAAGTAATAATGTTTAATAATTTCTCACCACCCTTGATTCGACTAAGACTGGGGAAATAACTGTCCATCCGTTCGTTCTATCCCATGGGATGCTAGTCTCCATGTCTGTCTCCTTCATTTTCATCCATGGGTGAACGCAAGACAAACTATGAGCCTTGTATGCAATTAATTGTACTGTATCATCCAGCAATCTTTATGTATTGATGCGATTTAACATAAAAATTCGAATGACATGTTAAAACAAAAACCCTTTCATGGTTGACCCAAGCTATCATCCAGTGAGTTCTCTAATAACCTCCCTCTCGGAGGAAACTTTAAGATGAGGTCCCCAGGCCCAATAAATTAGAGCAGCGCACCCACCCCTCACAGTTTGAGAGTAGCGCTCCCTCTCACTTTATCCAAATCATAATTAAAACCCTTTATAAATTATCCTACCCATATTTAGAATGACAATTCTTAGTGCTTTACTTTGAGTCACTCGAATTCAAGCTTCTCAACCTAGCACACATCATCACGGTTAGAATGTACATTTACAAATGGGACCTTTTATTGCCGGTAACTCTTCTCATTACAACCCCCATTTGTCCCTGTTTTCCTGTCTCGAGTGGCATGGTAATGGACGATCGTTATCTCAATGCATTCTTAGTCTAAATTGCTATACATTTCGTTGTTCCTCAATAAACCTGTCAACCCAACTAAACAATTACGGGCAAGGTTGACCACCCCCCCTTCTCCCGGCACTTATCCTTCTAGTGTGTCTTCAGTGGTTCTTCTTCAGATAGCGTTACAGTTCATCTTCCAAACGGCACATATGTAACTCTTGCCTGTCACATTTGATGGCCCTTGATAATGTCCCGATTTCAATATTCAAATAAATAAATCAGTTTTTCCCACTCACCATAGCCGCCACCACCATTCTGTTTGGTCCATTTCCACCAGTACACCAGCAGCATGAGAGAAGTTTGAATGTTATCTCTCGCCATGCTCACTCCACATCCGCGGTCTCAGGACTCATGGTGTACTCCTGCCGCCCGTACCCAGGTTGATAGGAGTGTTAAAAGTCAATATCGCATCAAAACCCTCCCTAACGGCTGAAGAAAGAGCCGTTAGGCAGGGTTTTGAGGTTCACACACTGTTCGTGGTCAAATTATTCCTTCCATGCATTAAGACACCATCTGACATCACATTCGCCATAACTTGAGAGAGAACAAAGCAAAACAACAGTTCAAGACACTTCTGAATCTGGAAATCCAGAACATCCATTCACCGTATGATAAATTATTACATTTCTAATTTTCTTTATACCATTATCTCTAAGACAAATGTCAAAGAGCATAACAACATACTGAAACCATTTTCAAAATTAGATGATTCTCCCTTATTTTACTGGCGACCTTTCGGAACAGTTACCAGATCAGGGAGTTAGCACTCTAAACCATGGGAGGGAATATCAAATCAAATCAAATTTTATTTGTCACATACACATGGTTAGCAGATGTTAGTGCGAGTGTAGCGAAATGCTTGTGCTTCTAGTTCCGACAATGCAGTAATAACCAACAAGTAATCTAGCTAACAATTCCAAAACTACTACCTTATAGACACAAGTGTAAGGGGATAAAGAATATGTACATAAAGATATATGAATGAGTGATGGTACAGAGTGGCATAGGCAAGATACAGTAGATGGTATTGAGTGCAGTATATACATATGAGATGAGTATGTAAACAAAGTGGCATAGTTAAAGTGGCTAGTGATACATGTATTACATAAGGATGCAGTAGATGATATAGAGTACAGTATATACGTATACATATGAGATGAATAATGTAGGGTATGTAAACATTATATTAGGTAGCATTGTTTAAAGTGGCTAGTGATATATATTACATCATTTCCCATCAATTCCCATTATTAAAGTGGCTGGAGTTGAGTCAGTGTGTTGGCAGCAGCCACTCAATGTTAGTGGTGGCTGTTTAACAGTCTGATGGCCTTGAGATAGAAGCTGTTTTTCAGTCTCTCGGTCCCAGCTTTGATGCACCTGTACTGACCTCGAATACCAACAATACAGCAGACCCAAGCTGGTGAAATTTGTATCAAAACAAAGACAAAAATGAAATCAGCAATACACATATCACAATCCATTTGGAGTAACTGTCAACCCATATTAACATATATTTTTCACTGAACAAAATATATTTGTATATTTACCCAAGGACCAGGGCCCCAGGGAACTGGTAATTTCTCATTTGAACACATGATTCACATCGTGATTCAAGAACAAACAACACTGCATGTTAAATCAACTTAGAATTACAACTCTTGATAACTCCATAAGAAAATAATGGTATCCCATAAGGTAATGGTAAAATAGACTAGAGACTGGTGTCTCTCATTCATATTATAATTAAATCCCACCTGTCTCGATCATTTCTAGTGAGATTGATCAGTTCTCACCAGAAAGTCAGAACACAGGTCATTCAACACCATTAAGTATTTCCTTTCCCTTTTCTTTCCCTTTCCTTCAGAAACCATTTAAAATCAAATCAAATGTATTTATATAGCCCTTTGTACATCAGCTGATATCTCAAAGTGCTGTACAGAAACCCAGCCTAAAACCCCAAACAGCAAGCAATGCAGGTGTAGAAGCACAGTGGCTAGGAAAAACTCCCTAGAAAGGCCAAAACGTAGGAAGAAACCTAGAGAGGAACCAGGCTATGTGGGGTGGCCAGTCCTCTTCTGGCTGTGCCGGGTGGAGATTGTAAAAGAACATGGCCAAGATGTTCAAATGTTCATAAATGACCAGCATGGTCAAATAATAATAATCACAGGCAGAACAGTTGAAACTGGAGCAGCAGCACGGCCAGGTGGACTGGGGACAGCAAGGAGTCATCATGTCAGGTAGTCCTGAGGCATGGTCCTAGGGCTCAGGTCCTCCTAGAGAGATAAAGAAAGAGAGAATTAGAGAGAGCATACTTAAATTCACACAGGACACCGGATAGGACATGAGAAGTACTGCAGATATAACAAACTGACCCTAGCCCCCTGACACATAAACTACTGCAACATAAATACTGGAGGCTGAGACAGGAGGGGTCAGGAGACACTGTGGCTCCATCCGAGTACACCCCCGGACAGGGCCAAACAGGAAGGATATAACCCCACCCACTTTGCCAAAGCACAGCCCCCACACCACTAGAGGGATATCTTCAACCACCAACTTACCATCCTGAGACGAGGCCGAGTATAGCCCACAAAGTTCTCCGCCATGGCCAACCCAAGGGTGGGGTGCCAACCCAGACATTTCAAACATTTCCATCATTCTACGTACTAAGTTTAAACCCAGAGTGAAAAAACCCCACACAATAAATCCCATGGGATGAACACCAATAACAAATACTCATACCTGGTGAGTTGTGTGTGCATGCTGGTGTGGGTGTGGTAAACCATAGGTCAAAGACACACACATGACCAGGCCTTAATTATCAGGGAACTCTGTTTATGGCCTAATCCAGATACCTCTATACTTATAAAACTGCAGAATTTCACTAACTGCTCTCCCCAGACCATATCCTCAGGAAACCCCCTCTTCTGGAAAAGAAAGTGTACATTTCGTTAGCATTCACTATGCACCACAATGCCCTTCATGTTCATGTACAAAAAAAAAAATCATTTTAGGTTTGCTAATTTCTCGTGACCGTTCCTCCCTTTTGTCCATTCTATAAATCTATGTCAGGATAAGACGCCGTAAAATGTAAATCTATTTCATAATAAGAGGACAGAAAACGTCTCATGAGATTAAAAACACTCCCAAGGTTTTCTGAGTTTGTAAGGAGTGTTTGGCCAGATCATTTTAATTTGATACCTCTTAGAATCCATTCCCCTGGCATTTCGTCTAGATTCTTCAACCCAAAATATTTTTTTCTTGTGGCAAAGTTAGCCAATTTCTCATCATAAGGAATATTTGATCCCTGGCATCTATTAAAAAGTTGTGTAAGACGTGGTCTCCTACATCTCCCCTCACATAAAAAACATAATCTCTTTGACCCACTATTCTAACAGAAGCAATGCTCTGCTGTTTACCTGTCCTGCTGCTTTCAAGGGGATTTGTTGCGGCTCCTTTGAAAAAGATGCAAATGCTTGCATGGCAGCATTTCCTCCGAATGCAGCAGGCTCCATTCCCACTCTACAATCATTCTTCCAATGACCAACGGCCCCACATCTAAAACAGGGATCTACCTCCCTGTCAATGGTGTATTGGAGGCGAAGTCAGGTGCAGGAGAGCAGAGTATAATGAACAGGCATACTTTATTATAGTTCCAAAAAATGAGAGCACTACATAAATCAAACGCGCTCAAAAAACGGAACATATAAGTAAAGCGCGTAAACTAACACCACATAACATGAAACAATTACACACAAAACATGATGGGAAACAGAGGGTTATATACAAGTAGATTGATTGGGGAAATGAAAACCAGGTGCGTATGGAAACAAGACAAGACAAATGGATATATGAAAAATGGAGCGGTGATGGCTAGAAAGCCGGTGACGTCGATCGCCCGAACGTCGCCTGAACAAGGAGAGGAGCCGACTTCAGCGGAAGTCGTGACACTCCCTACACTTTGATGTTTTTTCTCTACATTTCTTTGTCTTACCTTGGCCATTGAAACCATAGTTAGTAACTTTCCCTGTGGCCATATTATTAACCCTTCGCACATATGTGAAGTGCTCAGAGTTATATTCCACTCTCAACGCATCTTGCTCTATTAGATTGGAACTTCCGTTAGCCGGGAAATGCTGACCAATTTCATCCAGTTTGCTAAATTTTTCCCATATTCAAACCAAATTGCTAGAATGCTTGTGCGCTTCTTTCAGCGCCTCCATGGCTTTACTAAAATCCTCTAGCCCTGCTTTACAGGGAGAATCGGGGTAAATCGATTGTCTCTAAGAGATTTACCCTCCACAGGAACTATCGTGCTCAGGACTTACCCTCTTTAAAGCTACGACCGGTCGTAATACAATTGGACTACTAAATAAGCTCAGGCTTTCTAGGTCCGTGTCCTATAATTGGTTCAGCCTACGACTTTCATCTCCCCAAGATGTCAGAATTAGTGATAACAGGTGTAGAAACTGTGCCTACCTTGTTTCTGGTGCCGGCTCCTGTTTCACTGATTCGGAATCTCTAGTTCAACTTTAAATCGTGGTGAACCCTGCTTGCAGTGCCAACTGTTAGGTTCTAAATTAACCTATTAAAACATCACGGACGCTTAATAAAGCTCAAACCAAGTTTATTCACCCATTGGGCCGATACAGCTGCATAAGACAAAAGACAGATTCACACAAGCACTGATATTTAACCTGTTCTCCTAGGCTGAGTCTCCTCCTGCACATTTGAACAGCCAATGTATCTCTATTGCTAGAACCTTAGTGATATCTGTTCTTCCTCACTTCATCCGACCTGACCTCTGCCCCAAAGTGCTCACTCCTCCCCAACTCACGGCTGTCATGTTGACTCGTACCAGACTGTGTCTTTTTTCCTCCCATAGGATCCCTGATGGCTAACAATAATATATCCGTACAGAATGTAAACATTATACATTCCCCTCTCTCCCTCAGTGACATTTCATATTCTTAGAACCCAACACCATTTCATAGAAAACCGAAAGGTTTACCCAGCCGATGAGTAACACTGGAAATTAAACATCCAGGGTACATTTGAAACACTTCCTGCGTCAGAATTATGGGAATTAAAATTATCTGAGTTTTGCAACCCTTGTTGCCGTTGAGCAGATTTGAGCATAGCAGGTTACTTTAAATGGAGCAGGGTTTTGGCAGAGGATAGATTTCTGATGCAGAACTGTAGGTGGATTCACAATTATCTGAGTAATGTACAATATAAGAGAACATTATGGGACATGGTGTGACCTTGTTGCCCTCTGGTCTATTATTGTTGTGGTGACACGAGGAAACACGAGGACTATGCTGGGGCCTGTCTGGAGAGCCAGGCCGCAGGAGTACTCTACAGTAGATGTATGACAACAAGTATGACTGGAATTGGGCTGATTGCATCACACTGCCGAAGGGGAGATTCGATTATTTAAAAGTCATCTCATTAAAAACCCCAGTAAAGACCATTTCCAGTGTTACTCATCGTCTCAGCAATAGGCCTATGTCCTACAGGTCAGCAAGGGGTCATGATAACTAAGAATGGGTGGTGCAGGAGACTACCACAATGACACATTTGGTCATAGGAAATGTGCCAAGAGATCCTTATAACAATACAAACTGGCCTGCTTTTGAAGGGCAAATAAATAAATAAATATTCATTTGAGCTTTTTTATTCCTTGGCCATTTATCCACCTTGGGCCTCCGTTTGAACTCAGAGCAGTGTTTGCGTTGGCTTAAGAGACTGGGAGAAGGTGAAACTACTGTACAGAAATAGAAAAATAATATTATATTTCTTGATTATTTGCTCCACGTGGCATACATCAGCATGTGAGAGTATTTCTCAAAACAGTTATAGTTATTAGTTTGTTTCCTAGTGAAGTGAATGGAGAATCCTAATGTATAGGTCTGTGGAGAGCTACAATTACCCATATTTACGTAACAATGCAACATTATAGCATGTTGCTCTCACTACAGACATGTTTACATCATCAATAAGCTACTAATAAGCTAATGGTATCCTTTCAACGTTTCACATTCTGGTGAGACGGTCCCTTCAGTGGCTTGGTGTCTCAGGACACTCTGTTCAAAGTATGGTTCTACACCACTGCCAAATTAATAATCATATACTGTACGTTACATAGTTTAGAAATGGCCCATTCAATCTCACCTATGAGTTTTCATTAATAAGTCCACTCTTCACACAACACTAAAGTGACCTTTTGTTTTTCCACACCAACCTCATCAATTAACAGTACATATAGTATGATGTGGAGTGATAATTTATATGATTCAGTAAATTAAAAGTGCTCAGTCATTGCTTATTAGGTGTTTCCCTTTCTGTCCCAAGTATACACCAGGAAAAAACTGTTTAAACCCAGGCAACTTGAATATGCTTCCTGTCTCTTATCCCACGGGCTAGATGTGCCTCCAGTATTTATGCTGCAGTAGTTTATGTGTCGGGGGGCTAGGGTCAGTTTATTATATCTGGAGTACTTCTCCTGTCTTATCCGGTGTCCTGTGTGAATTTAAGTATGCTCTCTCTAATTCTCTCTTTCTCTCTTTCTTTCTCGGAGGACCTGAGCCCTAGGACCATGCCTCAGGACTACCTGACATGATAATTCCTTGCTGTCCCCAGTCCACCTGGCCGTGCTGCTGCTCCAGTTTCAACTGTTCTGCCTGCGGCTATGGAATCCTGACCTGTTCACCGGACGTGCTACCTTCCCCAGACCTATTATTTGACCATGCTCATTTATGAACATTTGAACATCTTGGCCATGTTCTGTTATAATCTCCACCCGGCACAGCCAGAAAAGGACTGGCCACCCCTCAGAGCCTGGCTCCTCTCTAGGTTTCTTCCTAGGTTTTGGCCTTTCTAGGGAGTTTTTCCTAGCCACTGTGCTTCAACACCTGCATTGCTTGCTGTTTGGGGTTTTAGGCTGTGTTTCTGTACAGCACTTTGAGATATCAGCTGATGTACGAAGGGCTATATAAATTGATTTGATTTGTTCTGTATCACACCATAAAACAACACAGGAGAATTGGCCACATGTGACTTTGGTGCAATTCCTTGTCCCTTCACATTCCCTTTATAATATGTTCATTTGCAGGTTTATAAACCAAAGACTGACAAGTCCATTCCGGCTGCACTCCTTGACCCATCAGAACATTTGCAATGGAACTATTACACTGTGTTGTATGTAAATGTAGAGTTCATCATCTAGTCAAAGCAATCAAATAAGGAGAATAAGTCAAGTATTTTTTATAATTCAAACATTAATTAGTTTATTATTACACACTGCTTCACACAGTCACTCAATACAGAAGTGGTCGAAATCAAAATCTCAAGAATTGAATAAATAGTCAATGATATACCATATCGTATGTTTCGATGTTATGTATTTTTTACTCCCACCCACACACACATATACACTGAGTGTACAAAACTTTAAGGACACCTGCTCTTTCCATGACATAAACTGACCAGGTGAATCCAGGTGAAAGCTATTATCCCTTATTGATATCACTTGTTAAATTCACTTCAATCATTCTAGATGAAGGGGAGCAGACAGGTTAAAGAATAATTTTTAAGATTTGACACATTTGAGACATGGATTATATATGTGTGCCAGTTAGAGGGTGAATGGGCAAGACTTAAGTGCCTTTGAACGGGGTATGGTAGTAGGTGCCAAGCTCACCGGTTTGTATCAAGAACTGTAACACTGCTGCGATTTTCACGCTCAACAGTTTCCCATGTGTATCAATAATGGCCCACCACCCAAAGGACATCCAGTCAACTTTACAACTCAATATTAGGAAGGTATTCTTAATGTTAAGTACACTAAGTCTATAATCCTAAACATTGCACCTTTAAATGACCTCAGTCATTTCCCCTGGTGAATAACCTGCATAGCAATCATATGTTGTTATTATACAATCAAATAATGGAGAGATTAAATATGTTGGCAAAAGAAAGAGTAAAACACTGGTTCTCTCATACATCATTTTGATGATCGTATCAGTAGCCTGTCAGTCATATTCTCCCTGTCACATTCTTTCCATCATGACAGCAATGGTCTGCCACTGTTTTGAACACAGACAACCAGCATACACACATCAAGTGTTCTCTCCTTTACGGCTACCTGGCCAGAGTCTGCCAGTAGCATGGACCACCCTTGTCCCTCCTGCCCCTAACATAAATATTTTGCTGCACAAATAGCCTGTATGCATCATGCCCGATCCATCCCTCAAGATAGATCTAGCATCTATTCTATGTATTCAGGCCTCTGTCACATTTTGTTTTCCAACCTCTATTTATGGGTACAAACCGACAAACAAACAGGCAGTCCCACCGGTCTGTGGCCTTCCTGCATGTGACACATCTCTCTACCAGCAGCCCTTTGTTCTGCTCCTCTCCATGTTAGAGTAGTGTAATTTGTTCTGGTACTTGCTCTTCTTACTCTGTCTGCCATGCCATGTCGTTTAGCGCTCATCAAGCCCAGGGGCCCTGGTTGCTTCCTTCCTGGGTGGGAAAGCCCATCCCCAGGTTCTCTCAGAGGCTCTGACCATAGATCTATGGAGGAAAGAGACACTGGTCAGCAACAATATCACAAAGGTCATCTTGTGGTACAATATGAAATAATTCTGTGTACAGCCTATGCTTAATTTGATAACCAGAATAGCAAACAGCTGTTCCAGGACTTATTTTAAGCTCACCTAAGGAAAGTCAACAGATTGGCACGGGAGCTCTTAATGGCAGTCTGGGGTGAAGAGTTATCTGAGCTGCACACAAGAGAGAGAGAGATGGGGCAGACATTTTGAACATGACATCATAAAACGGTGATCAGTGAAAGAGTTCTCCAAAAGCTATGGAATAAACCATAAAATGACACAGCAATTTGCCTCAGTGTTGCGAACCTTGAATTTTGGTGGAATTTTACTGTTGAGAAAACAAAGATGCAGTGCCTTCAGAACGTATTCACACACAATTTCCACATTTTGTTGTGTTTACAGCCTGAATTTACAACCCCTCTTTTATGCTACTGCTACTCTCTGTTTATCGTACTGTATATGCAGAGTCATTTTAACCATACCTAGATGTACATACTGCTTCAATTAGCCCGACTAAACGGTGCCTGTATATAGCCTCACTACTGTTATAGCCTCGCTACTGTTATTTTTCACTGTTGTTTTTATTTCTTTACTCATCTATTGTTCACCTAATACCTATTATTTACTTCAATTGCACTGTTGGTTAGGGCCTGTAAGTAAGCATTTCACTGTAAATTACCTGTTGTATTCTGCGCATGTGACAAATAAACTTTGATTTGATTTAAAAATGTATTAAATTTAGTTTTTTTTGGTCACTGGCCTACACACAATACCCCAGAAGGTTGAAATTAAATTGTTTTTCTAAATTTTCACAAATGATTAAAAAATTAAAAGCTGAAATGTTTTGAGTCAATAAGTATTTAATCCTTTTGTTATGGCAAGCCTAAATAAGTTCAGGAATAAAAGCGTGCATAAAAAGTCACATAAAAAGGTGCATGGACTCGGATGGTGTGTAATAAGAGTTTAACATGATATTGGAATGACTACCTCATCTCTGTACCACACACAGTGTGAATTTCAAACACAGATTCAACCACAAAGACCAGGGAGGCTTTCCAATGCCTCGCAAAGAAGGGCACCTATTGGTAGATGGGTACAATAAAAATAAAAAAGCAGATATAGAATATCGCTTTGAGCATGGTGAAGTTATTAATTACACTTTGGATGGTGTATCAATACACCCAGTTACTACAAAGATACAGGCGTCTTGTCACACCCTGACCATAGAGAGCCTTTTTATTCTCTATTTTGGTTAGGTTAGGGTGTGACAAGTGGGGGGGGGGGGGGGGGGGTCATATTTAGGCAGCCATTTTCCCCACTGTGTTTTGTGGGATCTTGTTTTTGTGTTGTTGCCTGTGAGCACTCCAGAACGTCACGTTTCGTTCAATCTTTATTGTTTCTTTTGTGCGTTTCACTCAATAAACATATGGAACCCAGATCATGCTGCGCTTTGGTCTGAATGTGATTATGACGAGCGTGACACGTCTATCCTAATTCAGTTGCTGGAGAGGAAGGAAACCGCTCAGGGATTTCACCATGAGGCCAATGGTGATTTTAAAACAGTTACAGAGTTTAATGGTTGTGATAGGAGAAAACGAATGATGGATGTACAACATTGTAGTTACTTCACAATACTAACCTAATTGACAGGAAGTTGGGAAGTTGGTACAGAAAAAAAATATTACAAAACATGCATCCTGTTTGCAACAAGGCACTAAAGTAATGCTTTTTGTCCTGAATACAAAGTGTTTTTGTTTGAAGCAAATTCAATACAACACATTACGGAGTACCATTCTCCATATTTTCAAGCATCATGTTATAGATATGCTTGTTATCGTTAAAAGACTGGGGAGTAAAATAACAGTAGCGAGACTATACATGGGGGTACCGATATAGAGTCAATGTGCGGGGATACCGGTTAGTTGAGGTAGTATGTAGGTAGAGTTATTAAAGTGACTATGCATAGATGACAACAGAGAGTAGCAGTGGTGTAAAGAGGGGGAGAGGGGGGGCAATGCAAATAGTCTGGGTTGCCATTTAACTAGATGGTCAGGAGACTTATGGCTTGGGGGTAGAAGCTGTTTAGAAGCCTCTTGGACCTAGACTTGGTGCTCCGGTACAGTTTGCTGTGGGTGGCTGGAGTCTTTGACAATTTTTAGGGCCTTCCTCTGACACTGCCTGGTATAGAGGTCCTGGATGGCAGGAAGCTTGCCAACAGTGATGTGTGTAGATGGGTGAGAAAATGTTTTTATTTAATCCATTTTGAATTCAGGCTGTAACACAACAAAAAGTAGATAGGTCAAGGGGTATGAATACTTTCTGAAGGCACTGTAGATACCCCTCAAACAAACTCATATCCGTGAATTCTCACAATACCTTTGATCAAAGAATCAGGTGTGTAAATGTCACGGTCGTCCTCCTCTTCATCTGAAGAGGAGAGGCGAGAAGGATCGGAGGACCAAAATGCGGCGTGGTATGTGTTCATCATGAATTTTAATAAAGAAAACACTGAACACTGAAACACTATACAAAAACAATAATCCAATGACGACCGTGAAGCTACAAATGAGACCTGTGCTGACACAAGCCACTAACATAGACAATCACCCACAAACAAACAGTGCAACCCAGGCTACCTAAGTATGATTCTCAATCAGAGACAACTAATGACACCTGCCTCTGATTGAGAACCATACTGGGCCGAAACATAGAAATCCCCAAATCATAGAAAAACAAACAGACTGCCCACCCCAACTCACGCCCTGACCATACTAAATAATGTCAAAACAAAGGAAATAAAGGTCAGAACGTGACAGTAAAGAACTGTTGCCTCTTTTTTTTGCCAATTTGGCAATCTAAAGACAACTTTATTGTTCTTTATTGTACACTAAAAGTTTTACTGACATCATTGCAAGGTCATAGACCAAACAATAATGTATTTACAATATAATATCTAAGGGATCTATCCAATCTGGATCGCTGAAGCGTTACAGACTGCGTGCTAGAAATGTCAAGGTCATTTGGATTTGAGCCGACATACTGTATGCAGCGTTTACTGTGAATGCAGTCTCCGCTAACGCGGGAACATTGCCTTTCAATTTCAATCCAGCTGTAACGTAACGGATTGAATAGAGCCCTATCTGTCCCTAATTGGAAAAACGGCCCCGGTTTGTCTCCCAATGAGGAACAATGAGTGCAATGAGTCTCTGGGTGTCTCTAGGTGCATGTATTTGTTTCTCTTTCATCCTTAGGAACCATTAATCCTTAACTCAGCATTTCAATGCTTGAGACTCCTACACACTTCACTCCCCTGTCCCCTCAGCCAATCAAAACATGCAGTGGGGATGCTAGAGCAGCCTGGGATTACACTGCCCCCTCGGGCACTCCGTAACATTGTGGTGCAGATTCATTCCACCATGAGAGGGAACGCCTGTGTGATACACACAATAACACTCGGTCAAGCTAATAATAGCATCCCAGAGAAGTGAGCTATGCTCTCAGACTACCACGCCTTGTGCACCTTGAAGAGCTCCAACGGGGAGTCCCTATTGTTCTGTGTACTCAAATGGCTGACTAATACAAGTAATTACATTCCACAGTGACTGAGTATCTGTCTGTCTGCAGTGGTGGTGTGTGTGAAGGTGTCTTGGCCATTGTTTTGACCCCAACTCACCTGTCCAGACAGAAGCTGGTGCAGGTGTGGTCGTCAGAGTCCGCACACACACAGGGACCGGCGGACCTACGGCGACGTGACAGAGGGCTGCCCAAACCGTAAACAGTGGTCTTACTGCAGAAATGGGAAAGAAAGAAAGGGACTATCAGTTATATCAGTCACCCTCAAAATATAACCACAATGTTTATAGACTTAGTTCCTAGACATTAATAAAATGAAAATGCAGTGATGCCAGACAGGGAGGATTGCCAGAATAATGGCATATTGATAATAGTGATGCACAGCTAAAATATAAAAAGGATGCAAATATTAACGTTGATCGATAATGTTGATATCATCACACAGGGATGTAATTGACCCACATAAGTGAATTGCTCAAGTATATGTCTGCAAAGCTGAGTAGGTATTTGTTTGACGTACTTGGTGTGTAGTGTAAGTAAGTGTATGTGCATGTGTTTCGTGTTTCTAGAAATACATATTTTTCTGTGAGGTATGTGTGCCCACCTTGGTGTGTTGACCCAGATGATGTCAAGATGGCAAAAGTAGTGGCATTCAGAGTCCAGCTGGTTGTTGCAGGCACAGCGTTTGGTCCGCACTCTGTGAGGTGGAGCCAGATCACTGGATTTAGGCCTCTCTGACAGTGGATGTCCAGAACCTACATGACAGACAAGGATATAGCTTAGAAACCAATCCTGGTGCATCAAGACCATACGATCCACCATCCATTACAGTTGCTAGTTACCTGTCCAAAATTGTAATCAGTAACGTAACTTTTGTATTACCCAAACTCAGTAACGTAATCTGATTACATTCCGTTACTTTTAGATTACTTTCCTCTTAAGAGACATTTAGAAGAAGACAAAAATGCATGTTACCAATTGAACAACATCTATTGCAGGATAAATCTATGTTAAAGTTTATAAGGATGTTCAATTTTACTTTATGGTTTGATTATGTAGAATTCTTCTAACCCATCTCTTTCAACTACATATAATAATATGATTAAATTATAATTTTACATTCAAAACCAAAGTCTACCAGAATTCCAGTCATTCCAATAAATGTTTATACCCCTTGATCTTCAAGAATAGGACTTGGAAGTATTGATTAGCCAAATTGTTTTACCTGAGCACAAACCCAAAACTAAGGACGTATTAGCCAGCCTTACTCTGTTGTTCACGATTTTGTTGTCATGGAGTACTGATTGTGCTCATTGATTCGAGTTGAAAAATAAATGCTGCTCTCATTAAATGGTATGTTTTGAGCACTACTGAAAAGTACTATTTACATGTGAAAAATGAATGTCATATGCTGCATTTGCTATATGCGTATTGTTTACCTTTTTGTTGTTGACACTTTGATATCTTGATAATATGCAGCTGTTTAAAGGGCAAATCCACAGATGAAACAATAACCAAACAATCGCCCCGCCTCTGTTTTGGTAAAAAACTGAGGGATGGGCCTGGAGAAATGTAACCACTCTCAGATTAATAGACAGAGCTATGGATGCAAGGACTAACCAATCATGATATAAAAAGTATTGTTTTAACCATGTATGTATGTAGGCTATACAGTGTTTGATTACATTTACAATGGAGAAAAACAAGCTTATCTTTTGGGTTCTCATAGAGTGTGACATTTGAACTAAGCTCATGAGGCATTTATAAGTTATATTCTTCAAGAATCAATGGATATATATATATATATCATTTATAAATCCAAAAATGGATGTAGCAACTACAGACTGCCCCGTTAAGGTCTATTCAAAAGTGTGTGAGTTTGAGCATGTGTCCATTAGGCCTATGGATTTTTAGTTTTTTTATCAGCGTGAATTAGATTGAGCAATAAAAGCCCCACTTTTATTCCGTAGGCTGGGATCCGCACTATGGGGCTGTTGCACATTTTTCACAAGCTGTCCAGTGGTTTCAAAAACAATGATTGACAAGCAGCTTCATCCTTACCTCCAAGTGTTTATTCAAGTTGGATAATCTTTGAATGCTGACAACAATCGCATTATTGGAAGGCTTAGACTGTAGCCTACAAAAGCCTATTCGTTCTCTTTTCCCACGATCCATCAAACACATTTGGTGCGTCATCATAGTGGTCTCTGACTTGTGGTCAGACTCACTCAGGTGGAACAAATTTAAATTTGCGCCTTTTTTCAATGCTGATTTGAATGTCATTGAGAAAACAGAAGTGTCAAATATTTTTGGCCCGCAAACATCCTTTCTGAATTTAAAAGTAATCCTCAAAGTAATCATCTAGTTTTTCAAAAGTATCTGTAATCTGATTACATTATTTAAAAATGCTGGTAATGTAATGGATTACAGTTACATTTTTTTGTCGTAATCCCTTACTCCCCAACCCAGCCAACAGCATAAAGGGACACTATACAAGTGTATTATTACCAGTACTCAGCTATTTTCCTTGATCTATCACACCAGTCTAATCAATCATTTCCTTGGAAAGCTAGTAATCATCTGTAATCTCTGTCATCTGTCTGTTCAAACATTCAAATAGTGAAGGGCAGACATTTAGAGGAAACTTCACCTCTTTATTGACTCAGTGGAGTCATATCATCTCATTTGTCCCTATACAGAGATGACCAGAGTATGATGATACAGCCTCTGGTATTTTCTGACTGTACAATGACAAGTCTACAAACAGCAAGCAAACATTGTCATGCTCTCACAAGTTCAAGTTTAAGGTGCTTTTGACAACGAAGATCATTCAAATACAAGATCATTAATTTGTTGTGTGAGATGAAGAGTTTCTACAGATAATCAACATTTGAGAATGTGTACCCCTGAGCTAGTCAGCAAGGTTGAAGTGAGATTCAACATTGGTTTTAATGTGTTAACGATAAATCTTCATTGATGACGTGACAGTTGGAACGGGGCTTGCTGAAACGTGTCTCTTTGTTGCTTTGTATATCTTGTCACTCAATTTAATGAGTGTGCTTATGAGTAAGTCTTTACATTGCTCTAGACAATGAAAACATGTAGTCAATGCTGCACCATGTCACCATTTTATAGGGCTAATAATTTGTTTAAATGGAAAGTCAGCTAGTGTTTTATTGATGCAAGACAGTAGCATAGAACCTCAATATAATGTCATATTTTTTTTGTATAGTGCGTCATTCCAAAATAATATTTTTCTGATATTTTGTAAGTTATGCATTCAGAAAATGATCAGTGGAAGACACTTGACCATTATTTTTCAATGCTTCAATGACATGATTAAGTCTGTTTGCTTGTGGAGGAAATAACAAATCCTAAATCCTATTATAATAATAGCGCTGTAGTACTTACCTTGCTGCATTGACACACACACGGTGATGAGAAGGAGCAGGCTGGCGTGTGCTGACATGGTTGCTGTTGGTCTGTTTGTAGAGCTCACGGTGAAGTATAATATCCTTAAATGCGCTTTGGCAAATTATCCCAGCTGTCTTCTGCTTTGCTGCTTGCTTGTTTGTCTGCAGGTGTCTGAGCCGTAGCCTTCAATTTATAGTGCTCTTTCCCCATGATGTCACACTGGAAGCCCTGCCCCCTGCTGCTACAATGTTACACAACTCCTCCAGAGGGTTTGAGCCTCTGCTGAAAATTCCAGGAATCTACAGGTATGTTCACTCCACCCCACCACAACTCCCCAACTGGACAGACAACAGTTCACTTATCACCTGTAGCATGTTGCATTCACTGTCCACATGCAATTTTGTTGTGTGACATATACTTTTTCTGTCATATTTTGAGTGATGTTTGACATATGGCGAGAGCCTTGAGGGGGAGGGTAGGAGGGAAGGAGAGAGAGGAAGGGAGTGGAAGACCATGAGGAAAAGGAGAGAGATGGCTCCTGATTGCCTGCTTTACTACATGGAGTCTGCAAGAGAAGGCCAGGGTGCCGTGGAAACAATGCTCAGGGGGAACGTTATCCAATAATGGGGAGTTGGCAGATGGTGGTGGCATGTGGTGATGGCGCAGATGTGCATTGGGGGACAATTGACTCAATTCGGGATTGATTGACAGATCAAATTAATTCCCCCATGGGGTGTTGACCGAACAATATTATTTAAGTGTAATTCCACCCTCCATACGCTACTTATTTTCTCAAGCTGTATTTATAGTCTAGACAGTGCAGAAGATTGCAGTTGTAACATGTACTGTTTGAATACTGCTGGAAGTGTTACCACTAGGCCATGCGTGCACCACAGAATAAGATTTTCACTCATACACAGTTTTGGGTCTACAGTGCCTTCGGAAAGTATTCAAAACCCTTTACTTTTTCCACATTTGGTTACATTACAGTCTTATTCTAAAATGTATTAAATAGTTTTTTCCCCTCATCAAGCTTTCACACAATACCCCATAATGACAAAGCAAAAACAGTTTTTAGAAATGTTTGATAATATATAGTTACATAAGTATCCAGACACTTTACTCAGTACTGTGTCGAAGCACCTTTGGCAGCGATTACAGCAATGAGTCTTATTGGATATGACACTGCAAGCTTGGCACAACTGTATTTGGGGAGTTTCTCCCATTCTTCTCTGCAGATTCTCTCAAGCTCTGTCAGGTTGAATGGGGAGCATTGCTGCACAGGTATCTTCAGGTCTATCCAGAGATGTTGGATTGGGTTAAAGTCCTGGCTGGGCCACTCAAGGACATTCAGAGACTTGTCCCGAAGCCACTCCTGCGTTGTTTTGGCTGTGTGCTTAGGGTCGTTGTCCTGTTGGAAGGTAAACTGTCGTCCCAGTCTGAGGTCCTGAGGGCTCTGGAGCAGGTTTTCATCAAGAATCTCTCTGTACTTTGCTCCATTCAATTTTTACTCAAACCTGACTACTCTCCTAGTCCCTGCTGCTGAAAAACATCCCCACAGCATGATGCTGCCACCACCGTACTTCACCGTAGGGATGGTGGCAGGTTTCTTCCAGTCGTGACACTTGGCATTCAGGCCAAATAGTTCAATCTTGGTTTCATCAGACCAGAGAATCTTGTTTCTCATGGTCTGAGAGTCTTTAGGAGCCTTTTGGCCAACTCCAAGCGGGCTGTCATGTGCCTTTTACTGTGGAGTGGCTTCCATCTCTTCACTCTACCAGAAAGGCCTGATTGGTGGTGCTGCAGAGATTGTTGTCCTTCTGGAAGGTTCTCCCATCTCCACAGAGGAACTCTTGAGCTTTGTCAGAGTGACCATCGGGTCCTTGGTCACCTCCCTGACCAAGGCCCTTCTTCCCCGATTGCTCAGTTTGGCTGGGCGGCCAGCCCTTGGAAGAGTTTTGGTGGTTCCAAACTTCTTCCATTTAAGAATGATGTGTTCTTGGGGATATTAAATTATATTCAATGCATACATTTTTTGGTACCCTTTCCAAGATCTGTGCCTCGACACAATCCTGTCTCAGAGCTTTTTGCTCTGACATGCACTGTCATCTTTGGGACCTTATATAGACAGGTGTGTGCCTTTCCAAATCATGTCTAATTGATTTAATTTACCACAGGTGGACTCCCAATCAAGTTGTGGAAACATCTCAAGTATAATCAATGGAAACAGGATGCACCTGTGCTCAATTTAGAATCTCATAGCAAAGGGTCTGAGTACTTATGTATATAAGGTATCTGTTTTTTTAATTGCTAAAAATGGCTAAAAACCTGTTTACGATTTGTCGTTATGGGGTATTGTGTGTAGATTGCTGAGGAAAATGTTTTATGTAATCCATTAGAATAATGCTGTAACCTAACAAAATGTGTATACTTTCCAAAGGCACTGAACATTAAATCATTCAGGCAAGATGTGTTTTGAGAACATGATGTGTAATTTTGAGGTCCGAGAGTATTACGTTCATCTGATTAGTCATTGAACAAGATAAATGGGGTGCAATGGAAATTGAAGACCAGTATGGAAATAAGCTCTGGGCTTTGTTTTTTAATCCTCTATCATTTTTGATGTATTGAATGTTGTCTCCAGCTGGAGCAACTTACTACTTTTAATTATACAACCAATTCAGTCAATTAATCTAAAGGATGTGGTTATGATGAACACTTCACCTAATAATGGTAATTGGGTTGAAGAGAGATATAGACAATATAGATGTGAGGCTAAGGCCATGTGTAACGGTTCTCTTGGGGTGAAGTAGAGGCGGACCAAAACGCAGCGTGGTTGTTATTCATTGTACTTTAATAAAGAAACTGTACATGAATAAACTAACAAAACAACAAAAGCTAAGTCCTATCTGGTGCAAACACAGAGACAGGAACAATCACCCACAAACACACAGTGAAACCCAGGCTACCTAAGTATGATTCTCAATCAGAGACAACTAATGACACCTGCCTCTGATTGAGAACCATACTAGGTCGAAACATAGAAATACCCCAAAACATAGAAAAACAAACATAGACGCCCCACCCAACTCACGCCCTGACCATACTAAATAAATACAAAACAAAGGAAATAAAGGTCAGAACGTGACACCAAGGTACAATACTCACAGTAAATCATAAGACACCCTTATGACACACTACCTCAAAGTCAGCAACGTACCACACAAAACATCTCATGCAATAATACAGAAGCAGTGTTTTGAAAATGAAGGCTACAGACCAACAGCAATATCTCTACTACCATTGCTAGCTATTACGTTGTCGTTGTTTTGACAACTGCACTGTCACAGAAGTAGCTAAACTGTTTCCGGAATTACATTTGACCAAAATATTCTTGGTGCATTCCCGAGAAAAAATATCCCTTTATCTCTTGTTCTGTGATGGCTGGCATTAGCCCATGCACAGATAAACCGACAGCTCTCTTCCCTGCCTGAGGGTAGTGGTGCCCCCAGTGCATTGTGCCACCCACACAGTGCGCGGTGAGTGACTGGCCCAGGAGCCAAGGGGGAATCTTACCACTGCCATGCAGATAGCCAAATGGTAGCACTCACTCATGCAAATGAACTGTGGCATTAATCTCCCCACACACTCAGATTAGCCAGGTTAATCAAGAGGGATTTTATCGCTAACTCCATAAAGTAACTTAGGTGTTCGTTAAAGCCACCGGGGCATGGCCGATGAATAGATGGTCAATTATCTGATAGGAAAATATAGCTAATGTGTATGGAAATGCTGCGTGGATACAGCTGTCAGTCATCAGCATCAGTGTGGGCTGTGATGAGCTCTGTCAGATGTAGATACTGGGGGCCACGTGTCTCGACAACACACACACACACACACACATATCTAGAGTATGATGAAAGAGATAAAGAGTTGAGTGTGTTTTTTGTCCAGGCATATGTGTAAATCTGAATCAGTTTTACTTGTGTAATGTCTCGACGCTCTTCTGAACATTGCTGATCATTTATGACAATAATATACGTATACTATACTGTGGTTCTTGTGGATGTGAATAAATGTATGTTATCTTTTTCAAGTGGTCTATTCTTCACCAGTACTGTATCTAGTATGCAGTCTGTTGACAAATATAACATGACATAACACACATACACATTCAGAGGAGCACATGTATAGTGCAGAGATTCGAACCCGCAACCCTCCGCCTCTAACATCTAGGCTACATACTGCCTCACCTATTTGTGCAAATATTCCTAGATATGTTCAATGAGTCAAAGAGGATGGCAACTCTCTGTGAGTACTACATGTACTTTGTTTTGGTGAAATTGTGTGTGCCTGCTGGGAAATTACTTCGGTGAGAATTGGCACCTTAAGATGGAATATTACAGAGTACAAGTTTTTTAAACTGGTACTTTTCCTACACAAGGATGCTTGGCATCTTTTGCATTAGACAAATTGTCCATGAAGACATGTATTATGCCACAACAGACAACATTTCCTGGGTAAACTAAAGACTTAAATCAAGTATGACATTCACATTAATGAGACATAAACAATGTTTGGTACTATTCTATTTGTAGAATTTACATTCATGGAAGAATAATGGGGTGAATCATGAGATCCAAATGCTAGACTGTTGGGAATGAGAGATTAACAGATGTATCTATCAGGATCTCATAGTATCAACTGTCAGAGCTAATCTGCCATATCTACCAGAGGAAACAAGAAAAAACACTACCTCCTCTATTCCCCCCTCTATTATCCTGGCAAGTGTCTTCACTGACATTTTCAATCTCTCCCTGTCTGATTATGAAATACCAACATGTTTCAAGCAGACCACCATTGTCCCTGTGCCCAAGAACACTAAGGTAACGTGCCTAAATGACTACCGACCCGTAGCACTCACGTCTGTAGCCATGAAATGCTTTGAATGGCTGGTCATGGCTCACATCAACACCATTATCCTAGAAACCCTAGACCCATTCCAAATT
The DNA here is from genome assembly GCF_002021735.2 of Oncorhynchus kisutch. Classification (NCBI taxonomy): domain Eukaryota; kingdom Metazoa; phylum Chordata; class Actinopteri; order Salmoniformes; family Salmonidae; genus Oncorhynchus; species Oncorhynchus kisutch. Next base: position 30,560,755 of record NC_034175.2, on the reverse strand, counting down.
GCATACCGCACCAACAGATCCACAGATGATGGAATCTCTATTGCACTCCACACTGCCCATTCACACCTGGACAAAAGGAACACGTATGTGGAATGCTATTCATTGACTACAGCTCAGCGTTCAACACCATAGCACCCTCAAAGCTCAACACTAAGCTAAGGACCCTGGGACTAAACACCTCCCTCTGCAACTGGATCCTAGACTTCCTGACAGGCCTCCACCAGGTGGTAAAGGTAGGTAACAACACATCCGCCACGCTGATCCTCAACATGGGTCCCCACAGGGGTGCGTGCTCAGTCCCCTCCTGTACTCCCTGTTCACTCATGACTGCACGGCCAGGTACAACTCCGACACCATCATTAAGTTTGCTGATGACACAACAGTGGTAGGCCTGATCACCGACAACGATGAGACAGCCTATAGGGAGGAGGTTAGAGAGCTGGCTGTGTGGTGCAAAGACAACAACCTCTCCCTCAACGTGATCAAGACCAAGGAGATGATTGTGGACTACAGGAAACTGGGCTGTAGTGGAGCAGGTTGAGAGCTTCAAGATCCTTGGTGTCCACAGCAAACCAAAATGGTCCAAGCACACCATGACAGTCGTAAAGAGGGCACGACAAAACCTATTCCCCCTCAGAAGACTGAAAAGATTTGGCATGGGTCCTCAGATCCTCAAAAGGTATTGCAGCTGCACCATCGAGAGCATCCTCTGGTTGCATCACCGCCTGGTATGTCATGCTCTCATGCATGTGCTGTTAGTAGAATAATCTATGTGTCAATGAAATCTGTTGCTGTATTTTTTATTTTTTTGTATTATCTGTGATCGTTTTGTTTGTCTTGTTTAGTTTTTTAAATCATTGTAACCAAACTGTATGTGTAAACATGTATATGCAGGGCCCAGCTGTAAAAGAGACCTTGGTCTCAGTCTGTGTTCCTTGTTGAATTGTTTTATTTTTTTAACTGCTCGGCCTCCGACCACAAAGCACTACAGAGGGTAGTGCGTACGGCCCAGTACATCACCGGGGCCACGCTTCCTGCCATCCAGAACCTCTATACCAGGCGATGTCAGAAGAAGGCCATACAAATTGTCAAATACTCCAGCCACCCTAGTCATAGACTGTTCTCTCTGCGTCCGCACAGCAAGTGGTATCGGAGCGCCAAGTCTAGGTCCAAGAGGCTTCTAAACAGCTTCGACCCCCTAGCCATAAGACTCCTGAACAGCTAATCAAATGGCTACCCAGACTATTTGCACCCCCCATGCTGCTGCTACTCTCTGCTTTCATCTATGCATTGCCACTTAACCCTAATAATAATTACCTCAACTAACTTTTTGTATTTTCTTAAAACTGCATTGCTGGTTATGGGCTTGAAAGTAAGCATTTCACTCACCTATTTTATCCGGGGCTTGTGATTTGATTCCACCACAAACCAAATGCATGCTTTTCAACCGTTCTTGGCCGAGGCACTGGGCCGTGGAGGCGCACTGGAGGTCTCAAGCAATGAGCCTGCACAACATGTCCTTGCCGGGCTACAGGGGGTATCCAGCAAGTGCGGCGGGTTGGAACAGACCGCACTGGGCTGTGCTGGCGAACCGGGGACACCGTGCGTAGGGCTGGTGCCTCACTGCATGCCCGGTCACCGTGTGCCCCCCCCCCAAAAAAATTCTGGGGCTGCCTCTCATGCACGATACCTCGAGCCAATTCCTCGTAGTGTCGCCGCTCCACTTTAGCTGCCACCAGCTCCGCTTTCGGATGGCGATACTCTCCCGGCTGTGCCCAGGGTCCCTTGCCATCCAAGATTTCCTCCCATGTCCAGGAGTCCACTCCCACACTGCTTGGTCCTTTTGCGGCGGGTAGTTCTGTAACGATGTTCGTCTGAGGAAGAAGGAGTAGACCAAAGCACAGCGTGGTACGTGTTCATATTTCCTTTAATTAACTGAACACTAAATACAAAATAACAAGAGAATAAATGAAAACTGAAACAGTCCCATATGGTGCAAACACAAATGGAAAACAACTACCCACAACCCATATTTGGAAAACAGGCTCCCTAAGTATGGTTCTCAATCAGAGACAACGATTGACAGCTGCCTCTGATTGGGAACCATACCAGGCCAAACACCTAGAAATATAACACACAGGACCAAAACATAGAATGCCCACCCCAACTCACGCCCTGACCAAACTAAAATAGAGACATCAAAAAGGAACTAAGGTCAGGACGTGACATCTGCACGGTTCTGACTTATAATATGTGGACAACTACAAAGACCTAGGTGTCTGGCTAGACTGTAAACTCTCCTTCCAGACTCATTTTAAACATCTCCAATCCAAAATGAAATCTAGAATCGGCTTCCTATTTCGCAACAAAGCCTTCTTCACTCGGTGATCTCTGGATGAACTGCAGAGATCTACAGCTGAGGTGGGAGACTCTGTCCATAGGACAACAATCAGTCGTATATTGCACAAATCTGGCCTTTATGGAAGAGTGGCAAGAAGAAAGCCATTTCTTAAAGATATCCATAAAAGTGTCATTTAAAGTTTGCCACAAGCCACCTGGGAGACACACCAAACATGTGGAAGAAGGTGCTCTGGTCAGATGAAACCAAAATTGAACTTTTTGGCAACAATGCAAAACGTTATGTTTGGCGTAAAAGCAACACAGCTCATCACCCTGAACACACCATCCCCACTGTCAAACATGGTAGTGGCAGCATCATGGTTTGGGCCTGCTTTTCTTCAGCAGGGACAGGGAAGATGGTTAAAATTGATGGGAAGATGGATGGAGCCAAATACAGGACCATTCTGGAAGAAAACCTGATGGAGTCTGCAAAAGACCTGAGACTGGGACGGAGATTTGTCTTCCAACAAGACAATGATCCAAAACATAAAGCAAAATCTACAATGGAATGGTTCAAAAATAAACATATCCAGGTGTTAGAATGGCCAAGTCAAAGTCCAGACCTGAATCCAATCGAGAATCTGTGGAAAGAACTGAAAACTGCTGTTCACAAATGCTCTCCATCCAACCTCACTGAGCTCGAGCTGTTTTGCAAGCAGGAATGATAAAGAATTTCAGTCTCTCGATGTGCAAAATTTATAGAGACATACCCCAAGCGACTTACAGCTGTAATCGCAGCAAAGGTGGCGCTACAAAGTATTTTAAGGGGGCTGAATAATTTTGCACGCCCAATTTTTCAGTTTTTGATTTGTTAAAAAAGTTTGAAATATCCAATAAATGTCATTCCACTTCATGATTGTGTCCCACTTGTTGTTGATTCTTCACAAAAAAATACAGTTTTATATCTTTATGTTTGAAGCCTGAAATGTGGCAAAAGGTCGCAAAGTTCAAGGGGGCCGAATACTTTCGCAAGGCACTGTATATTTCCCTCACTAACTTTAAACATCAGCTATCTGAGCAGCTAACCGATCGCTGCAGCTGTACATAGCCCATCTGTAAAAAGCCCACCTAATCTACCTACCTCATCCACATATTGTTTTTATTTACTTTTCTGCTCTTTCGTACACCAGTATCTCTACTTGAGCAGATGATGATGTGCATCTATCTCCCCAGTGTTAATTTGCTGAACTGTAATTACTTCGCTACTATGGCCTATTTATTGCCTTACTTCCTCATGCCATTTGCACACACTGTATACAGACTTTCTTTATTTTTTCCATTGTGTTATTGATTGTACGCTTGTTTATTCCATGTGTAACTCTTGGTTGTTGTTTGTGTCGCACTGCTTTGCTTTATCTTGGCCAGAACTTGTTCTCAACTAGCTTACCTGGTTAAATAAAGGTGAAATATATATATATTTAAATAAAACATTCCTGGATCAGACAGACAGCTTGCGTCATGCACATAGGGGGCACCAAGTCACATGCCCCCTGAGATTGTCCAGTTTAAACATTTTCAGATGTTACATCTTTTACTAAACTTGTATTTTCTTAGTCAAAGTAAAGTGAAATAGGGTGGTCATAATGTTTCATGACAGTCATAATGCTTCATGACAGTGTCATAAAGTGTATTTTAAATATGATGAAAAAAACATGACCGTAAAGAATTCATTACAACAACAAAGGATTTAAGAAACAAATGTCATAATATGTAATAACAGCTGACATAACTTGTCGTAACCTGTCATAATATGGTCATAACACTGTCAGGATCTATATATTTACACCTGTGACACATATGGCGTTATTTTATGGCTGCTTATGACACCTACGTAAGAGTGTCAAAACCCACATTTAGTTTTTTGGCAGAAAAAACTGACCCTAACTGGGCTCAGAGGCGGTCCTCTGATTTAGTTCAAATCCAATTCCCTTTTTGAGTTTTCCTTCATTAAACAGTCCAAAAATCACATTGTAAAATTGTGTAAACAGTATCATACTCATTCATGCATCTTATACAACAATTAGTTAGTGTATAAACTGTTTATCTTGCTTTTCCCTGACTTGCAGACACTCCATTGTTATTGATATGAAGTCGGCTGCTGCCTTTTGGCATGTGTTGTGGTGTGTTGCTGCTGCTTCTGCTGCAGAGACTGAGAGGGGTTGTGCTCCTCATGGACTCATAACCTCTGTCTGCAGAGGTATCATGCCCCCTCAGATTTTTCATTTTAAATTCATTACTTCAATTACTCAACTTCATTTCTAAGCCCACGTTTTATCATAATTATTTATAAAAAGATCTGTCAGCTGTATTTTGCGGAGGGGGCACACTGACTGGACCAGGCAAAGAGGACCCATCCCTTGTTCTCCCTAGTAAGTGGTTCCTTCCAAGGTGCACCAAGCAACAGAGACACACATCGTTTGATTTGATTTTAGCTGCCGGTGATGGGCTGGACAAAAATGTTCTGTTGTTTCTCTGTTATACTAGCCAGCTAGCCATTTTATGAAGTTGACTTTAGCTATCCATCAAGATAGGGAATCTATCTCTCAACCGTATCACTAGCTACAACCTCTCCCTCAACGTGATCAAGACAAAGGAGATGATTGTGGACTACAGAAAAAGGAGGACAGAGAACGCCCCAATTCTCATCGACGGGGCTGATCCTTGGTGTCCATATCACAAACTATCATGATCCAAACACACCAAGACAGTTGTGAAGAGGGCACGACAACGTTTATTCCCCCTCAGGAGACTGAAATGATTTAGCATGGGTCCTCAGATCCTCAAAAGGTTCTACAGCTGCAGATGCTGCAGACAGCATCCTGAATGGTTTCATCGCCGCCTGGTATGGCAACTACTCGGCCTCTGACCGCAAAGCACTACAGAGGGCATTACGTACGGCCCAGTACATCACTGGGGCCAAGCTTCCTGCCATCCAGGACCTCTATACCAGGCGGTGTCCGTGGAAGGCCCAACAAATTGCCAAGGACTACATCCACCCTAGTCATAGACTGTGCTCTCTGCTACCGCACAGCAAGTGGTACCGGAGCGCCAAGTCTAGGTCAAAAAGGCTTCTTAACAGCTTCTACCCCCAAATCATAAGACTCTTGAACAGTTAATCAAATGGCTACCCGGACGATTTGTATTGTCCCCACCCCCCATTTATACGCTGCTGCTATTCTCTGTTTATTATCCATGCATAGTCACTTTACCTCTACCTACATTTACATATTACCTCGACTATATGTAAGATGGCACCGTTTGTTAGATGGCACCGGAGAAGAAGGCAGGCGTTTTCCGTGCCCCCAGCCGATTGTGTTTTATGTTTGTTTATTTGAAACATATTTTTTAAACTTATTTTGTACATAATGTTGCTGCTACAGTCTCTTATGACCCAAAATAACTTTTAGACATCAGGAATGCGATTACTCACCACGGATTAGCAGAATCCATTTCTTCTTTCACGACTCTGACGAGTCTGACGCAAAGGATATACTGCCTCGTCGGGAACAGGTCTCGATCCCCGTGATTTGCGTGAAGAGGAGGTGGAGAAAGAGGGGCTGAAGAGCGGGCTGCCCTCTGAGAATTTGTAGGAGATCGAATAAACACCCCACTTCCCTCCATTCTGCTTGCAAATGTGCAATCCTTGGAGAATAAACTCGATGAGTTAAGCGAAAGATTAAACTACCAACGGGACATTAAAAACTGTAACATCTTATGCTCCACAGAGTCATGGCTGAACAACGACAATATCAACATACAGCTGGTTGGTTATACGATGTACCGGCAGGATAGAACAGTGGTGTCTGGTAAGACAAGGGGCAGCGGACTATGTATGTTTGTAAATAACAGCTGGTGCACGATATTTAAGGAAGTCTCAAGCTATTGCTCACCTGAAGTAGAATATCTCATGACAAACTGTAGACCACACTACCTACCGAGATAGTTTTCATTCATCGTAGCTGTTTACATACCACCACAGTTTACATACCACAAGACAGCATTGAATGAGCTGTATTCCGCCATACGCAAACAAGAAAATGCCCACCCAGTGGCGATGCTCCTAGTAGCCGGGGACTTTAATGCAGGGAAACTTAAATCAGTTTTACAACATTTCTATCAGCATGTTAAATGTGCAACCAGAGGAAAAACTAACTCTGGACCACCTATACTCCACACACAGAGACGCATACAAAGTTCTCCCTCACACTCCATTTGGCATATCTGACCATAATTCTATCTTCCTGATTCCTGCTTACAAGCTAAAATTAAAGCAGGAAGCCACAGTGACTACCTCAATAAAAAAGTGGTCAGATGAAGCAGATGCTAAGCTACAGGACTGTTTTGCTAGCACAGACTGGAACATGTTCTGGGATTCTTCAGGTGGCATTGAGGACGACACCACATCTGTCATTGGCTTCATCAATAAGTGCATCGAGGACGTCGTCCCCACAGTGACTGTACGTATAAACCCCAACCAGAAGCCGTGGATTACAGGCAGCATCCGCACTGAGCTAAAGGGTAGAGCTGCCGCTTTCAAGGAGCGGGACTCTAACCTGGAAGCTTATAAGAAATAGCACTATGCCCTCCAACGAACCATCAAACAGGCAAAGCGTCAATACAGGACTAAGATCGAATTGTAGTACACAGGCTACGACGCTCGTCAGATGTGGCAGGGCTTGCAAACCCTTACAGACTACAAAGGGAAGCACAGCCGAGAACTGCCCAGTGACACGACAAGCTAAACTACTTCTATGCTCGCTTCGAGGCAAATAACACTGAAACATGCATGAGAGCAGCAGCTGTTCCGGAAGACTGTGTGATCATGCTGTCCGCAGCCTACATTACCAAGCCCACAGGGCCAGACGGATTACCAAGACGTGTCCTGCGATCATGCGCTGACCAACTGGCAAGTGTCTTCACTGACATTTTCAACCTCTCCCTGTCCGAGTCTCTAATACCAACATGTTTTAAGCAGACCATCATATTGCCCGTGCCCAAGAACACTAAGGTAAGGTGCCTAAATGAATACCGATCCGTACTACTCACGTCTGTAGCCATGAAGTGCTTTGAAAGGCTGGTCATGGCTCACAATCAACACCATCAGCCCAGAAACCCTAGACACACTCCAATTTACATACCGCCCCACCAGATGATGCAATCTCTATTGCACTCCACACTGCCCTTTCCCACCTGGACAATGCTATTCATTGACTACAGATGGGCGACACCTGGAGGGTCCTCAGATCCTCCAGGGCAAAGACAGGTGAAACCGATAAGGGTGTGACAGATACAAAATTAAATAAAACAACAAGTTACAACTTTTGTCATTACAACCACAACAATCTCTTAAACTGACCTGGCGGCACCAGGGAATCAAGATGCAAGGAGATCTGCAGGCTATTCCAAGAATGGGGGGCATTAAAAGGCACTGTTTTATGTGAATATAGTTTTATATAAATATGGTTTTACATTCCTGCAAATAACATGGAATGATAAATGGTTTACAAAACCAGTTCACAGTCACTGCATTTAGAAATGCCTTTTTAAATGATTGTCATATCAGATATTAGCTACAGTGATGAGTGTTAATTTTTAGTGATAGAGTGATAGACATAATGATAGACATGTGTTGACATAATAAAACACAAATGGAGATGGCACCCAGCTCTCATGCAATCATGCACCCATACACTAACAGAGATACTGAGATGTATTATTCTGTTATATCTTGAATGTTTTTATGGCTCAGGGATGACAAGCTGATAATGATGATAATCTCCTTTTGACAGTAGATTGAAGGTAGATGAGGAGCCCTAGTGAGCTCTGTTTTACTGTGCTCCTGCACTTCGATAAAAATCTAACTATAAGGTGTCTCTTTCGAAGTAAAACAGCCCAACTCAGACAGACCAATGCTGCTGTACAGATTGCAAAAAAGGCAGCTAGAAATGTGAAGTGCAACCATCTCTTATCTTTATGTGAATCAGTAGTGACATCTAGAGGTACCGCTTTATCAGAGAACAACAGTCACCCAGAGGTTATAGGTAAATTAAGTGTTAAAATGTAGTAAGAAGTAGGGGAGTAGAATATTAATATTGAAGGTGCAGTGTGCAGAAATTGCTCCGTTTCCTGGTTGCAAAAATTCTAATAGTTCACCTAATTTCAGTGTATGTGACAAAACAAGCAACAAGTGTACCATCTAAACCACTGTGAAATATACTGCATTTAGAAATGCCTTTTTAAATGATTGTCATATCAGATATTAGCTACAGTGATGAGTGTTAATTTTTAGACAGAGTGATAGACATAATGATAGACATGTGTTGACATAATAAAACACAAATGGAGATGGCACCCAGCTCTCATGCAATCATGCACCCATACACTAACAGAGATACTGAGATGTATTATTCTGTTAAATCTTGAATGTTTTTTATGGCTCAGGGAGAGCCAGAAATCTTGCTTGTTTGTAGGTGACCAAATACTTATTTTCCACCATAATTTGCAAATAAATAAATTTAAAATCCTACAATGTGATGATTTTCTGGATTTTTTTTCTAATTTTGTCTGTCATAGTTGAAGTGTACCTATGATGAAAATTACAAGCCTCTCATCTTTTTAAGTGGGAGAACTTGCACAATTGGTGGCTGACTAAATACTTTTTTGCCCCACTGTATATATATATATATTTTTCTTCCCATGTCAGATTATATTTTCCATTTTTTTATTCAAATGGAATGGAGTAGAACAGCAAACACACACAAGGCCACTGCGCCTGCTACTCCTCTTCATTTCCATATTAAATAGCCATTGGGTGCTGGGGGCGATTGCAGGCCCATGTAACAGTACTCGTCTGGCGTTGTGTACAATCAGTCATCGACACGGAACTCCAACATGTAGCACCAGTCATGTAGCTTTATTCTGATAAGAACGACACAAAATTGCACGTCATGCAATGCACGTCTCACCATCCAACTCTGCACTCACGCATGCTGGTTTGGTGCTTGTTCACTGGGCAGTTACCAAAATAATACAATTACAATATAATATCGTTAACAATGTACCTGATAAGAACGACACAAAATTGCACGTCATGCAATACACGTCTCACCATCCAACTCTGCACTCACACACTGTACAAAATATATGAAACCCCCCCACCAGACACGGTAAGTTGCTAGCTAGTACTGGCGGGAATTCTCTACAACAAAATGCACAACAAATATTCTCCAAAAACCACTGCATCTTATGTGTGATGTTCGAATAACATTTACAAACAATTTGATATAAATTGTACATTTAAATCATTACTTGAGAGTATAAAAATCACTTTTGATGTACAGTGCTTTGCAACCAACAACTTACCGCTGGTTTGGTGCTTGTTCACTGGGACGATTCTAACTGGAACATCCCCACTCGTAAGCAAGCTACGCAAACCAGCCAATAAGATGCCATGTTGAGTAGGTGAAGGCAAGACAAACTCAAGCCAAAAACCCATTGGCTTAACAATAAAGTGGCAAGGGGAATCACCAATATAACCCTGTTACACCCACAACAATGGCCGGAGTTGAATGGAACAGCACTTCACCTTAGTGACTGTTCCCTCTGCTCTATACAATACATATCTGTTTATTTTATGTGATGATAAAAGGCTCATACAATACAAATATTTTTTAAATGTTTTCTTTCACAGTGATAGCGACTCCGACTGGGAGCCCCCAGTGCCAAGTTGCCCGCTCTACCTCTGCTCCCAGTGGTGTTCATATGCCACAGTTCATTACTGCAGGCATGACTGTGCCTCAGGGCCAAAAGGGCACAGCATGGAGGCGTCGTTGTGTTCTGTGTCGCATGAAATGCACCACTTGTTCAGTTTGCCCCTGCTTTACATCAGAAAGAGACTGCAATGGGACATGGCACAGGCAGCAAAATATTGTGACGAGGACTTCCAAAGGGCGTACTGTTTTAAAAAAAGATTTATTTTGTAATATTTTTTTAAACACTTTTTTGTGTATGTGTGTTAGGATTGCTTTTTGATATGTTGTATATAGTTATTTGCACTGCTGTATATAGTTATAGGTCATTTCACCAATTTGGTACATTTGTGCAACTTGTGTGGGACACCTGGGTGACTTCATGCTAAATGTCATGTAGCTCACCCATTCCTGAAGTTATCAGTCTGAAACTTTGCACACCTACAGTTGCCCTCTATTGTTATCCATCAAAATTATGTCCAGCATCCTATCTGACTGTGTGGCTATTCTAGTACATGTGAAAAATTATACTACAACAATAAAAAACAGAAAACGTATGCTCTTTCTTTCTCTTTTCTGCCACCAGATCTACTGTGTTATATTCTCCTACAATTCAATTAACATTTCCACAAACTTCAGGATGTTTCCATTCAAATGATACCAAGAATAAGCATATCCTTGCCTCTGGGGCTGAGCTACAGGCAGTTAGATTAGGGTATGTCTTCAGGTGGAAATTGAGAACAAAGGTGCAAAGATGCAGCCATAACAGGTTATGAGGTTGGGAGATTGGGAACTTATCTAGCTGGCTAGCTAAAGCCAACTTCATAAAATTGCTAGGTGGCTAGTTTTACAGAGAAACAAAACATTTTTGTTTTATTTATTAATCAAGAAGAAATAAATAGGCTACATAGCTTAATCAAAATGAATTTTCAAACATACTTCCTGCCCATTACCAGCTGCTAAAATCAAATTAAACACTGAGTGTATATTTGTCTGTTTATTTTGATCCCCATTAGCCTTTTCAGAAGCAGCAGCTACTCTTGCTGGAGTCCACCAAAAAAACACAAAACATGACAAGCAACAAAACACTGATACACTGATAGACAAGGAAAGTCACACAAATTTAAAATACAACAATATACAAACAATGCAACTAAAAAAAAAGTTTGTTAAAGCGTGTATGTGTGTGTTTGTGTGTCCCCACTGTTCCATGAGTTGCTTTTTAATAAAAAAATGTGAAGGTCACTTTGCTCTTTACTTGAGTAATTAAAGATGGAAGGGAGTTCCATGCAATCATGGCTCTGTATTAAACTGCATTTCCGTGAATTAGTTTTGGACTTGGAGACTGTGAAGAGACCACCGGTGGCATGTCTTGTGGGGTATGTATGGGAGTCTGAGCTGTATGTTATTTGATAACGGAGAAAATCAGAAATTCTCAACCCGAATATTTCCCATAAAAACAAGGAGAAGCAGTTACAGTGCCTTGCGAAAGTATTCGGCCCCCTTGAACTTTGCGACCTTTTGCCACATTTCAGGCTTCAAACATAAAGATATAAAACTGTATTTTTTTGTGAAGAATCAACAACAAGTGGGACACAATCATGAAGTGGAACGACATTTATTGGATATTTCAAACTTTTTTAACAAATCAAAAACTGAAGAATTGGGCGTGCAAAATTATTCAGCCCCTTTACTTTCAGTGCAGCAAACTCTCTCCAGAAGTTCAGTGAGGATCTCTGAATGATCCAATGTTGACCTAAATGACTAATGATGATAAATACAATCCACCTGTGTGTAATCAAGTCTCCGTATAAATGCACCTGCACTGTGATAGTCTCAGAGGTCCGTTAAAAGCGCAGAGAGCATCATGAAGAACAAGGAACACACCAGGCAGGTCCGAGATACTGTTGTGAAGAAGTTTAAAGCTGGATTTGGATACAAAAAGATTTCCCAAGCTTTAAACATCCCAAGGAGCACTGTGCAAGCGATAATATTGAAATGGAAGGAGTATCAGACCACTGCAAATCTACCAAGACCTGGCCGTCCCTCTAAACTTTCAGCTCATACAAGGAGAAGACTGATCAGAGATGCAGCCAAGAGGCCCATGATCACTCTGGATGAACTGCAGAGATCTACAGCTGAGGTGGGAGACTCTGTCCATAGGACAACAATCAGTCGTATATTGCACAAATCTGGCCTTTATGGAAGAGTGGCAAGAAGAAAGCCATTTCTTAAAGATATCCATAAAAAGTGTCATTTAAAGTTTGATTGGGAAGATGGTTAAAATTGATGGGAAGATGGATGGAGCCAAATACAGGACCATTCTGGAAGAAAACCTGATGGAGTCTGCAAAAGACCTGAGACTGGGACAGAGATTTGTCTTCCAACAAGACAATGATCCAAAACATAAAGCAAAATCTACAATGGAATGGTTCAAAAATAAACATTAAAGGGGCTGAATAATTTTGAACGCCCAATTTTTCAGTTTTTGATTTGTTAAAAAAGTTTGAAATATCCAATAAATGTCGTTCCACTTCATGATTGTGTCCCACTTGTTGTTGATTCTTCACAAAAAAATACAGTTTTATATCTTTATGTTTGAAGCCTGAAATGTGGCAAAAGGTCGCAAAGTTCAAGGGTGGCCGAATACTTTCGCAAGGCACTGTAATCTCTCGTCAACTCTCAACCAGAAAGACTGGCATGTATGTTGTTGATGTTAGTTCTGTATTCACAGCTAAGGGCAAGGCGTGCCGCTATGTGTTGTCACTCTCTCTCCTCCTCCTCCATGCCTCAATAGACCGGTCATTTCCATTTCTATTTTGTTGCCAACCTTACTTTGCTAGCAGACAACTTTACGGTTTTTACTTTTTAATTACCGTTTATATTTTTTGTTTTTCCCTCACTCAACTTTTTTTCATTCAACTTTTTCACTCCGGACGCTTTATCTGGACATGGTTCGTCAAGACTTCAAACAGCCAAAGCTAAGTACTAACATTAACATGGTGCCTTCTAATTGCAGTCGCTGTACTCATAATATACAGGAGAACGATCGCCTTACATCGAGGATAGATGTGCTGCAAGCCCAGCTTCAGATGCAATCGTTAGGCAAGGGTAATTTCAGTGTAGGAAATGATGAAACAGCGTCTGTGCCACCAGTAAGTACAGATAGTAGTACAAATCCCCTCGCACGGTACCCACAGCCGGACACCGTTCTCATGGCTTCTGGAGGGAAATGCTATAGAGAGTATAGACATATTGTTATCCACATCAGCACCAACGATGTTAGGATGAAACAGTCAGAGGTCACCAAGAGCAACATAGCTTCAGCCTGTAAATCAGCTAGAAAGATGTGTCGGCATCGAGTAATTGTCTTGATTAATTGAGTGATGAGCTCTACAACAGAGTCTCAACTCAATTGCTGGTTGAAAACTGTTTTCTGCCCCTTCCAAAAGATAGAATTTGTAGATAATTGTCCCTCTTTCTGGGACTCACTCATAAACAGGACCAAGCCTGGCCTGTTGAGGAGTGACAGATTCCCTCCTTGCTGGAGGGGTGCTCTCATCTTATCTACCAACATAGACAGGGCTCTAACTCATCTAGCTCCACAATGAAATAGGGTGCAGGCCAGGCAGCAGGCTGTTAGCCAGCCTGCCAGCATAGTGGAATCTGTCACTAGCACAGTCAGTGTAGTCAGCTCAGCTTTGCCCATTGAGACTGTCTGTGCCTCGACCTAGGTTGGGCAAAACTAAACATGGCGGTGTTCGCCTTCGCAATCTCACTAGAATAAAGACCTCCTCCATTCCTGCCATTATTGAAAGAGATTGTGATACCTCACATCTCAAAATAGGGCTACTTAATGTTAGATCCCTCACTTCAAAGGCAGTTATAGTTAATGAACTAATCACTGATCATAATATTGATGTGATTGACCTGACTGAAACATGGCTTAAGCCTGATGAATTTACTGTGTTAAATGAGGCCTCACCTCCTGGTTACACTAGTGACCATATCCCCCGTGCATCCCGCAAAAGCGGGGGAGTTGCTAACATTTACGATAGCAAATTTCAATTTACAAAAAAAAAAAAATGTTTTCGTCTTTTGAGCTTCTAGTCATGAAATCTATGCAGCCTACTCAGTCACTTTTTATAGCTACTGTTTACAGGCCTCCTGGGCCATATACAGCGTTCCTCACTGAGTTCCCTGAATTCCTATCAAACCTTGTAATTATAGCAGATAATATTCAAATTTTAGGTGATTTTAATATTCACATGGAAAAGTCCACAGACCCATTCCAAAAGGCTTTCGGAGCCATCATTGACAGTGGGATTTGTCAAATTTGTCTCCGGACCTACTCATTGCCACAGTCATACTCTGGATCTAGTTTTGTCCCGTGACATACATATTGTGTATCTAAATGTTTTTCCTCATAATCCTGGACTATCGGCCCACCCTCTTATTACGTTTGCAATCGCAACAAATAATCTGCAACTGCCAAATCTCCAACCAAGGAGCATCAAAAGTCGTGCTATAAATTCTCAGACAACCCAATGATTCCTTGATGTCCTTCCAGACTCCCTCTGCCTACCCAAGGACGCCAGAGGACAAAAATCAGTTAACCACCTAACTGAGGAACTCAATTTAACCTTGCGCAATACCCTAGATGCACTTGATGCAACTAGATGCAACCCCTAAAAACTAAATACATTTGTCATAAGAAACTAGCTCCCTGGTATACAGGAAATAACCGAGCTTATTGATGGTGTTGGAGTCGTGTTTGACCACGCAGTCGTGGGTGAACAGGGAATATAGGAGGGGAATAAGCACGCACCTGAGGGGCCTCAGTGTTGAGGATCAGCGTGGCAGATGTGTTGAACGCTGAGCTGTAGTCAATGAACAGCATTCTCACATAGGTTTTCCTTTTGTCCAGGTGGGAAAGGGCAGTTTTGGAGTGTGATTGAGATTGCGTCGTCTGTGGATCTGCTGGTGCGGTATGCAAATTGGAGTGCGTCTAGGTTTTCCGGGATGAGGGTGTTGATGTGAGCACTTCATGGCTACCAACATGAGTGCTACGGGGGGTAATAATTTAGGCAGGGAGGTTGCAGGATCGGATGGAAGACAGAGGCGTCATACCCATAGGGGGCACAAGGGCACGTGCCCCCCAGATTTGTCCTGTTTAAAAAATAATAATTCTAATTAATTAATTAATTAATTACTAAACAGAATTTCTAAGCCCACTTTTTATCATAATTATTTATAAAAAAGACCTGTCAACAATATTATGCGGAGGGGGGACACTGACTGGACCAGTCAGGAGGATACAGATAGCTCAAGAGGTTTAAATGTAATCTAGCACCTTATGATAATATCATATTTGTGTATTAATTATGATTTGATTTATTTAACTGTTATTTAGTTAAGGGAAACCCATTGAGACCAGCATCTTATTTTCAAAGGTGCCCTGAGCACAGCTATACAACTATACAACAGTACAAAATTATAACTCTAACAAAAAAACTACAAGTTACAGTACAACATTCAACATTGCAACCACAACAATCTCTTTTAATCAAACCAACTGCAAATCTCATTCAACACATCTACAGTAATACTAGTCTTAAACTGCCCGGGCGGCCCCTGGGATTCAAGATGCAAGGATTTCTGCAGGCTATTCCAGGAATGGGGGGCATTAAAACTGAAAGCGATCTACCTAGATCGGAATGGATTAGCGGAACCTCGAGAGTTATCTATCCCTGTGAACGGGTTTGGTGTCTTATTTTAACAGTGAAGTATGTTGGAAGCTTTTTCAGCAGAGCTTTGTAAACAAAAAAGGAGTAATGAAGTGATCTACAAGACTTTAGTGATGGCCAGCTGACCTTCTGATACAGGATGCAGTGATGAGTATTAAACCTGTCACCTGTGATAAAGCGAAGTGCGCTATGGTAGACTGGATCCAAGGGTTTTAGAGTGGTCCTGCTGCATTTTTATAAATAGTGTCATCATAGTCCAAAACTGGAAGGAATGTTGATTGTACAATCTGCTTCCTGCTGTTTAGAGAGAGGCAAGATCTATAAAAAAATTTAAAAAAAGCTTTTTAACTAGCTCTTCCGTATGTGTTTTAAACGTTAGATCTTTATCAATCCAAATGTCCAGATATTTATAGGCAGGAACCCGCTCGATGAGAGAACGATCCAATGAGTAAACATGTAGTTCATCAAATAAATTATTTTGTGAATTAGAGAACATACAGTATATTTAGTTTTGCCCGCATTAAGTACATGTTTTAAATCAACAAGGGCATTCTGTAATGTAACAAAATCAGATTGCAGCTCTAACATAGCTTGGTCAACAGTTGGTGCAATGGCATACATAACCGTATCGTCTGCATACTGATTATGCAGACGATTGAGGACCATGTATGTTGCATTAATCCGATCTGTAATAGACTACGGCAGTATGGTTAGGGCATATGGTTCGGCAGCCCGGACATCATTGGAAAGGCTAGATGTCATTTTTTTTTATTTTAATTTTTTTTTATTTCACCTTTATTTAACCAGGTAGGCTAGTTGAGAACAAGTTCTCATTTGCAACTGCGACCTGGCCAAGATAAAGCATAGCAGTGTGAGCAGACAACAAAGAGTTACACATGGAGTAAACAATTAACAAGTCAATAACACAGTAGAAACCAAAGGGGGAGCCTATATACAATGTGTGCAAAAGGCATGAGGAGGTAGGCAAATAATTACAATTTTGCAGATTAACACTGGAGTGATGAATGATCAGATGGTCATGTACAGGTAGAGATATTGGTGTGCAAAAGAGCAGAAAAGTAAATAAATAAAAACAGTATGGGGATGAGGTAGGTGAGAAAGGGTGGGCTATTTACCAATAGACTGGGGGGACAAGGATTCAGAATATGTTGTGGGGCATTTCGGACGTCCCCAATGGCTGCACTACAGGTGGAGATTGGGGATATGCCATTGCAGATTAGGAGACAGCAGCTGGTAATTAATTATTGGGTCAATTTACAGGGACATGGGGTGTCTAATCCTGCAAAAGGGATTTTACAGGAATGCCGGGAACATGAGTGAAGACAGAACATGAGCTTTGGGTGGGTTACTGGCCCAACTCTCTAACCACCTGCCGCCCCCCTGTTCAGTCATAACATCTTAACATGGTGTCAGAAATGAACAAAGCTCACCAAATATAGAATTGGAACAAAGTCAGTGTTGACTGGAATGTTTATTTCGCAGAAAATAATGATGTAAAGTGAGAGTAAAGTGAGATTAGAGAGTTTAAAGCTAGCTAAAGCTAAAGCTAGCCCTCTCGTCATGGTGGATTTCCACATAGCACGATAGTTCGGATAGCCACTCTAAGCTTTGCCCTCATGTTGGTGCTAGGAAGCAGGCTAGGCAGTGCTAGGTATCAACAGCCAACCCACTCGTGGCTGGAAGCTATTTAGAGCTTCGATTGATCAACAGTGTTGCAATATCGCGGAGTATTTGCATATTCAGCTTTCCCCAACTTTTGTCCAACCTTGTTCACGCTCTTTTGTCCCGCCCTGTTCACGATTTCCCATTTAGTGCTAAAGTCGTGCACCCACGACTGCGTGGCTGCACGACTCCAACACCATCATTAAGTTTGCTGATGACATGACGTTGGTAGGTCTGAACACAGACGACGATTAGACTATAATAGGGAGGTCCGAGACCTGGCATTGTGGTGCCAGGACAACAACCTCTCCCTCAACGTGAGCAAGACAAAAGGAGCTGATCGTGGACTACAGGAAACGAAGGTCCGGACACACCCCCATCGACGGGGCTGTAGTGGAGCGGGTCGAGAGCTTCAAGTTCCTCGGTGCCCACAACACTAAGGAATTAAGATGGTCACACACAGCAACACAGTCACAAAGAAGGCACGGCAACTCCTCTTCCCCCTTAGGAGTTTGAAAAGATTTGGCATGGACCCTCAGATCCTCAAAAAATGATACATCTGAACCATTGAGACCATTTTGAATGGTTGCATCATCGCCTTGGTATGGCAAATGCTTGGCATCCGACTGCAAGGCGCATCAGAAGGGTAGTGCGTACGGCCCTACACATCACAGGGGCAGAGCTCCCTGTCACCCAGGACCTCTACACCAGGCGGTGCCAGAAGGCGGCCTTAACAATTAGACTCCAGCCACCCAAATCATAGACTGTTCTCTCTGCTACTGCATTGCAAGCGGTACCAATGCACCAAGTCAGGAACCAATAGGACCCTAAACAACTACCCCCAAGCCATAAGAATGCTAAATAGTTCAACAAATAGCTTCCCGAGACTATCTGCATTGATCTTTTTTTAAATAACTATTTTGCCTAATTAAATATGCTGATGCTACTGTTAATTATCTATCTTGTTGCCTAGTTACTTTACCCCGATCTACACTCAGTGACCAGTTTATTAGTTACCCGGTTGGAACCCCTTTGTTTCAAAGAACAACCCAAATTATTCAGGGCATGTAAAACATTGCACAATTGGTATCAAAGGACCTAACCGTTGACACCAGGCAGGAGGGCCAAATCCTGACTCTGCCATCAGTATGACGCAACAGGAACCGGGATTTGTCGGACCAGGCGATTCCACTCCTCAATTATCCAATGTTGGTGATCGCACAACATAGTGGAGACTATTCGTCTTGTTTTTAACTGATAGGAGTGTAACCCGGTGTGGTCATCTGCTGCAATAGCCCATCTGTGACAAGGGCCGATGAGTTGTGTGTTCAGAAATGGCGTTCTGCACACCACTGTTGGACTGCGCCATTATTTGCCTGTTTGTTGACCGCCTGTTAGCTTGCAAGATTCTTGCCATTCTCCTTTGACCTCTCATCCATCAACGAGCTGTATGTTTTTTGTTTGTCGCACCATTCTCGGTGAACCCTAAACACTGCCGTGCGTGAAAAGCTTGTTTTGCCCATTCTAACATTCAACTGAAAAGTAACTGAATACCTCAATGCCTGTCTGCCTGCTTTATATAGCAAGCTACAGTCATGTGACTCACTGTCTGTAGGAGAGAACCATTTTCATGAAAAGGGTGGTGTACCTAATAAACTGGCCTCTGAGTGTATATGTACGAATCTACCTCAATTACCTCATACCCCTGAACATTGACTCAGTGTCACGATCGTCGTCAAGGAAATGACTGGACCAAGGTGCAGCGTACATTATTTTATTTATAATGTCACCAACAAAAACAAACAACAAAACGAACGTGAAACTCTGTAAGGCGATACATGCTACTAACAAAGACAACAACGCAAAAATGAGAAAAGGAAAAAAGGCTGCCTAAGTATGATTCCCAATCAGAGACAACGATAGACAGCTGTCCCTGATTGAGAATCATACCCGGCCAAAAACAAAGAACCAGAAAGCATAGACTTTCCCACCAGAGTCACACCCTGACCAAACAAACAGAGAATAAAAGGATCTCTACAGTCAGGGCGTGACAGTACCCCCCCTCCCAAAGGTGCGGACTCTGGCCGCAAACCTGACACTATAGGGGAGGGTCCGGGTGGGCATCTATCTTGGTGGCAGCTCCGGTGCGGGGACCCTCGCTGCAGGCCCCCGACTGGGGACCCTCACTGCAGGCCCCGGACTGGGGACCCTCACTGCAGGCTCCGGACTGGGGACCGTCGCTGCAGGCTCCTTGTCATGGATCGTCCTACAGGCTCCGTGCCATGGATCATCACTGGAGGCTCCGGGCCATGGCTCATCACTGGAGGCTCCGGGCCATGGCTCATCACTGGAGGCTTCGGGCCATGGATCATCACTGGAGGCTTCGTGCCATGGATCATCACTACAGGCTTCGTGCCATGGATCATCACTGGAGGCTTCTTACGTGGAGCCAGAACGGGTCTCACCGGACTGAGGAGACGTACTGGAAGCCTGGTGCGTGGAGCTGCCACAGGGCTTACCAGGCTGGGGAGACATACTGGAGACCTGGTATGTGGAACCGGATCAGGTCTCACCGGACTGGGGAGATGCACTGGAAGCCTGGTGCGTGGAGCAGGCACCAGATACACTGGGCCATGGAGGCGCACTGGAGGTCTCAAGCGTAGAGCTGGCACAACCCGTCCTGGCTGGATGGTTATCTTCGCCCGGCAAATGCGGGGCGCTAGCACAGGATGCACTCGGCTGTGCAGATGCACTGGAGACACAGTGTGCAGAGCCGGCGCAGGATATCCTGGGCCGAAGAGATTCAGCCATGAGCGCTGAGGTGGCACAATCCATCCTGGCTGGATGCCCACTCTAGACCGGCCAATGCGAGGAGCTGGAATATAGCGCACAGAGCTGTGAACGCGCACTGGAGACAATGTGCGCTTCACCGCATAACATGGTGCCTGACCAGTACCACGCTCCCTACCGTGAGCATGGGGAGTTAGCTCCGCCAACCTCCCTGTATGCCACCCCAATTTTGGGGGGGGAAGTGGCCTCCCGGTCTTCCTTGCCAGCCGTGACCCTGTGTAACACTGGACCCCTTTACTAGCTGCTTCCGCCTTCCTCGCTGCTTCCACGGCAGGCGATCCTTTCCAGCCAGGATCTCCTCCCACATCCAAGATCCTTTTCCTTCCAATGTCTTTCCATGTCCACTCTGTCTGCTCCTTCCGGCCATGCTGCTTGGTCCGTTTGTGGTGGGTTGTTCTGTCACGATCGTCGTCAAGGAAATGACCGGACCAAGGTGCAGCATGGTAAGCGTACATTCTTTTATTTTAAATGTCGCCAACAAAAACAATAAACAACAAAATGAACGTGAAGCTCTGTAAGGCTATATATGCCACTAACAAAGACAACAACCCACAAATGAGAAAAGGAAAAAAGGCTGCCTAAGTATGATTCCTAATCAGAGACAACGATAAACAGCTGTCCCTGATTGAGAATCATACACGGCCAGAAAGAACCAGAAAGCATAGACTTTCCCACTCGAGTCACACCCTGACAAAACAAACAGAGAATAAAAGGATCTCTACGATCAGGACTTGACACTCAGTACTGGTACCCTGTGTATATAACCAAGTTATCATTACTCATTATGTATTTATTCCTTATGTTATCATTTGATTCTATTATTTTTCTCTACATTGTTGGGAAGGGCCCTTAAGTAAGTATTTCACTGTTGTTTTCGAAGCAAGTGACAAATAACAATTTATTTTATTTTGTTGATATTAACTCCAGTTGTTATTTTGTGGAATTCAAACAGAAGCATTCTATATGTATTAATCAATCAGTATTTTTGTTGACCTATTAAAAAAATATATACATTTTTTCAAAAACAAGAAAACAAAACAAGTAAAATAGCCTCAGAGAAGTCTGGTGCAATTTTTATTGGTTCAGAGAAGAAAAACATGTCCTGTGTGAAAATCTTTTGGGCACTTGTTCCATATCCAATCTTAAAAGAGAACTTCCTCTCCCTCTCAAGCCTTTTGAGAATATTATGAAAAAATAAAAATGGCATGTTTTTTCCCTCCAAAAATGTCAAGTAAAAAAACTTAAAGAATAACTTTCATAGTTTAACAAAATAATAAATATGGAGCACTCTTCTCTGTACAGAGACATAACATTGACTATCTATTTATAAAAAATATGACTTCAGTGCATTTTCTTTGCAAAGCGCTCACTGTTCCTTCAATATACCACCTCATATACCATATTTTAGAATACCCTGACATCAATGCAATGGCCTTAAAGGGATAGTTTGGTGTTTTGGCAATTCATTATTATGTCTCTGTATCCAGTATGAAGGAAGGTAGAGGTGCTGTAGTTTTGTGAGCCAATGCTAACTAGCTTATTGCAAAGACTGGAAGTCTTTGGGTACAGCTAGTTAGCATTGGCTCACGAAACTACCTCTAACCCCAAACTATCCCTTTAAGGATACAAACAATCAATCATCACGCCACACAGGAACCCCTTCCTGGAAACACAGAGTGTAAATCAAAACTTCACAGCCTTTTTTCTTTGTTGTCATCTCAAGACACAAACACAGAAAGAAAAGGCACAAGTAACTACAGTTTAGGTAATAGTGGACAAAGAGACAAAACAAATAAATGTGAATTTATTGTTCATTAACGATTTTGGTCATTTACAAATGTATTCATATTTATTTGACATATATATTTAAATATATATTAAGATAGCAGTATCAATAGAGATACAGGTAAGATCAAGAGATTTAAAGAAATCGTCAAAAATAAAAAAGTGCATTTTATAACAAACCTGAATATTGCAGAAGAACCTGAATATTGCAGAAGAACTAACATTTAAGTTAACAATTGAATTGAAAACTGTGTAAAAACAAAGCAATACAAAACCCAAAAACAAGAGTTGCAACAAAAAGCGTAAAGGATGCATGACGTATCAAAGTGCTCTGGCCTTGATTGGTTGAGTCTCCACCTTAGGTTCTTCCTCTACCAATTCTGAACCAGTCGTTCTGGACCGCAACCCTGGTGGCTCCTGCCTCTCAGACAGCTATCCAATCCTGTGTGTGGGAGGGGGGACTGGCTGACTAGGGGGATGGTCCTGCCTGGCTGTGTGAGGGCCATCATTTTCTGGTCTCTCTCTCAGACCTGTGTGAGTGGGAGGAGCTGTGTAAGCTGTCCTTTTGCATTGTGTTTATCATCCCTGGGTCCATCCTACCCTGGTGCGAGGTGGAGGGTTTGGAACATATGGGTGGGGTTATACTGGGAATGCATAGCCCTGATTGGCTGGCTCCTACTACTTCCTGGCTGTCAGACCAGTGGTCCCCAGGAGTTCAGAGCCCTTGAGTTATGGGGGTCCTGCACCTGGGGGTTTCCCTCCTGGTCTGGCCCAGTAAAAGCCCCTCCATTGGGGGAGAGGAGGTTGAGGTGGGGGTAGTGGGGTGGGAACGGGGACGAGCCTGCACCATCTGAATGCCCCCAATGGGGATCATCAGGTAGGGCACCCTGGCCTGCTGGGAGTGCAGAGGCAGGTGGCTGAAGATGCGGTCCATGGACTGGGACTGGGCTTTAGGGCTGTCAGTGGGGGACAGACGGAAAGCTGGGGGGAATGACAGGCAGGGCTCTGGACCAATCTGCCCTTTACTTGGTGTTCCTATCCTCTCCTGTATGGGGAGCAATTACCTCATCATTACTTCACACAGTAGAACAAAACACTGAACATGTTTTCAAATTGCCTTTGGCTAAACTGGGCTTCCAATGCAGATTTTAAAACACAGTGGAGGGGAGCAAGCAAGACGCAACCACAGGCATTAAACACCATCAGCCGCGAGCCCGATGATAGGAAAAAAACTCTCAAAAGTACATTTACAAAGTGTTGCATGGTTAGGTCTCTGCTATTCTCATATAGTGAGTGTTAGCTTAGTACCAAAAGGGAAATTACTCTGCAATAAGATGTGTTTACTACTGACCATTACTGACAATGTAGTTACAGTGCCTTGCGAAAGTATTCGGCCCCCTTGAACTTTGCGACCTTTTGCCACATTTCAGGCTTCAAACATAAAGATATAAAACTGTATTTTTTTGTGAAGAATCAACAACAAGTGGGACACAATCATGAAGTGGAACGACATTTATTGGATATTTCAAACTTTTTTAACAAATCAAAAACTGAAAAATTGGGCGTGCAAAATTATTCAGCCCCTTTACTTTCAGTGCAGCAAACTCTCTCCAGAAGTTCAGTGAGGATCTCTGAATGATCCAATGTTGACCTAAATGACTAATGATGATAAATACAATCCACCTGTGTGTAATCAAGTCTCCGTATAAATGCACCTGCACTGTGATAGTCTCAGAGGTCTGTTAAAAGCGCAGAGAGCATCATGAAGAACAAGGAACACACCAGGCAGGTCCGAGATACTGTTGTGAAGAAGTTTAAAGCCGGATTTGGATACAAAAAGATTTCCCAAGCTTTAAACATCCCAAGGAGCACTGTGCAAGTGATAATATTGAAATGGAAGGAGTATCAGACCACTGCAAATCTACCAAGACCTGGCCGTCCCTCTAAACTTTCAGCTCATACAAGGAGAAGACTGATCAGAGATGCAGCCAAGAGGCCCATGATCACTCTGGATGAACTGCAGAGATCTACAGCTGAGGTGGGAGACTCTATCCATAGGACAACAATCAGTCGTATATTGCACAAATCTGGCCTTTATGGAAGAGTGGCAAGAAGAAAGCCATTTCTTAAAGATATCCATAAAAAGTGTCGTTTAAAGTTTGCCACAAGCCACCTGGGAGACACACCAAATATGTGGAAGAAGGTGCTCTGGTCAGATGAAACCAAAATTGAACTTTTTGGCAACAATGTAAAACGTTATGTTTGGCGTAAAAGCAACACAGCTCATCACCCTGAACACACCATCCCCACTGTCAAACATGGTGGTGGCAGCATCATGGTTTGGGCCTGCTTTTCTTCAGCAGGGACAGGGAAGATGGTTAAAATTGATGGGAAGATGGATGGAGCCAAATACAGGACCATTCTGGAAGAAAACCTGATGGAGTCTGCAAAAGACCTGAGACTGGGACGGAGATTTGTCTTCCAACAAGACAATGATCCAAAACATAAAGCAAAATCTACAATGGAATGGTTCAAAAATAAACATATCCAGGTGTTAGAATGGCCAAGCCAAAGTCCAGACCTGAATCCAATCGAGAATCTGTGGAAAGAACTGAAAACTGCTGTTCACAAATGCTCTCCATCCAACCTCACTGAGCTCGAGCTGTTTTGCAAGGAGGAATGGGAAAAAATGTCAGTCTCTCGATGTGCAAAACTGATAGAGACATACCCCAAGCGACTTACAGCTGTAATCGCAGCAAAAGGTGGCGCTACAAAGTATTAACATAAGGGGGCTGAATAATATTGCACGCCCAATTTTTCCGTTTTTTTTTTTATCCAATAAATGTCGTTCCACTTCATGATTGTGTCCCACTTGTTGTTGATTCTTCACAAAAAATACAGTTTTATATCTTTATGTTTGAAGCCTGAAATGTGGCAAAAGGTCGCAAAGTTCAAGGGGGCCGAATACTTTCGCAAGGCACTGTATGTGGAGGGATGGCTAATTACATCAAATTTTGTAACTGACAAAACTACAGGATCACCAAGTGAATTATATACATAACTTACCATTGAACCCACCTGTCTGCGATCGCTGGCCATCATACTGGGGATGTCCCATGGCAAACGACTGGGAGACCTGCGAGGTCTATGTTGCACCCCCAGGGACGAGGGAGAGGCCCGGGCCCACAACACCCGATACTGGTTAGGGGACAGAGGCCGCAGGGGGTACAGGGGGGATAGAGCTCTGATGGGGGATGGTTCTCTCTTGGAAGAGGGCGAGAGGTGTCGGTTGGGGGAGGCCAGCTCCAGTCTGGGGGAAAGGCTTCGGATGGGAGAGCAGCTCTCAATGCTAGGGGAGAAGGCCCTGGGGGAGGCGTCCCAGAACAGTGCCCTCCGGCTTTCTGGAGAGGAAGCACGCCCGCTGGGCCACAGTCTATGGGTGGGAGAGAGCTCCTGGCTGAGGCAGGGATCTGGCTGGGGTTCTGGGGCTGAGGGGTCAGGCGTGCCCTGCTGGGACCGTCTTCCGCTGCTGGAGTGCCCCCATGTGGACAGACGGCGGTCGGGTGAGGAGGACGGCTCGTTGTGAGATGAGTACTCCTCTTCATCATCCTCGTCATCGTCCTCCTCTGAATCATCCACGTCAGAGAACTGGTGCTCATCCTGGTCCTCGGAGCCAGATAAATGCTCTTCAATATCTCCTGATGAGAAAAGGGGAAAACTTACACTAAGCCTAATTCTCCAAACTCCAGTCCTCCAGAATGCACCTAAATTAACACAGTTGTGTTCAGTAGTCACGAAATGGAAGAAATCAGTCAGAAACAGAGTGAAACGGGGAGGTACTATCTGAACTTGTCCAATACGGAACACTTGGTCTAAACTAGTTCCAGATTGAAAGGCAAGACTGAAAACCAGCAGACAATGCAGCTCTCCAGAAACTGAGTTCACCTAAGTCATTATGGATTTACAGTGAGCTCCAAAAGTATTGGAACACTGACACATTTGTTGTTGTTTTAGCTCTGTACTCCAGCACTTTGGATTGGACTATGAGCTTCAATAAAAATACAATATGTTTATAAACACTTCTACATAAATGTGGATGATACCATGATTACAGATAGTCCTGAATGTATCGTGAATAATGAAGAGAAAGAGAAAGTTACAGAAATTTAGACACACAAATATGCTAACCTCCCCTGCCATTGTGAGAGGTTAACATGTTTTTGGGGTATAATATTTGTGCGTCTAACTTTCTCACTGATCATTATTCACGGTTCATTCAGGACTATCCCTAATCATGGTAGCATCCACATTCATGTAGAAGTGTTTAGAAACTGCTATTCTTATTCACAATAAAAGTGACTCCAAAATGACACAATACATTATTTACCATTCTACTGGGCAAAATAAATTCTGACCACAACTAAAACAAACAGAAAATGCATCCAACAAGTTTGTAGTCACAAGTTTGTAGTCACACGAGTCACAAGCCTGATGTAATCATTGCATGCT
This sequence comes from Oncorhynchus kisutch, assembly GCF_002021735.2. NCBI lineage: Eukaryota > Metazoa > Chordata > Actinopteri > Salmoniformes > Salmonidae > Oncorhynchus > Oncorhynchus kisutch. Next base: position 30,534,033 of record NC_034175.2, on the reverse strand, counting down.
AGGTACATGGGTCCAAATACTAAACTTTTGACTACTTTAAAATACATAAGTAAATTTGTCCCAAAACTTTTGGTCCCTGAAAATGGGGGGGGGGGGGGGGGGGGGGGAGAACTATGTACAAAAAGGGCTGTAATTTTTAAACGGTTCACCCTATTTGGATAAAATGACCCTCAAATTAAAGTTGACAGTCTGCACTTTAACATCATAGCCATTGTATCATTTCAAACCCAAAGTGATGGAGTACAGAGCCAAAACATAAAAAATTGGGCACTACACCCCAATACCTTTGTATATAAACACACACTCATACACACAAACTCATGAAATGGGCACAAGGACCAGGACAGGGTGACTTCCTACCCAACATAACATTCTATCAACCTGATGCTATAAATAGCGAGCAGATTGGCAAGGTTTGATTTAATGGAATCGTGCTGCTGTTCCCATTCATGAAGTCTAACAGCTGGCATTTGAATGGAAGGGTTGTTTGAATGGGCTGTCCTTGGCTCAGTGTTGAGTGCAGTCTGCTACCGGGAGGGATGGAGAGAGGGATGGGTGGCATTGAGCCTGCACAGAGAGGGGGTGGATGTGAGTGTCTGGAATGCTGTTCTTTATAGGCCAGGACTGCCGCCTTGAAAACAACACTGTACATCTCTCCCATCCTGCACCAGAAACAGACTCTATGGAATGTTTTCGGCCATGTATTCTTCATGTATTAATTTAATATTTGTAATTTCTCTTCAGCACAAGAGTAAGGAGAATAGCAACATATAGCCTTACATATAGCTTACATATAGATACAAGGCTAGCTATCGTGTCAGGTTTGAGGAAAGATGTTTGATGAGTGAAGTTTCCTCCCTATGGTATTGTACCTGCTTCCTCGGTCTCCTGCTCGTCCAGTGAAGACCCAGACGTTCCCATTGACTGGCACTTCTTCCCATGAGCCTTGGACTTCATGTGCTTGGTAAGGTTCCCTATGAAGACAAGGAAAACAAGAACAGCAAAGCCACATTAGACTGAACCAGAGCAGGGTAGATGAGGAATAATTGATGGTGGGGAGAGAGACCGGAGTACAACCAAATAGCCGAGCATAACAAGGTTTTCAAAATTCTGGGAACTTTCAATAAATACCCATTTTTTTCCAAAATCTTGGTTGGAAGATTCCCGGAATCAGGAGGGAATAAGCAGGAAATCCAGAAACCTCCAACCAGGATTTCTGTAAAACCAGGGAATTTATTGAAAGTTACCTGCATTTTGCAACACTAAGTCCGAGTCGTTTTTAGATGGAACATCACAGCCCGCCGATGGGGAAAACCACCTGTTGTTACCTAGGTTACCCCATTGGCTCACAGCAAAAAACGTAACCTTTTTCAAACTGAATTTTCTTGTCGGCTTGTTTTAGTCAATTACAAAACTACATTTAAAGAAAAGTACAACATGTCTAAAGATTACTTTTCAACATTGCCTACTCCCAAGCATTCTCATTACTAAAAGTAATATTGTAGGACATCCCTCATGCCCCTTTTCATGACTCAGGAGGCATTTTGCCTTCTGGTAGGCCGTCATTGTAAATAAGAATTTATTCTTAACTGACTGTTATTTGCCTAGTTAAATAAAGGTTAAATAAATCAAACATTTGGGGAAAAAATGACGGTGATAGCAGCCAAGTGAGTAAGTGCTAGCTACCTACTGACCGGAACATTATAAGCTAGCAAAAACCAACATAAACAAACAGACAACACAGTTACAAGTAGTGAGTGGAGTTACAAACAGACTATACTAAGCTAGTTTAATGTCTTAAACGTGATGAAATGTTTTTCACACACACATAGCTACAGTGCATTCGGAAAGTATTCAGACCCCTTTACTTTTTCCACATTTTATTTACATTACAGCCTTATGACTTGGAAAAGCACACACCTGTCTATATACGGTCTCACAGTTGACAGTGCAGTGTCAGAGCAAAAACCAAGCCATGAGGTCAAAGGAATTGTCCGTAGAGCTCCGAGACAGGATTGTGTTGAGGCACAGATCTGGGGAAGGGTACCAAAACATTTCTGCAGCATTGAAGGTCCCCAAGAACACACTGGCCTCCATCATTCTTAAATGGAAGTTTGGAACCACCAAGATTCTTTCTAGAGCTGGCCGCCCAGGGAGGTGACCAAGAACCCGATGTTCACTCGGACAGAGCTCCTCTGTGGAGATGGGAGACTCTTCCAGAAGGACGACCATGAAGCACTTCACCAATCAGGCCTTTATGATAGAGTGGCCAGACGGAAGACACTCTTCAGTAAAAGGCACATGACGGCCCGCTTGGAGTTTGCCAAAAGGCACCTAAAGGACTCTCAGACCATGAGAAACAAGATTATCTGGTCTGATGAAACAAAGATTGAACTCTTTGACCTGAATGCCAAGTGTCACGTCTGGAGGCAACCTGGCACCATCCCTACAGTAAAGCATGGTGGTGGCAGTATCATGCAATGGGGATGTTTTTCAGCGGCAGGGACTGGGAGACTAGTCAGGATCGAGGGAAAGATGAAAGGTGCAAAGTACAAAGAGATCTTTGATTAAAAAAACCTGCTCCAGAGCATTCAGGACCTTAGACTGGGGCAAAGGTTCACCTTCAAACAGGACAACAAACCTTATCACATAGCCAAGATCAATGCAGAAGTTGCTTCGGGACAAGTCTTTGAATGTCCTTGAGTGGCCCAGCCAAAGCCCGGACATGAACCCAATCGAACATCTCTGGAGAGACCTGAAAATAGCTGTGCAGCGACGCTCCCCATCTAACCTGACAGAGCTTGAGAGGATCTGAAGAGAAGAATGGGAGAAACTCCCCAAATACAAGTGTGCCAAGCTTGTAGCGTCATACCCAAGAAGACTCAAGGCTATAACCGTTGCCAAAGGTGCTTCAAAAAAGTACTGAGTAAAGGGTCTGAATACTTATGTAAATGTGATAACAGTTTCAACTTTTATTTTATAAATGGTTTTTCCTTTATCATTATGGGGTATTGTGTGTAGAATGATGAGGATAATTTCTGAATACTGAATACTTTCTGAATGCACTGTACATGTAGCCTACTTGGGAACCAGACCCCATATTTTCCACGCCAAATTGCCTGAAGCCACAGGGCTCTTCTCGCAGGCTCCATTTCCTTATGTTGGAGCATTGCGAATTTACCTGGTTATATGTATATTGAACAACACAGCAGTTTTCCGGCATGTTTTGTTATTTCTGTATAATAATAAAATTGACAGTTGGCTCTTTTACAATGGGGGTCAATGGGGAAAAATGTTTGTTTTCCCCAATTTGTGGGCGTGGTCAAGAGGAATTCCTTCTTATGATGTGAATATCAACTTGGAGTATAGCTAAACTGCTCAACCATATACAAAGACAGAGTGACACTGATGCTGTATGACTTGGGTCCTATTTAGAAAGGTCACACCTCCTCCTCCTCCTCTTCCTCACCTTTGGTTTTAAAGGCAAAGTTGCAGTGTTTGCAGACATAGGGCCGGACGTCTGTGTGTGTTCGAATGTGCTTCCTTAGCATGCTGGGCTTCTTACAGCGGATCCCGCACTCTCCGCACACATACTTTCCTCGGCCACGACCCCGCACATACACATACTCCTCATTAGACTTGTATCTGATGGGAAAGAGGGGGAGAGGGACAGAGAGAGGAAGTGGGGGGAGAGGGAATGATAAAAGAAAAACAAAATACATAGAGTTAAAAGTAGGTCAAATCAAAATGTTGATTTGATTTGATTTGAAAAGTAGGTAAAGATTGCTCCCTGGGCGTACTCTACACAAGGCACTCTTTACATCAGAGCGGGGTAGCCCCACCAAACCCCTGCTTCCTCTAAGTCCCCTTGTAGTTCTCTCTCTCCAGCCTGTCTATGCCCGGCAGGCAGGCAGGTAGGCAGAGAACCCAACCTTTATCCTAAGTTTGGGTGGCTCGGCCAACAACATCAGCAGCTACAGAGAGGGATGCCTGACTTTAGTCAAATAGACAATACATACAAAATCCACCTCTACATTTAGCTCTACTCCTCTATAAAAGACTAGTTTATATTTTGTTTTTAATACTTATGGAAATACTATGCACTACCCAACCTGATGTACACTTATCTTTAAATACAGAATTTGTTATACAGTATACTTTATCAACATGAATAAAGATCAGTATTCGCATTGAGCTCCAATGAGGCAACAACAGTACTTTGAACTAGAGGTCAACCGATTATGATTTTTCAACGCTGATACCGATTATTGGAGGCCCAAAAAAGCCGATACCGATTAATCGGCTGATTTTTATATATATATTTGTAATGATGACAATTACAACAATACTGAATTAACACTTTTATTTGAACTTAATATAATACATTAAAAAATCTATTTAGTCTCAAATAAATAATGAAACATGTTCAATTTGGTTTAAATAATGCAAAAACACTGTGTTGGAGAAAATAGTAAAAGTGCAATATGTGCCATGTAAAAAAGTTCACGTTTAAGTTCCTTGCTCAGAACATAGGAAAGCTGGTGGTTCCTTTTAACATGAGTCTTCAATATTCCCAGTTAAGAAGTTTTAGGTTAGACAATACATACTATTGGATGTTCTTATAGGCACTATAGTATTGCCAGCCTAATCTCGGGAGTTAGGCTTGAAGTCATAAACAGCGCAATGCTTGAAGCACAGCGAAGAGCTGCTGGCAAACGCAGGAAAGTGCTGTTTGAATGAATGCTTACGAGCCTGCTGCTGCCTACCACCGCTCAGTCAGACTGCTCTATCAAATATCAAATCATAGACTTGATTATAATATAATAAACACACAGAAATACGAGCCTTAGGTCATTAATATGGTCAAATCAAAGCAGCAACAACTGATGGTGATAATGTCATTGATGGAATGCAACAGCGTTTTGAGTCACTATTGTGAGTGCAGGCACATGGCATACACCCAGCAGGAGAAACTGGACAAAATGTGTTAAAATTACATCACACTGACAATTTCAATCCGTTTCTGGTTGTGATGATGCTGGGCATGAATGTGACTACGAATTATGGTACTTATTTTCCACCATAATTTGCAAATAAATTCATTAAAAATCCTACAATGTGATTTTCTGGATTTTTTTTCTCATTTTGTCTGTCATAGTTGAAGTGTACCTATGATGAACAGGCCTCTCTCATCTTTTTAAGTGGGAGAACTTGCACAATTGGTGGCAGAGTAAATACTTTTTTGCCCCACTGTATAACATTCTATTAGTTGCAAGAATATTGTAGAGTAATTTAAATTGAAGAGGAATCCGGTGTTGTTTTGCGTATCAATTCATGTGCCATGGAATCTCTTCCCAACTATTTTGCAATTTATATGGCACAGCTGTCAGTTTTTGGTCCTTAAATGAAATTGGTATATGTTTTTATTTATCACACTTTTCTTTAACCATTTATGTTCTTTAATACAGGGCCGATATACAAGTTCCTTACTTTTTCCCCCTTCTACTTGCCTCTTCCATTTTTGTGGTAATGCTGCAATTATTGGTTGTAATTTTGGGTAGAGCAGACATTTCCATACATCTGTGTTAGCTGCATGTGTGACATAACTCCACCAGTCCTATTTATGATATCATTCACTAAAATATACCTTTTTAAACATTTATTCGATAAATACAGTTTTTTTAATCAATTAGTATATTTGAATTTAACCACAATATTTGTTGTACTATTTGTTCCGTCCTTTTAGGTGGATTAAACTGAAATTGCAACCAACTTTCTAAGGCTTGTTAAAAAAATAAAGATATTTTGGAGATTATTTATTTTTTCAAACAACCGAAAGTGAGCAGGTGTAATCTGAATAAAGGGGAAAAGGCCCTTCCTGAATATAGGATGAGACATTCGTACCAATTGACTAGAGAACCAGTTTGGATTGAACTATAACTTTTGTATGACTGATGCCTTTAGTGAGAGGTCTAATGCTTTAATATTTAATCATTTCTGCCCACCGAATTCATATTCGTTATATAAATAGGCCCTTTTCATTTTATCTGGCTTGCCGTTCATATAATTTAAAAAGCAGGGTCACTAGGTGAAGGCAAAACCATAAGCAAATAGGTAAACTGTGATATAACTATAGTTAATCAGGGTGATTTTTCCACAAATAGACATGTATTTTCCTTTCCATGGTAGCAAGATCTTATCTATTTTTGCTAACTTTCTATAAAAATGTATTGGAGTGAGATCATTTCTTTCTTTTTGGATTTGTATACCGAGTATGTCCACATCTCTGTCAGACCATTTAATTGGTAAACTACATGGTACTGTAAAATGTGCATTTTTTAGTAATCCAATATGGTACATTTATCATAATTTGGTTTTAATCCAGAGAGGAAAGCACAAGTATCTAGAGCCTCTAAGAGGCAGTGGAGAGACTCTAATTGTGGTTTGAAAAGAAAACATGAATCATCAGCGTACAATGACACCTTAGTTTTTAAGCCACGGATTTCTAATCCCTTAATATTATTGTTTGATCTAATCTTAGCAGCTAACATTTCGATGGCAATAATAAATAGATATGCCGATAGTGGACAACCTTGTTTTACTCCTCTAGATAGTTTTAAACTTTCTGAGATGTAGCCATTATTTACTATTTTACACCTAGGGTTACTATACAGAACCGTAACCCATTTTATAAGAGATTCCCCAAAATTGAAATGTTCTAGGCATTTATATATAAACTCCAGTTGTACTTTATCAAAAGCCTTTTCAAAACCAGCAATGAAAACCAGGCCTGGTGTCCCCTCTCCTCCATGTTTGTTTGTGTTGCAAAATATTGCCGTAAAGACTGATTTGCGACAACAAAATAAACGATAGAGCATAATATGAAACGATAGACGTTTTTCGATCGTCACACGATATATATCGTCATATCGCCCAGCCCTAATCCAGACCTTATGAAAGTGCCCAGTATACCCTTAATCCTGTAATAAATCAAATCTGGTGATACATAACTTGATATTTCTGCCATCCATTGTGACATTTCAATTAATGGCAATGCATTTCTTAAATGATTGGTTACAGTTTCTTTTGTTAAGTATCTAGTATCAACCTTTCCAAGCAAACAAAAACAGGGAGAAGGGAGAATCTGTAAACATGCTGAGATAAAACAGCCTTCATAAGACCATAATGAGTTTCTAGAGTTGCATAACATATGAGTTTCCGATAGCAGCTGCCAATGTTCAGCTATTGGTTGGGAGACGACTCCTTGCCCGTCGACTCCCATTTCTGGGTGTCAAGCTTAGAATAGACTCCTCGACTCCTAAGATTCAGTATTTTTGCAATGGAGGAACCATTCTTTTTGTAGTGTACTAAGAGAACATAAACTCTCGCATCTTTCACAGCAAAGAAAGAGCGAACTACTGAGGGAGAGAGAAAGGGATGGAAGTTGCACAGCCAGGCATAAGTAGGCATGTCGGCTACCAGGCAGACAGTCAGAAGCGTGCAGGTGATCAAAATCTGTCGGCTATAGGCATGCTGTATTTCACAATTCCTTGGCTTGCAATGTCTTGAGCAAGTTCACCAAAGTAGAGGCTATCAATAAGTAAGCTGAGCTATTCTACACACAACAACTGAAGACCAAACACACACTAGCATTTTCATAGTGAAGAGAAAGAGGAGCAAGCAAGGGAGAGAAGTTCGAGGCAGGCAGACAGCCAGTCAGAACCGTGCGCATAGGCTATATCTTGGCAATCTGTATCTAGCAATGCCTCATATATTCACCAAAAGTATATTCAAGTATATATTATAGGCTATCAATGAGTACGGCTAAGAAATTCCTCATAGTGGAAGTGAATTGAAGTTGAACATTGCCAAATGCATAAATTAAATTAGGCCTAAATGTGCAATAAAATGTATTATTATTTAATGAAACCCTGGCTGGCTGTTGATGTCCTAGATCAGGGCTCAGAACTATCTTCCTGTAGGTTTTAGCTCCAACCCCAGTTGTAACTAACCTGATTCAGCTTATCAACTAGCTAACTATTGAATCAGATGCGCAAGATTAGTGTTGGAGTGAAAACCTACAGGATGGTAGCTCTCCACGAACAGGGCTGAAGAGTCCTGTCCTAGGAATTAGATCGCAAAACAGGATCTCCACTAAACTTTTTGGAAATGGCAAGTTCAGTTTCTCATCCATGAACACGGTCAAGTGCAAATATGATTCAGCAGCTCAAATCAGCAGGATTGCTATTAGGAAGGAAGTCTACCATAGATGGATCGCTAAAATAATGATTACGATCACAATTCATACATTTAAATATTATGGGAAGACCTATACATTTGGAAGCCAACCACATTTGGAAGCCAAGCACAAGTTATCAGTATAGCCTATTATCGCCTTGACATGACTTTGAAATATCTTCACGCCAACAACAAAAAAAACTCCAGGCTTCCGTCATAAGAGTCGAATTCAATTAGAAAAATTAAGAATTACAGGGGGCAGTTTTGAAAAACTAATCCTGTGTGAATTCCTCTGGAGTAAAGCACATGCTTGGATAATAACTTCAAAACCAACGTATCTAGTATAGGGCAATAACATGGCAAAGAATACGCTTTATGAGCAGAGTGCACTGCATCATCCCATGGGATCAGTCAAGGCGGTGCATAACAGAAATATCACAGAAATATTCAAGTTCCTACACATCACCTTCTATATTCAAACAAAATAGCCCTTTTATAGGCAAATGGGCAGAATCATGCTCATGTCAGTCCTCTAGAATACAAATGTAGTCAGCAACTCAGCAACAATGAGGTGTATGTGTGTGCGCATCTGTTTCAGCGTGTTTTGGGAGTCGAGCAAGGGTTGACTCCTATGACTCTAAATACGACTCCTACAACCCCAAAAATCCTGGAGTCTTGCACCAGTATGTTCAACTCTCCCGTGCTGGTCCAGCCAGCCCTCCAGAAGCTTTGCCTTCACACAGCCTGTCCGTCTGCTTTGTGGCGTCGGCGCGGTCCTAAATCCAGCCAAACAGCCTACCCACCTATTATGCGTGGGAATACTTGGGAACAGATTACCAAAATGAAAATCACTTGAAGCTGACTTCCTTGTGTTTTTACAGTCTTTCATGCCCTCCCAAAAATATAAAAAAAAAAAAGTTTTATTTATTTTCCTCAGACAAATTGGTTGGCCATATAAAACCACCGCCAGTTGGGGAACCCTGATTTTATCTGTATGTATTAAACACATAACTTATTTTCATTATATTTAATGGATTCATTCCTTTTATATTCCAAAACTGAGTGATCATGCCTCAAAAAACATGCTAACCTCTCACCATTACAGATGGTAAGCATTTTCGGGGGTATTTACACTATGCCTCTAACTTTCATTACTCATTATTCATGATTCATTCATGTAGATGTGTTCGGAACCAACTATATGGAATTCTAATTTTTCAGATTTGCTAATTATAACAAAGCAAGCTCTCTATATTTGAAAATGATATGGTGATTTGTGGAAAGCTCTACTCCTATATATTATTTTGGCTGGAATTATCATTCTTCACAAATGTTATAATAAATCAATGTATAAGTAACAATTTTATGAGAAATCATTATTAATATCCTAAAAGTGTCAATAATTAGATCACAAACAGCATTGTATAAGCTTAATCACTCACCCCCCACCCCTCCGCCCACACACACCTCTGTTGTCCATCTGTCATTCGTTGTAAAAACTTCTCTATCACACATCTTTCTATCAACACCTATCGGTTTGTAATTCTGTCTCCATCTCTTTCGCACACATGCATGTATGTCCTTGTCTGTCAGGAAACTAAATGTTTAATGTTTCCTTCTATATTACCCTCTCTCCACCATTTCCCCTCCATCTTTCCCTTTCAATTCCATCTCTATCACACTATATTTTACTGTGCTCTTGGCAGATCACTATCTGTTGGCTAGACTGCAGCAGCTGCCAGGAAAAGGCAGCTTTGTGAGCTGCGATCAGAAGCAACAGTGAGAGCATATTCTGCAGTGGGAAGACTCTCACACACCTCACAGCAATTAGTCGTGTTCAATACCCACACCCAATTATTGCCTTTACTCAAGAGACTTTAGGTGATTTCTTTCCTACAGTACAGTATGTACAGTATGTACAGTACAGCAGCTAAACTTCAGTTGCTCTCATGTCATTGAGAGGAAGGTATACCAACACCCATGAGAATCTCATAAAACACATCTGGTGGGATGCTTTCTGCTTGTCTGCTGCACCACACAAATCCCAACCCTATTCAACACTCCACTGAAAATCTACATTTTCTACCAGCTGTGAATGGGAAAGGCTCTGCTGTCGGTATAAATGAGGTCCCTGGGGGCTAGCTCACCTGTTTCTCTGTTATTCTGGAAGACTGAATTGTAAAACATTCTCCACTGCTTTGTTTCCCCTTATAATGTGTAATTTATATTTTGAGACTCAGCATTTGGTGGCAACTCTGTGCTTTCTGGTACTGCTACCGTATCTGAATACAATGACTCACATCTACTGTATTGCTACATCTCTACTGCCTTTATCTGACAGTAACCTTGAATATCTGCATGATGAATTTTGCAGAAAAATCTATCTGCTCATAGAAAACTCCACTAGTATTAGTTGATCCGGGCTTACCCGCCCTCGAAGATTTGGACACGGAGAGGTTCGCTCTGTTTGGAGGTGGAGGGCCCTTGCACCTCTCTCTTCTCCTTCTTCTCCTCCTTCTCAGGCTGCTGTGGTGGCTCCTTCACTTCGACAGGGGTGCTGGGTGGGGTAGCATGTACCTACACTCAAAGACAGATACGGGCAAATTCACCAACGCACCCTGACATCTTGGTTGGCAATGATGATATACAGTACATTGGAACAACAATTAATGTCAAACATTTCATGTATTGGTTGTGTATAATCTAACAGCATAGTGTCTGGTAATTTCCAGCTGTGAAGTTGTGGGGTATGCATGATTCTATATAATTCATAACTAAAACTGAATCAGGGGTTTTGGTAGTTTGTCTAATTTGCCCATGCTGTGGTTTGCTACATATTGAATATTGCTGTTATATTTACCTCTGAAATGTGGGGCTTTCTACTGCTGGCAGGGACCACCTTGCCTGTCGCCGGGGTTAGAGCTGTGGCCATGGTGTAGGTCTCTGAGCTGTGTTTCTGCTTAGAGCACAACAGGGACAGGGCCAGCTTGGTGGACAGGCCTGGCAGGTTGGGGTTGTGCACGCTGATGCTCCAGGAGGTGTAAACGGAGGTTAGTGGCTCCCTCTGGGCAGAAGGGTTGGGCTTCACGTAGTTCAAGTAGCACCAGCTGACTGAGGTGGTGGTGTGGAGGCTGGGATACAAGGGGGCTTTGACTCGCTCAGGACTCTGGGGTACAAAGGACGCACTCACTCCCTGGCCCTCATTTCCCTTTTCTTTCTTAGGTCCAGCCTTCCCTTGCATGTCCCTCTCTTCCCTGTGCCCTTCTGTGTCCCGTACATTCTCTTCCTCCTCGACTTTCACAGTTACTACTCCTATCTGGGCCCTTTCCGGCTCTTTCTTTTTGTCTTCCCCGACTTCCAGTTTTCTCCCAGAACCCCTATTTTCCTCTTCCTCACCCTCCTCCTCTTCCTCCTTCACTCGTTTCTGCTGGCACTGGGCCTCTGTGCTGAGCTCCAGACTGGCTGCAGGAGAGAGCATGCGTTTGTTCCCTCCAGCCCCCAGTGGCTCATAGCCCTCTCCGGACACAGAGCCCAGCTCCAGGGGTAGAGACAGAGGCAGGTAGCTCTTGAAGTCCGGGGTGGGGATCTTCAGGTAGGACCTCTGCAGCTTTTCCTGCTCCAGCTGGCCCATGATAACCATGGCCATGCAGCAGATGGGCTCCTGGGAGCGGGCTGACGCCAGGATCTGGGAGAGGGTAGTGTACAGGGCACTGGCGTAGGTGATCATGTTGGTCTGGAGGCGCACTGGCACCATCAGTGACACGACTGGCGTCAGCTGTGCCAGGCACGTTGCGATGACAAGCGGGGGATGGTGGCAGGGCAGAGGGACTAAGGACTGAGGAGCTGGGGCAGGGAGAACCACGGTGGAGGGCATGGGGAGCTGTGTGGGGACTTGGATGGTGAGCCCAGGAGAAACAGGGAGGTATACAGCCTGGCCAGCCCCAGTGGGGTACTGCAGGGAGAGCAGAGCTGAAATAGGATGGAGGGGCAGGCCTAGGCGTTCTGCCATGTGAAGCTGCCCTGGGTGAACTTGTATGGTTGGAGGGGAAGGGTGTGTGTGTAAGAAGGCTCTGTGGATGATGTGGGTGGAGAGGACATCTGAGATGGCAGTGGTGACCGGATGGAGCTGGGCTAACTGGCCAAGAGGGAACCGATCATGCCCAGTTGGTTGCATGGGGAATGGGGAATGGGGCTGGTGGAACAGCTGTACGGTCTTCCCTATGGCTTCCGGGCTGAGCATAGAGGTGCTGGCTTCAGCTGGGTGGAAGGAAGGGTGTCTGGTGTAGGACGGGTCTGGCTTGGTGCTCCCTGGTTGGCCTGAGTGGCTGGCCACGGCCCCTTTCTCGCGGTCCGGCTCACCGAGGGTGGTGTGCTTCACCAGTAGGCACTTCCTCCTCTCCCTCCAGGCTGAAGCAGACTGCTGCGGGGATAGGGAACCGTAGTCAAAGGATTTGCTCCTGGTCTCCACGATCTCATCCGTGTGCTGGGGGCTGACCGGGGCCTGCTCCGAGGCTGAGCGCCGCATCTCTCTTTGGGGTTGGTATTGTTGGTGGGGGCCAGAGGGCACTGTTAGCATGTGGGAGCCCTGGGTGCTGCTGGAGCCCCAGGGGGAAGGCTCAGAAGGTTTTCCCCCAATGTCTTCAAAGAAGGCAGAGCGGCTGGGTGAATGGGAAATGCTGCTCTCTTGGCCGGGGCTCTGGGTCCCCAGCGATACCGACTCAAAGCTGGACTCCCCGGAAGACTGGGCAGCAGCCTCGGCTAGACGGAGACGCTTCTTCTTTGGTGGCAGCTTCTCGGCGGGGAGCTGAGCCATACTCTGGCTGCGCTGAGGCCACTGGAACTCCTCTACCACTCTCTCTGGCTCCTTGGACGAGGATGCCGTCGCCATGGGCGACACTGACACCATATCAGCATCAGGCTCCACCGTCACTAGGATCTCTGGCACTTGGATGTTGTGCTGGCGGACCAGGCGGGACATGGAGGGCGATGATTTTGGCTGCGGCTGTTTTTGCGGTGTTAACTGGCTCTCTCTAAGCTCTATAGACTCCTGGCTCTCCATGGATATACTTTTCTGCTTCTCAAAGGAGCTGGTGTGCTGGATGACCGAGATACCCTTCCTGTCTTGCTGCTGCTGCTCAGCCTGTGAGGGAGCACCTGAGAAGGCCTTAATCTGCTGCACCCGGTTTGGCACTGCAGTGGTGGTTGCGGGGCTGCAGATCACAACAGCTGTAGGCCTGGGGCTAGGAGGATCCTCCTCCAGACTCTCCTCTTTCCTCCTCTTCCTCACTGCCATGGCCAGTGCCCGGAATTTATAGTGCATCATCTGGGGGCGGTCATCCCGGAACGCCCCATCCACCTCTCCTCTCTCCAGCTCCTTTATTGGCTTGCCTGTGCAGAGACCCCTGTGGGCCTCGTAACTCTCCCTTTGTTTACAGCGGACTCCGCAGGTCTCGCATTCATACAGCCTTGGACCTTTGCGTTGCTGCTTCCTGGTTAGGCCAATTTCTGTAGCTGCGGAGGAGGAGGGGCCAGCCTCCTCCAGGCTTAGCTCAGCCCCGAGGGGCAACTCGATGGCGGGCTGGCGCCTCAGCAAACGGTACTGCCCGCCCACCCTCATCTTGGCCACCACGGCCTGCTGCTCATCAAAGGAGTGGCTCAAACGAGAGAACCCCCAGGGAGAGGTGGTGGAGTGGTTTCCCTGGCCTGCTGAGGTGGGCATGGAGTGGCTTCTCAGCAGAGGCAATGAGGAGGAGGACTTCTGGACCCCCGATGGGCCCACGTCTTGGATATGGGGATGGAATGATTGGCCTGCCATACTGGGACCTGGGCTTTCTCCCTTAGGCTCAAACACATAGGGGTCTTTGGGGGAGAAGAACTTGGGTGACTCCAGACTACTCTTCCTGGAGAGCGAGGAGCGCCTGGGCTTGACGCTGTCGATCTCGCTGGTGTCCACAACCGCCTTGTTGATGGTGATGAGTTTGGTGATGTGCTCGATGACCTGCGTCTTGGGCATGCTGAAGGGCATGCTGCTCTTCTCCTCCATCCCCGATGAAGAAGAGTGGGCGCGCTGCTGATGGGAACCGCGCTGCTGCCCTCCAAGCCGCCCATACTTGCCCAGGATGATCTCGGCATAGGTTTTGGCATTGGGAGGGCTCACCTGGGAGTCAGCTCGGCTCATCTCAGAGCTCCTCGAAAGGGAGAAGTAGCCTGACTCTTGGCTGCCTTTACTGCTGGGGCCCAGTGAGGAGGAGGTGGAGGGAGGGTCGTCCGGGGAGGCCATGGGGCCACGCTTCCTCTCGCTCAGCCTCATGGCCAGTCTCTGCTTCACGGCCTGGGAGTCGTCAGACCTTTGGCCCTCCTCTTGCCCTGACAGCGCCAAACTGCTGCTGCTCTTCTGCTTGCTCAGCCTCTCCTTCCTGTACTGACCCGTCTCCTCCTCAGAGTCTGTGCTCTCCCCCTCCGTGGGCTCCTCGGGATCCTCTCCCAGGGCGCTCATCTCGGGTCCGCTCAGGCTCAGCTCGTCCCGGCTGGATGCCAGGCCTGCCTTGATGCGGTGGGCGTGGGACTTGCGGTGCTTGTACAGGTTACTCTTGGTCTTGAAGGAGAAGCCACAGGGGACGCAAGGATAAGGCCTCTCCCCTGTGTGAGAGCGGATGTGTTTCTGGAGAACGCTGGGTTTGGTACATGGACGGCCGCAGTAAGTGCACACGTACTTCCCCGGTTTCTGGAGCTTCCTCTCGCCTCTTTTAGATGGGCTGCCCTCTAGGACTTCCTGTTTGGGCTGGGACTGCACCCCCTGAGTGTTATGGCCTTGGGTAGAGGAGGATTGTAGGGATAAGGTGGAGGGGGAGGAGAAGCTGCCTCCTGAAGGACCTGGGGTGTCTGTTGAGAGCTGACATGCTGCTTGGGTCTTGTGCTGATGCTGAAGCCTGAGAAGCAGGTCGCTACGTTTAGGCTTGCAGTGGTGGAGACATCCCAGGCCACCGTGGACGGGGCGGGGGTTGGATGGCGGTTGCTGTGGCTGAGTTGGACGGGACCCTGTGGGGGGCTCAGCGGCCCCAGGAGAAAGAGGCTGCTGTTGCCTTCCGGATCGCTCCCCAACAGCAGGGTGGCTGGGCTCCGCCTCCATAGAGTGGGGAGGAGGCCTTACAGGCACACAGGGATTGCCTCAGGGAGCAGTGCGCCACACAGCCTCATGGGGCTAGCCACAGTGCCGCAGAGATGCCTGGGACGAGGGAACATCTAACGGAGTACCTTTTTTTATGAGCAGGCCAAAAGTCATTCAAGAGGACCAAATAAGACATAATTAAAAAGTGCCCCAGAGCAGCATAGAGGATGTAGGTAAACATAGATTCGCTCTCATCACAGAGTAAGTCTGAGCCATTGTGATAGGTCTTCACTGTGGACTGGGAGCTAGATGAGGGTTTGGCTTGGCATACAGCTGGACCGTTCTGACACTGTGGCTCTGGTGAGTAGAAACCTCTGGGTCTTCTCTTGTTCCTCTTAGGCCGTCTCTGGTCAAACCTAGTACCTCACTGGATCTGCAGAAACACAGAAATAAGCAGAAGTGAATCACAGAGCTTAGGCAGACCTGACAAAATACACCTCGGCATTAGTTTCATCATTATTAGTTGTGACTCGTGACACTATCGATGACTAGGTGGCCAGTCCCTAAAGACCCCAAAAACAGACTGTCATTTAGGCCTAGTCAAAGCCCTGTGACCAAACACTGACTCTCACGTTGATATTGCTGCCACAAATCATACCCTGACAAATAAGGCCACATTTCCTTGGCCTGATGAGTGGAGGAAGTGCTCTAATGATCACATTAGCGAGGTAATTGCGGTAACACTGTGTTATTGCTCTGATCTATTCTTGCTCTACCTGTATACTGGAGTCTCTGCCACATACAGAAACGGTCTATTTCAGTGTACTTGGCTACCCTGTAATGTTGTAACGTGCAACATCCAACATAATACCTCCTAGTTCCAAAAAGAGCTCAGACACAGTGAGAGAGAAAACTCTACCACACCACTGCGTATCTATCTACAAACCATCTGGCTAGAGCAGTCTGCATGAGACACCACTGCTCTGAGAAGGCCAAGCCAGGTCAACATCCAGGGCAGCAGCGCCAACAGAGAGGGTAAAAGTGTGACTCAAGTCAAAACAAACATTTGAAATTTATCCTGAGCTTATTCAATCTTGTTCTCAAGCTGGGGGAAGAGGGGCTATCTTCTTGTAATGAGTAAAGCAACAGGCCTTCAGCTTCTCCCCCTGTGTTGCACTGTCATGTACAGCCACTAGGGTGCAGCATGGCAGGGATGAGATGCCAGGTGAAGTAGTTGAAGATAGAAAAAAAGACTGTAGGAAGATGGGGTAGTGTACCTCCCCTCTTTTATCAAGACATATCTGATGTTATATTTCCCACTTTAGGAGAAACCTAGGTCTCAACTCCACACACAGAATTATTGTACTGCAGCCAATTAAAACACATTCTGGGAGCAGCCAGAGCCAATCAAAAAATGTCACTGAACTGTCGTAGCCAATTGCTGACAGTCCGAGCTGAGGCCCATCCACTGACATCCATCATCAGAACAGAGCCATCAACACACGTCTCAGTAAATCCTACTTCAGAATACCACTTTTCAGGGAGAGAATAGATGTAGGGGTTATAAGATAGTGCATTTAACACTGTGTCTCCCTCCCACCTTCCCTAGGTAAGGCAAAAGCAGTGGCAGGTAGAGACTGATAAGTTGACAGGGTGAGTGAGTGTGTGAGCGAGAGAGAGAGAGATTACTCTCTGAGAGGCTGTGTGGAGTCATTCAGTGTCCCAGCGGCCGGCTAAACAGGCCTAGCAGAAGACTAGTCTGACTGACTCCAGCTGGGGCAGCGGTGACAGGTTTTTTAATGAGCCCAGGTTTCACTCGTTCTCCATATGTTCCTGAAAAACACAGCACAGTCTGGCTTCTTAACAGTGGAAAATAAAACAGAGAATAACACTTCCTTTTTGGAAGTGAATTGACAGATTCTCGGCTCCATTTCCATGTTCCCCTACATCTGATGATCATACATTTAGTCTGTTTCTCCGAACAGAAGTTAACCCTTGTGTTGTCTCAAGGGTCAAACATGACCCGACACGGTTTAATAGCAGAGAAAACCCCCTAAATTGTATTTTTTCAACTTGAAATTTTATGACTTTTCCGGCAGGGTAGCCTAGTGGTTAGAGCGTTGGACTAGTAACCGAAAGGTTGCAAGTTCATATCCCCGAGCTGACAAGGTACAAATCTGTCGTTCTGCCCCTGAACAGGCAGTTAACCCCCTGTTCCTAGGCCGTCATTGAAAATAAGAATTTGTTCTTAACTGACTTGCCTAGTTAAATAAAAGGTAAAACATTTTTTTATAATAATAAAAAAAAAATGAAAGTTGTACACCACCAGGGTACAAACATTTTCTTAGGGTGGTTATTGAACCAGCAGTTATAAAACAGAATCTCCCCTCCACAACCCCACACATGACTCAAAAACAATTTCAGACAAAATACATTTATTGAAAGCATTGTTTACTAATGGGAAATGCAGTCAGAGGCTATAAAAGGTGCTGCAGATGACAGTCCCCCCCAGTTCTCTCTTTGCTGAAGCCATGAGTGCACTTTTCAGTGCACAACAGGTCGTAGATCTGATTTTTTCAGATTCCCAGGAGGAACAAGAGATCAATTATTTAGAAGGAGGAGGTATATGAAGAAGAAGATGAATACAAGAATACAACCCAGAGCACAATGCATCATCTTCAGATGAAGAAGAAATCCCCCAAGCTGAAAGAGTGACATTTTTGTCAAAGAACAGCAAAATAACATGGTCCTTGTCACTATATGATAACCAATGCAGAATGGCAGCACAAAATGTCATAAGGATGACCCCAGGGCCCACAAGACATGCAGTTTCCCATGCCCAGGACATCGCCTCAACATTCTACATGTTCATCACACCAGCCATCAAGAAAATCATCCTGGATATGACAAATCTGGAGGGTTTCCGTAAATATAGAGACAACTGGAAAAGGGTGGATGAGATTGACCTGCATACCTTCATAGGGCTGCTAATCTTAGCGGGTGTGTATAGGTCCCGAGGCAAGGCTACATGTAGTCTCTGGGATGCAGAGGGGGAGGGAAGTCTTCTCATCAACAAGGGGCAGAGAGGACTTCTCATCAAAGTTTGCCAGCCATCATTCTGGACTACAACCACAACAAAGGAGGCATGGACAACCTGGTTAAGGTGATTGGAACTTACCGCTGCAGGAGGATGACTGCCTGCTGGCCCCTGGTCATCTTCCATAACATCATTGATGTGTCCTCATCCGGAACAAGATCAACCCTACCTGGATGCTTGATAAGCGGAACAAGAGGAGGGTGTTCCTGGAGCAGCTGGGAAAGGCACACACATTCAAATAAGGGAGAGCCTCCCCCGCACAGCAGCCTCTGCAGCGCTTGTGAAAGCTGTTCAGGGGGGTGAATCTTGTCCTGATCCACCTGAGGCTGCAGTTGGGGCAGGCAAGAGGAGGAGATGCAAATTCTTCCCCCCAAAGAATGACTGTAAAACAAATACTATGTGCTGCACATGTGAGAAATACATCTGCAAAGTCCATGCACACACACTTGCATACTGTCCTACATGTGCTAATTAGAGTTGATTGATTTATGTTCTTCACGTTTTTGTTTTGCATCTTTTATCTTATTTTTTTCTTATTTATTGTTGTTGTTTATACACCTTGTGGGTGGGGGCAATGGTTTAAAAATGGGAGAAGACTAGTATTTTGTAGTTGAATTCCTCATTGTACAGTATATAAGAATATATCGCTATGTTGCCAAAAAAGTTCAATACTGTCATTGTTTTCCCTTCAATAAAATGCAATCAAAACTACTTTCTGCACATTTCTGCTACTTTCTTAGGCTATACAAGTGCTATCTCTTGCGAAAATACCTTTAGCAATAATAATAATAACAATGATAATAAACCTTTACTTTAGTAAAGGAAACAATTATGATAGGTGTGTTGTAATAAAAACGAATGGTGTCCACTGATTAAATGCAGTCTTTCTACATTGTGAAGAAGGGAAAACACAGATATTCAATGTTTGTGATGAATGACAGGTTGTTTCTTCATTCAAAATAGATTTGGGCTTTAAAATTCAATTAAGCTGCTTTATTGTAGTGGTTTAGTGAAGGCGGGTCATTTTTTACCCTTAGGACAAGGGGAGTATATAGGATGTTAAGACTACACAAGGGTTAACTTTGTTTGCAGCAGAGTACTATTCGCAGTAGCAATTATTAAGAATAACAGATATTAAAATGAACTCAAACGCCTCACAGTAAGAGAGGCAGACGAGAGAATGTTCTGAGCTGTCCAGCTACATTGTGGTGTTTGCCTTGGGAATTAGCTACAATAGTTAGAAAAGGGATTGGTTTTATACTGTAGCTAGGTCATGTACCAAAGTGGTCTCCTCACACACAATTCCCAAGAAAGAAAAGTGAGGGTGAGAATACTACAGGAGTGTGAGACTGAGAAATAAAAAAAGGCATGAGTGGGAGAGACAGGAAAAGACAGGTAAAGAGTGGGAAGATGAATGGGGAGAAAAAATTAGGCACTATGAAGTCAGAGTGCGTAGGAGGGCGATACATACTGTATATAGAAATATACCGGTGAGAGGAAGAACGAAGAAAAAAATTGAGAGAGAGAGAGAGAGAGAAAAAAGAAGAAAGGAAAGTGCCTTCCCCCGTCCTACTTGTGTTGTTTGACCTGAGCACAAGTTGGCCATCACAGTGTAAGGCTTAATAATCTCTGGCATAGTACTTATGCAGTCTTTAACCAGAGTGATTAGGCGGTTTTAGGGTGGGGGAGAGAACCGTCTGAATTATGCATGGCAGTGCAGTCTAGACTCTGGCTCAGAGCAGGGAAACACGCATTAGGGCTTTGCCAGGAAGTTAAGGGGAAAGCCTGCCAGAGTGAGCAAGCACATCATAATCTCTCACACAAGCACACACATTTAAACAAGCATGCATACAGTATGTACGTGTGCACACACACACACACACACACACACACACACACACACACACACACACACTAAAGCATGTGTACACACTCGTTATCTACTAATGAATGGTCGTGGAGAGTCTACTCCTTGACCACAAGCGTTGGAGTTGACTCCAAAAATTATGGAGTTATACAAAAAAGGCTGACGTAGGCTACCGATTAGCTTTCAATATTTTGGTCAGTAGATTGTCAGACAGCTACATATGCATTGCTAATCAATCACCCAGTTCATTAGCGTGCAAGCACACACACACACACACTCAGTTTGGTCAAATTGGAGTCGGCTTCGAGAGAGAGATTCGACTACAACGACGATAGCGGGAGACTGAGTCGACTCCCAAAATCCTGGACAAATTTGGAGAGTGAAAGAGAGAATGGGTCCTTTCCCACTAGCAGGAGGGGGCCAAGGGAGACTAGGCAGCCCAGATAGAGTTCTCTGATGGGGAAAGAGAGGCAGATGGGGGCACAACAGGTTTAGTTGCCATGGTAAAAATTGGAATATACTAAAACATCTAAAAGTAAACAGAATGTATGTCACAAAGCAACATAATGACTTCACATACACTACAGTTCAAAAGTTTGGGGTCACTTAGAAATGTCCTTGTTTTTGAAAGAAAAGCTAATTTTTTGTCCATTAAAATAACATCAAAATGATCAGAAATACAGTGTAGACATTGTTAATGTTGTAAATGACTTGTAGCTGGAAACGGCTGTTTTTTTTATGGAATATCTACACAGACGTACAGAGGCCCATTATCAGCACCCATCACTCCTGTGTTCCAATGGCATGTTGTGTTAGCTAATACAAGTTTATAATTTTAAAAGGCTAATTGATCATTAGAAACCCCTTTTGCAATTATGAAAACTGTTATTCTGATTAAAGAAGCAATAAAACTGGCCTTCTTTAGACTAGCTGAGT
Source organism: Oncorhynchus kisutch (assembly GCF_002021735.2). Taxonomy (NCBI): domain Eukaryota; kingdom Metazoa; phylum Chordata; class Actinopteri; order Salmoniformes; family Salmonidae; genus Oncorhynchus; species Oncorhynchus kisutch. Next base: position 30,512,787 of record NC_034175.2, on the reverse strand, counting down.
ATCTGGAGCATAAGCATTTGTGGGTTCGATTACAGGCTCAAAATGGCCAGAAATAACTTTTTGAAACTCATTAGTCTAGTCTATTCTTGTTCTGAGAAATTAAGGCTATTCCATGCGAGAAATTGCCAAGAAACTGAAGATCTCGTACAACGCTGTGTACTACTCCCTTCACAGAACAGTGCAAACTGGCCCTAACCAGAATAGAAAGAGTAGTGGGAGGCCCCGGTGCACAACTGAGCAAGAGGACCAGTACATTAGAGTGTCTAGTTTGAGAAACAGACGCCTCACAAGTCCTCAACTGGCAGCTTCATTAAATAGTACCTGCAAAACACCAGTCTCAACGCCAACAGTGAAGAGGCGACTCCGGGATGCTGGCTTCTGTATTCTTTTGCCCATCTTAATCTTTTTATTGGCCAGTCTGAGATATGGCTTTTTCTTTGCAACTCTGCCTAGAAGGCTAGAATCCCGGAGTTGCCTTTTCACTGTTGACGTTGAGATTGCTGTTTTGCGGGTACTTTTTAATGAAGCTGCCAGTTGAGGACTTGTGAAATTTCTAATTGACCCCACACTTTTGAACTGTAGTGTACATCACAAGAGAAGGAAGTTTGGATTGCCATAGATACCAGCAATAACATTCTATAATTCTAAATAATTCTAAACACAGATTCCCCTCTACCTTAGCATACTCTCACCTACAGAGATAGCAAGCTTTTAAATCCTTTGGTTGACAGCATTTAACTTAAAAAATGTCAGCGTACAACTTGAGTCCGACTGAGTATGGCAACTTTTACTTTCAACTTTCAAAAGATGAGTCTGGTGATGAGGCATTCTAATGGTGCATAAGCTCAACAACCATACTGCCAATGGCTACTAAGTCAGGCAGGCACACCATTGGAGAGGCAATGAATCACCTGGAAACTCATCTCAACTGGCTCAAATATATGGTTGGTTAGTGCTAGGAACGCACCAACTCGCTCACACGTTACACTGCCCAGAACACCTTCCTCTGTAGCCTGTCGGTCTCAAATCCATTCTGACAGTCAGATCAGGTATAGAGATCCTGCCCTTCCCCAGTGGCTCTAGTTGCTCTCAACGTTTCCTCCTGTTGTTTCACAAAGGCTTTTCCTTCCCACTGACCCACTTACCTTACATTAATGCTTTACGATAACCAGGTAGAAGGAACCATATGAAGGAAGTGAGACTAAAAATGTACAGCAGTTGAAGGCTGACAGTCCAAACACTTCAATGCTGGAACCTCAGGGTGGTAATTAGAAGTATACTGTGGATGAATGCAGATGGGGAAGGGTGCTGATTCACTCATTCACAAAGATCTATTTATAGTCTATGGGGTGTGACTGTACTGTTAGTGAAGCCGACGATGCAGCTCTGTTCTCTTTTCTTATAGTGACACATTCCTTTGATAGGAGTTGTCACAAGCAAAACTCCAGAGCTAATATTAGTATCAGGAAATGAAACGGCTAATACTGTACTCTGCAGAATCAGGTCCTTCAATATGGGAACCTATAATGGGACACACCTCTCTGCTGTCTATTAGTGTCTATCTTTAACCTTTGTCTGTACAGTACATTCCTTTGCTGTCATCAGTTGGACACAGTACCAAGTAGACTTGGGGTGTGGTGTGAGTGTGTTTTTATGTCTGTGTGTGTGTGCATGCATGTGAGGCGTGCATATCATGGTGTGAAAGGGATTGCCTAGCTCCTGCCTAGCGCAAACTAGGAAGAGAGGAGAGGGGGTGTGGGTGGGTGGAGGAGGGGGAGTGTGAGTGCAGTGCACCGTCAGCAGAAACACAAACAGTGGTGAAGGTACCCAGGGGAAAGGAGACCCAGGAAGAAGCTTTCTGAGACTCCCTCTCTTATTGTTCCATGGAACACTTGCAGTGAGTCTGCAGAGACATACAGTATTTAAATGCAGGACAAGTTAAATACCCCTTCACTCTGGATATGTGTCATGCCTTAAAATGTCCTCACAAAGACCTGAGGGGTTACCCCTGAATTTCCAGGACTTTCATCAACACAAAAGATAGAAGCTTCGTAGGGCATCAGCCTTATCAACATGGCAGCCACGAAGTTAGGGCTCAGCTTACATGTATCAGAGCATTATTATTCAGTACTGATAACAGAAGCACTTGCTTGATACCTTGCTTCATGTCTTGAGGAGGAGATTAAAACAGATAAAATAGACTGACACCTGACTAGATTTATTTTCCTAGACATTTCCAGGTGAAAGGAATGTTGTTGATAAAACTGCTAGGAAATGTTGTTAAATTGTTTTAACACGTTGATAGTAAGTGGTTGTAATGTGTGGACGACATGAGAGGAACAGCGCTGACTATTTAAGCAAAATGTTCACTCAGGCTCCAATCTAATGTTCTAACCCTTCTTTAGGCAGCAAGATTATTCTGACATTGGTGGGATGTTTGTAAAAGACAGAGGAAACCTGATCATGCCAATGACAGCTCGCAACATTGTGATTATATTGTAAGAGTTCTTTGAGCAACCGGGTCTGCTGCAAGTCCTGCTATGTTAACCTTGACATCTGAAGATTGAGACACAGCAACAAATCTTGATCTACTGTAACTTTGAAAGTTGAGGTCACATAACATGGGGCATCATCACAATCACCATTCAGTCACTCAATATGAATATACAAAAAGCTGCACTAGTACAACATCAGAACTGTTTTTCATATTAATATGAATAGACACCAAGAATACAGAGCAGTCCGGGTTATGTGTTTGTGCTCATTTTGGCAGGTCTTTCCACGCCTGGTAATTATGGATAAAAATATGGGCTAAACATTCAATTAGCTTGTGCCTGGAGAAGCGAACCCTCTTAAGTGAGTTACAAAAAAAGAAAAAAATGTCTGTCATTCTTTCCGCCTCTCCTTTCCTTGCTGCAGCCTGGTGCTGTTGGTTTCCATGGAGATGGGTCTACTCTGAGCTACGGCAGATGGAGAGAGAGCTGGAGGGCTACATTTATCACCCAGCATCCTCTCTGGGTAGAAATGCACGCTGGCAGGAGGAAGTGGTGGAACAGCCTGACTTCTGCATCCATGCAGAACAGCCCCTAACCCCTGACCCCTGGGCTTGAGGGTCGCTGAAGGTTGAGGGTCAGCCTGCAGATCTAGCTTACCTTCACCAAATTGTCATCGTAACCATCAGGTCATGACAATGCAACACTGGTGTTAGATCAGTGTCTCAGGGGCAACTTGTTAACATTCATTACTTAGGTCTGTGGAAGTGACATTAGCTCAAACCATGTTCTTGGTTTTCTTTCTCAGAGAGAGTGTAAGCACTTTTACCAGATCAAATGCCCAAACCTGAACCTGAGGGTGTTTTTGTAACCAAGGGGCGAAAACACAATAAAGCTCTTTTTACAAGAACTTACAATTAAATAAACCCAGAGAACAGAAGCTCTAAAAATCAGATGGCATGTAAAACCAACGTGCCCCAGACCCACCTAGGGTTACTCCCACTGTGTCTAGTAGTAGGAGATGTACACACCCACAGAGGGAATTTTCTTAAACTGCATACAAGCAGTCTCTTTGAGGTCTGCTCTGCTGTGCCTCTGAGGCCGTGAGCAGGCAGAGCAGGATTTCAGAGGGCTTTGATAAGACAGGCAGTTCATAGCGATCACCATGTTCACTTTCATTAAACACAAGCCGATTGGACTAGGTCAATTCTACCCTTCAAATCAAACACAAGCAGCACAAAGGCATTATCGAAATGTACATCTAAACTAGGGATGTGACAAATGGGAAAAAAATCTCAATGTTTAAACTATAATAACCACGTGAATTCACAATGCGGCTGAGCTGCTACCAGCAACGGTTTGTGTCTCAGATGGTTATGCATTGCACCTGTACTACCATTACTGTACTTCACTTTCACTTCGCAAAGTTTGCATTTCGTTGTCATTTAACTTCTCAAAGTATTGCCATACAGGACTTTGCTGCTGATGACGAAGTGGTGGAGAGTAGACTCCAAAATAGTTGATTCCTCAACTCCTTGCATGTTGACTCCCATTTCTGACAGTCAAGATTCGATTCCGCTAGAATTTTTGGAACAGAGGAGACTGATTAGTCGCCGTACTTCTGAGAACACAAACACTCACATCTTTAATTGCAAGGGGGAGGGGCACAGTATAGGCAGGTCGACCACCAGGCAGACAGGGTCAGAACTGTGCACTAAGCCTATCTATCGGCAATCAAAAGCTGTACAGTTGAAGTCAGAAGTTTACAAACACTTAGGTTGAAGTCATTAAAACTCGTTTTTCAACCACTCCACACATTTCTTGTTAACAAACAATAATTTTGGCAAGTCGGTAAGGACATTTACTTTGTGCATGACACAAGTAACTTTTCCAACAATTGTTTACAGAAAGATTATTTCACTTATAATTCACTGTTTCACAATTCCAGTGGGTCAGAAGTTTACATACACTAAGTTGACTGTGCCTCTAAACAGATTGGAAAATTCCAGAAAATGAGGTCATGGATTTAGAAGATTGACTAATTGACATCATTTGAGTCAATTGGAGGTGTACCTGTGGATTTATTTCAATTCCTACCTTCAAACTCAGTGCCTCTTTGCTTGACATCATGAGAAAATCAAAAGAAATTAGCCAAGACCACCAAAACATTTTTGTAGACCTCCAACAGTCTGGTTCAACCTAGGGAGCAATTTACAAACATCTGAAGGTACCAAGTTCATCTGTACAAACAATAGTACGCAAGTATAAACACCATGGGACCACGCAGCCGTCATTCCACTCAGGAAGGAGATGCGTTCTGTCTCCTAGAGATGAACGTACTTTGGTGAGAAATGTGCAAATCAATCCCAGAACAACAGCAAAGAACCTTGTGAAGATGCTGGAGGAAGCAGGTACAAAAGTATCTATATCCACAGTAAAACAAGTCCTATATCGACATAACCTGAAAGGCCGCCCAGCAAGGAAGAAGCCACCGCTCCAAAACCTCCATAAAAAAGCCAGACTACGGTTTGCAACTGTACATGGGGACAAAGATTATACTTTTTGGAAATGTCCTCTGGTCTAATGAAACAAAAATAGAACTGTTTGGCCATAATGAACATCGTTATGTTTGGAGGAAAAAGAGGGAGGCTTGAAAGCCGAAGATCTCCATCCCAACCGTGAAGAACAGGGGTGGCAGCATCATGTTGTGGGGGTGCTTTGCTGCAGGAGGGACTGGTGCACTTCACAAAATAGATGGCATTATGAGGCAGGAAAATTATGTGGATATAATGAAGCAACATCTCAAGACATCAGTCTTAGTAAAGTAAAAGCTTAGTTGCAAATGGGTCTTCCAAATGGACAATGATCCCAAGCATACTTCCAACGTTGTGGCAAAATGGCTTAAGGACAACAAAGACAAGGTATTGGAGTGGCCATCACAAAGCCCTGACCTCTATCCTCTATCCTATGTGGGCAGAACTGAAAAAACGTGTGCGAGCAAGGCCTACAAACCTGACTCAGTTACACCAGCTCTGTCAGGAGGAATGGGTCAAATTTCCCCCAACTTATTGTGGGAAGCTTGTGGAAGGCTACCGAAACGTTTGACCCAAGTCAAGCAATTTAAAGGCAATGCTACCAAATCCTAATTAAGTGTCTGTAAACTTCTGACCCACTGGGAATGTGATGAAAGAAATGAAAGCTGAAATAAATAATTCTCTCTACTATTATTCTGACATTTCACATTCTTAAAATAATGTGGTGATCCTAAATGACCTAAGACGGACCTTTTACTCTGATTAAATGTCAGGAATTGTGAAAAACTGAGTTTAAATGTATTTGGCTAAGGTGTATGTAAACTTCCGACTTCTTCAACACACAACAGACCAAAAACTGGATACAAACACTCATCATTAGCGAAGAGAAAGAGCAGGCGAGCCAGCGCGAGGAGTTTTGTGATAACTGCAAAGAATGTGACTTAATTTGGTGAGGAACAAAAAAACGAAAAAAACTTATTTCGGTTAGGGATTTCTCTTCATGTTAAAAATCCTAATTTAGTTTACACGTTCACACCCCTAATCTAAACCACAAGAAAAGCCAAGGAGGATTTGACAGAAATGTACGAGGGGCTAGGATAAAGGTCATTGATCATGTATTCAGGTAACATTATAAGAAGAGGAACTGACCAAAGCTCTAACCGAAGAGCTGCTCTCATATTTTCAAAGTCTAGGGATTCAACCCAATCCAGTGGGACCAGGCTGATTAGCCCGTAGAAGCTGTCAATACTTATTTTACTGCCCTTTGAACGTATTAAGAAAGGCAAAGAGCCCACCTACACCAGGAAGTGGAGGGAGTATGCCTGTATAACTGTGAATCATGCATATGTAGACGACTCATCACACACTCCCATACACGTGAGCACACACACACACACACACACACACTGATTAGTCATCCTCCCTCTATCCACCATTAACCCTCCAAAAACAAATGGAGAGTATTGAGGACTTGTTTTTCAGAGATGCCCTTTAATAAACTCACTCCCATTTAGCTGCACTGAAACACGAGGAAGAATGAGAACTCAGGTAGCTGCTACACTCACATCCAGTACATAACACACTCAAGCAAACTTGAATAAAGAAGACAATCAGACAACCCATTCAGAGAAAGCACACAAATAGAAACACTACCTATGGTACAGCAGCAGATCACACAACAGACAGATTGGGATTGATAGTCCTCATAACTAACAGACTAATTCCATTACAGTGACCATTTAGCCTCAGAGAGAGGGAGTTGTGAGAGAGGAGAGCAAGTGAGAGGAGAGTGAGAGAGAAGAGTGAGATAGTGAAAGAGGACAGAGAGATTGAGGAAGGAGAGAGAGAGAGAGAGAGAGAGAGAGAGAGAGAGTGAGGGAGCGAGGATGGAGAGCAGTTTACCTGGGAGAGAGTAGTCTGGTTTCACCCCTCAGAGGAGCTTCAGAGTCACTGAGAGACATTCGGGGAGAGAGTGAGCGGATATGTGTGCTTGAGTGGGTGTGTTTCTTAGAGAGGGAGGGGGTGAGGTGAAAAGAGAGTGATGGAGAGAAGTAGAGGGAATAGGTAGAGGGAATAGGGATGCAAATACTTAAATAGCTAATAGAGAGCTAGGAGGGACCTACAAAGTTGCAACCTTAGAATAACCATCATCATTACAAACATTATCAAGATCATCATCATTGTTGTAACATCGAAGCACATTAACTAGGGATGCACCGATATGACATTTTTGGCCGATACCGATATCCAATATTTTTTGTTGGCATTTACGTATGTCCCCATTACCAGTAAAACATAATCAAAACCTATTTCTTTCACTTACTTGCTGTGCTGTTTCGTTGTTCATTTGCCCAGTCGTTTCATTCTCAACCAGGATTTCATCATACATGGCAAGCAGTGAAGTTTCAGCTGTCTGTCTGTCCGTGGCCTCTCTTCCTCGGTGCACAATGTCACTATGTCCATTTCCATTCAACCCTCTTTCTTGTCTGTATCGAAGTAGCGGTCCTTATACCTAGCATCGAGCATGGTGGCGACACAGTAAAGAGGCTCAGAGAGAATGCCACCGAATCACTTGTTCACAGCCTCTAGTAGAGTACTTTTACAAGTTTTAACCCCACAGTCTGTCGGCAGTTTTGTGGAGCAGGCGTTTCAATGCCATGACAGAGGGTATCACATCTGCTGCAGACGCAGTTGATGAGCTTACTATCGAGTCAGTTTGAATGGAACTAGGAGTGTGTTCATGTTTCCAAGTTTCAAACATGTTCTCAAATGCCATTGAAATGGCCGCAGCGGTATGAGAACCAGCACATTCTTGAGCATGCAATAAGGCTTTCCTCAGTACGAAATCCTCGTCGAACCACTGTGCTGTCAGACCCAGCATGCTCATGGGGCTGACACAGCTGGTCCAAATGTCAGTTGTGAAGCTAATACCAGTGACGCCCATAGCAAGTAGCTCATGGATGTGTGTTTCAATAATACAGTGTAACTCCGGTAAGGCAACATCTGAAAAATAGCGCCTACTTGGTAGTGTGTAGCAGGGCTCGAGGTGCTCAATCAGTCGGCGAAAGCCAACATCATCCACAGAGAGCAGTTGATTGTCAAGGTCAATGAATTCCATTATCTTGGCGTTACTCGATTTCGCCTTTGAGTTGTCTCACTGAAATGTTCTTACTCTTTCAAATGACTGCTCAACTTGAACTTGTTTAGTTGTTAGAAGTGTGCACTTTTTTTCTGCTTTTGTAGTCGCTGAACATCTGGGGGTGATGAACTTTCAAATGAGTAATTAGGTTTGTGGTATTGAATGATTTCACCTTCTCCCCTCCTCGAGAAATAATAGCAGCACAAACGTTGCATATGGCCTTTTAGTTATCTTCCTTTGAAACTTCAAAATAGATCCGCACAGCAGACATTGTGGGCTAGGTTAGGAATGCTGTATTGCACGTGTAGCGCTGTATTTTTCGTGGAGTCATTACGTCATTACGTCATCTACCAACGTAATATAGGTATGCACGTCAGCTTTGACATCGGTTTTGCACATCGGCGTTAAACTAGAATGTTAGCTAATATTGGCAGATTCCGATATGCTTACCGATATACCCTGCATCCCTAATATTAACGATTGTGGTCAGACTTTATGAGGAAAATAAATATTGTGCCAGGACTATGAATGAAAACACACACACACACTCATTCAAACCAGGTCTGAGACCTCTCCTCACATTTAGTCCTCTTTTCAAATTTAATAAACAGTGGCTCAATGGCTCAGTCGGCTGTGGTCTCCATTACAAACAGGTCTCAAAAAGGTCTTTCCCCCGGAGCAGAGCACAAGCAGGACACCGAAGGGAGACGGATCCTGGGGAAAAACCTAGCAACCCGTCATCATCGCCAACAATTATTGACTAAGTAAGCAATGAAGTGATGAAGGCATGATGAATTCCCAGAAGATTTCACTCAAGAAACACTGGAACGTACAATGACTGTGTCTAACGGCAGCCTTTTCCTGCTAACAAAACATCAGTCATATAAGACTGCGCTCTCTCCTTTACATATAAAAAATGTACCTTCCAAAGAAATCCACTGCAGTGCCTGTGCACTAGTAAATGAATTACAGAGCCACCTCATCCATTCAAGCCCCCGCACAGTATTTCCGTGTGGAATTGAGAATGAGAGGAGGCCCTGCTGATCCATTGAGGATTGCCTTACTGGCAGGGCACAGGAAGTGTGAGTCACACTCGAACATAAACAGTCGCACAAAGCGAGCCACGAGCCCAACCGACACACATACAGACAAGGGAGGGAGCGCTGTCGGCTAATTATTACCCAGTGGGACCATTACCATTCTCCTTATTGGGCGGCAGGCATGAGATTACAGTGAAAGACAGTAGTGCAGGTCAGTACGGGTGTTTCTACAGTCTCTCATCCTTGGAAAAAACAACTTTTCCTCTCTCTCTATATCCTTTGTCCCCTTGCTAGTTTTCCATTATCCACCTTTTCTTCACCCATCTTTGTCCCTCTTTTTTATTTCACCTTTATTTAACCAGGTAGGCTAGTTGAGAACAAGTTCTCATTTGCAACTGCGACCTGGCCAAGATAAAGCATAGCAGTGTGAACAGACAACACAGAGTTACACATGGAGTAAACAATTAACAAGTCAATAACACAGTAGAAAAAAAATAGTCTATATACATTGTGTGCAAAAGGCATGAGGAGGTAGGTGAATAATTACAATTTTGCAGATTAAACACTGGAGTGATAAATGATCAGATGGTCATGTACAGGTAGAGATATTGGTGTGCAAAAGAGCAGAAAAGTAAATAAATATAAACAGTATGGGGAAGACGTAGGTAAAATTGGGTGGGCTATTTACCAATAGACTATGTACAGCTGCAGCGATCGGTTAGCTGCTCGGATAGCAGATGTTTGAAGTTGGTGAGGGAGATAAAAGTCTCCAACTTCAGCGATTTTTGGCAATTCGTTCCAGTCACAGGCAGCAGAGAACTGGAACGAAAGGCGGCCAAATGAGGTGTTGGCTTTAGGGATGATCAGTGAGATACACCTGCTGGAGCGCGTGCTACGGGTGGGTGTCGCCATCGTGACCAGTGAACTGAGATAAGGCGGAGCTTTATCTAGCATGGACTTGTTGATGACCTGGAGCCAGTGGGTCTGGCGACGAATATGTAGCGAGGGCCAGCCGACTAGAGCATACAGGTCGCAGTGGTGGGTGGTATAAGGTGCTTTAGTAACAAAACAGATGGCACTGTGATAAACTGCATCCAGTTTGCTGAGTAGAGTGTTGGAAGCTATTTTGTAGATGACATCGCCGAAGTCGAGGATCGGTAGGATAGTCAGTTTTACTAAGTAAGTTTGGCGGCGTGAGTGAAGGAGGCTTTGTTGCGAAATAGAAAGCCGACTCTAGATTTGATTTTAGATTGGAGATGTTTGATATGAGTCTGCAAGGAGAGTTTACAGTCTAGCCAGACACCTAGGTACTTATAGATGTCCACATATTCTAGGTCGGAACCATCTAGGGTGGTGATGCTAGTCGGGTGTGCGGGTGCAGGCAGCGAACGGTTGAAAAGCATGCATTTGGTTTTACTAGCGTTTAAGAGCAGTTGGAGGCCACGGAAGGAGTGTTGTATGGCATTGAAGCTCATTTGGAGGTTAGATAGCACAGTGTCCAAGGACGGCCCGGAAGTATACAGAATGGTGTCGTCTGCGTAGAGGTGGATCAGGGAATCGCCCGCAGCAAGAGCAACATCATTGATATATACAGAGAAAAGAGTTGGCCCGAGAATTGAACCCTGTGGCACCCCCATAGAGACTGCCAGAGGACAGGACAGCATGCCCTCCGATTTGACACACTGAACTCTGTCTGCAAAGTAGTTGTTGAACCAGGCAAGGCAGTCATCAGAAAAACCGAGGCTACTGAGTCTGCCGATAAGAATATGGTGATTGACAGAGCCGAAAGCCTTGGCAAGTTCGATGAAGACGGCTGCACAGTACTGTCTTTTATCGATGGCGGTTATGATATCGTTTAGTACCTTGAGTGTGGCTGAGGTGCACCCGTGACCGGCTCGGAAACCAGATTGCACAGCGGAGAAGGTACGGTGGGATTCGAGATGGTCAGTGACCTGTTTGTTAACTTGGCTTTCGAAGACCTTAGATAGGCAGGGCAGGATGGATATAGGTCTGTAACAGTTTGGGTCCAGGGTGTCTCCCCCTTTGAAGAGGGGGATGACTGAGGCAGCTTTCCAATCCTTGGGGATCTCAGACGATATGAAAGAGAGGTTGAACAGGCTGGTAATAGGGGTTGCGACAATGGTGGCGGATAGTTTCAGAAATAGAGGGTCCAGATTGTCAAGCCCAGCTGATTTGTACGGGTCCAGGTTTTGCAACTCTTTCAGAACATCAGCTATCTGGATTTGGGTAAAGGAGAACCTGGAGAGGCTTGGGTGAGTAAATGCGGGGGGGGTGGGGGGTGGGGGGGGGCGGAGCTGTTGGCCGAGGTTGGAGTAGCCAGGAGGAAGGCATGGCCAGCCATTGAGAAATGCTTGTTGAAGTTAATAATCTTGGATTTATCGGTGGTGACCATTTTACCTAGCCTCAGTGCAGTGGGCAGCTGGGAGGAGGTGCTCTTGTTCTCCATGGACTTCACAGTGTCCCAGAACCTTTTGGAGTTAGAGCTACATACTTATCTAAAATGGTGAGGAAGTTACTTTCCTCAACTGACGGGATGTGGTCAATGTCCTTCCAGGATACCCGGGCCAGGTCGATTAGAAAGGCCTGCTCACAGAAGTGATTTAGGGAGCGTTTGACAGTGATGAGGGGTGGTCGTTTGACTGCGGATCCGTAGCGGATACAGGCAATGAGGCAGTGATCGCTGAGATCCAGGTTGAAGACAGCAGAGGTGTATTTGGAGGGCCAGTTGGTCAGGATGACGTCTATGAGGGTGCCCTTGTTTACAGATTTAGGGTTGTACCTGGTGGGTTCCTTGATGATTTGTGTGAGATTGAGGGCGTCTAGCTTAGATTGTAGGACTGCCGGGGTGTTAAGCATATCCCAGTTTAGGTCACCTAACAGAACAAACTCTGAAGCTAGATGGGGGGCAATCAATTCACAAATGGTGTCCAGGGCACAGCTGGGAGCTGAGGGGGGTCGGTAGCAGGCGGCAACAGTGAGAGACCTATTTCTGGAGAGAGTCATTTTTTTAATTAGTAGTTCGAACTGTTTGGGTATGGACCTGGAAAGTATGACATTACTTTGCAGGCTATCTCTGCAGTAGACTGCAACTCCTCCCTCTTTGGCAGTTCTATCTTGACGGAAAATGTTATAGTTGAGTATGGAAATCTCCGAATTTTTGGTGGCCTTCCTGAGCCAGGATTCAGACACGGCAAGGACATCAGGGTTAGCAGAGTGTGCTAAAGCAGTGAGTAAAACAAACTTAGGGAGGAGGCTTCTGATGTTGACATGCATGAAACCAAGGCTTTTTCGATCACAGAAGTCAACAAATGAGGGTGCCTGGGGACATGCAGGGCCTGGGTTTACCTCCACATCACCCGCGGAACAGAGGAGGAGTAGTATGAGGGTGCGGCTAAAGGCTATCAAAACTGGTCGCCTAGAGCATTGGGGACAAAGAATAAAAGGAGCAGATTTCTAGGCATAGTAGAATATATTCAGGGCATAATGCGCAGACAGGGGAATGGTGGGGTGCGGGTACAGCGGAGGTAAGCCCAGGCACTGGATGATATAAGAGAGGTTGTATCTCTGGACATGCTGGTTGTATAATGGGTGAGGTCACCGCATGTGTGGGAGGTGGGACAAAGGTGGTATCAGGGGTATGAAGAGTAGAACTAGGGGCTCCATTGTAAACTAACTGTCCTGTCCTAACTGTCCTGTCCTGGCCGAAGGGCCTCTATAGTATTGTACTGTATTGTGTTTGGGATGAATATGATCTTTGTGGCCGTCGTACGGCAGCCCCAGCACACACCTCCCATACTGTACTTCCCAGAGAGGGGGTTTACCCATCCTTTTGTCCTCTGTTCTTCAAACTGGGGAAGGAGTGGGGCTTACAGTGGGTGGGCGGTAGGTAGGGACAATACAGCCTCTGTTGACAGGGAAGCTGCAACACATTGGCATGATGATGAGAAGGGCTGGGGACTAGGCCGCAAGCTCAGTGACACTCTGGAAAGTAGGAAATTCAATAATGCCACAAATGACAAAGGTATTTGGCCGAGGACTTTTACTGCAATGAATCGGAGGCAAAAGACATTGATTATCCTGGACCAGGCCCAAATCACCAGACACTCGAAGGAGGAGACGGAGCTATAGAAGCCGACGTGCAGGATACCTGACGAGATTACATTGGAGAGTAGACCAATCGGTCCCCCTGGCATATTAAGAAGCTGATTAAAACAGCATGATCATTACACAGGTGCACCTTTTTCTGGGGACGATAAAATGCCACAATAAAATGTGCAGTTTTGTCACACAACACATTGCCATGTCTCATGTTTTGAGGGAGCATGCAATTGGCATGCTGACTGCAGGAATGTCTAGCAGAGCTGTTACCGGAGAATTGAATGTTAATTTCTTTAACATATACCGCATCCAATATCGTTTTAGGGAATTTGGCAGTACGTCCAACCGGCTTCACAACCGCATACCACGCGTAACCACGCCAGCCCAGGACCTCCACATCCAGTTACTTCACCTGCGGGATCATCTGAGACCAGCCACCTTGACAGCTGATGAAACTGAAGAGTATTTATTTCTGTAATAAAGCCCTTTTGTGGGGAAAAACTCACTCTGATTGGGTGTGCATGGCTCCCAAGTGGGTGGCCGTATGTCCTCCCAGGCCCACCCATGGCTGTGCCCCTGCCCAGTCATGTGAAATCCACATATTACAGCCTAATTAATTCATTTCAAATGAAGGATTTCCTTACATGATCTGTAACTCAGTAAAAATCTCTGAAATTGCTGCATGTTGCATTTATATTTTTGTTCAGTATATTTACCAAGAGAGGTTTCGTCTATATTTTTCGTAGCTGTCTATTTACCAACACAAACTGATGCTGGCACTAAGACCACACTCAATGAGCTGAGAAGGGCCATAAGCAAACAAGAAAATGCTCACCCAGAGGCGGCGATCCTAGTGGATCAGAAAAAACTGAAATCCGTTGTACCTCATTTCTACCAGCATGTCACCTGTGCAACTAGAGGTGAAAAAAATGTACTTCAAACACAGATATGCATATAAAGCTCTCCCTCACCCTCCATTTGGCAAATCTGACCGTAAGTCTAAACAGAATGTACCAGTTACACGCTCAATACGAAAGTTGTCTGATGAATGGGATGCTAAGCTACAAGACTGTTTCGCTAGCACCCCAACAGATCCACAGATGACGCAATCTCCATTGCACTCCACAATGCCCTTTCCCATCTGGACAAAAGGAACACCTACGTGAGAATGCTGTTCATTGACTACAGCTCAGCATTCAACCCCACAGCACCCTCCAAACTCATCACTAAACTAAGGACCCTGAGACTAAACACCTCCCTCTGCAACTGGATCCTGGACTTCCTGACAGGCCACCCCCAGGTTGTGAGGGCAGGCAATAACACATCCACCACGCTGAACACAGAAGTCCCTCAGGGGTCCGTGTTTAGTCCCCTCCTGTACACCCTGTTCACTCATGACTACGTGGCCACGTACAACTCCATTACCATCATTAAGTTTGCCGACAACACAACAGTGGTAGGCCTGATCACCGACGATGATGAGACAGCCTACAGGTTGAGAGCTTCAAGTTCTTCTGTGTCCACATCACTATGGAATTATCATGGTCCATACACACACCAACACAGTTGCGAAGAGGGCACAACACCGCCTATTCCCCCTCAGGATGCTGAAAGGATTTAGCATGGTCCCTCAAATAGTTATACAGCTGCACCATTGAGAGCATCTTGAATGGCTGTATCACCGTTTGGTATGGTAACTGCTAGGCATCTGTCCGGAAAGAGCTACAGAGGGTTATGCGTACAAGCCCAGTACATCACTGGGGCCGAGCTCCCTGCCATCCAGGACGTCCATACCAGGCGGTATGTCAAAGACTCCAGCCACCGAAGTCATAGTCTGTTCTTTCTGCTACCGCATGGCAAGTGGTAATGATGCACCTCGTCTGGAACCAACAGGACCCTGAACAGCTTCTACACCAAAGCCATAAGACTGCAAAATGGTTAGTTAAATAGTTAACCAACAGTCCATGTAGCCATCTGCATTTACCCTTTTTGAACTAACTCTTTTGACTCATCACTTATGCTGCTATTACTGTTTATCCTGTTGCCTGTTGACAGACAGCAATACAGATGGCATATTTTCGGACTTGCACCCTGTAAACTGGAGACATAGACCGTAAAAAGGGCCAAAAAGGAGCAGACTGAAGAATTCCTCCAATCCAGAAGGCAGCCTATTTAAGATGTGTGTTTACGTTAAACCAAACCTCTCTGCGCACAGACTGTGGTGTTATGATAAAAACAGGATCCATTTGGACTGTGCCCAACTAGTTTACATTTACATAGAGGGCCACTGCCTGGGTCTGTCCCATTTTCTGCCTGTTTTTTGTATTTGTGTAGGCTGGGGGTGAAAAACAGATACCCCTTACAAGAAGGCCTACCTCAACGCTGCAGATAGACTATCCTCAAGGAACTGCCACTGAGGGATGTCGTAGCTTTTTCATAACACATAGGCCTACAGGGAAAAGTATTGCCTTAACTAAGTAGGTAGAAAGCACAAAAGTAAACACACACCTATGAATACACACAAACACACAGCTCCACTCCAGTGAGAAGGAAAGAGAGGTTCAAGCTGACTAGCTTCTCTGGCAACTAATGGAGTCCTGCATGTGAGTCTTTTGTTATTAATTCCAATTGATACTTATTCTCAGCCAGATCTGACATTATCACCCTCTGGGGACCCCACTCTCATTTTCACTTTTTCTTTTCCATCTCACTGGGGCAGTTCTATGCTGCAGAGGATTCCTACACTTGACAAAAAAGGACAGAATGACAAACAGAAATAGGGAGAAATAGAATAATAATAGTATTTAAAACTCCCTAGTGCTGGCTAATTAGTGCTTTTGAGATCGGTTCTGTAAAAAAAAAAAGGCTTTTGAAATAAAACATTAAATGCACTACACATTATGTGGGTTGAATGTTGTACCACCACAATATAAAACAATACAATTATTTTTTTCTAAATAAAAGCAGGTGAGCTGGTTCTACTGTTTTTGGCCATTTTCTGGTGTTTCTGGTGGGAAACTGAGTGGGTCGAGCACAGATAGACAGGCTAAAATTGTTTTAGCAATTTCATTTTTTTTGTGAAGCTTGCATTCAATTGCCACTCCCAGTTTGTATTTGTATTTATTAGGGATCCCCATTAGTTGGTGCCAAGGCAGCAGCTACTCTTCCTGGGGTGAAGTTACCTCTGGTGGCATGTCTTGTGGGGTATGCATGGATGTCCGATCTGTGTAGTTTAAACCGACAGCTAGGTACATTCAGCTTGTCAAAACTTATTACAAAAACAAGTAGTGTAGACATCAATCTCTCTTCCAGATTGACATGCATGTCATTAATGTTAGCTCTCCATGTACTTTTAAGGGCCAGCCGTCCTGCCCTGTTCTGAGCAAACTGCAATTTTCTAAGTCCTCTTTGTGGCACCTGACCACACTACTGAACAGTAGTCGAGGTGTGACAAAACTAGGGCCTGTAGGACCTGCCTTGTTGATCGTGTTGTTAAGAAGGCAGAACAGCACTTTATTTTGGACAGACTTCTCCCCCTTTTAGCTAATGTATCAATATGTTTAGACCATGACAACTTGCTTAATTTCAACATTATTCATTACGAGATGTAGTTGAGGTTTAGGGTTTAGTGAATTATTTGTCCCATATTTAGGACTAACTTATTCCTTGCCAACCATTCTGAAACTAACTGCAGCTCCTTGTTAAGTATTGGAGTCATTTCAGCTGCTGTAGTAGCTGACGTGTATAGTGTTGAGTCATTTGCATACATAGACACACTGGCTTTACTCAAAGTATGTCGCTAGTAAAAATTGAAAAATGTAAGGGGCCTGGATCTACCTGGATTATGTTGGAGAGGCTTCCATTAAATAACACCCTCTATGTTCTGTTAGACAAGTAAACTCTTTATCCACAATATAGCAGGGGGGATAAAGCCATAACACCTATGTTTTTCCAGCAGCAGATTATGATCAATAATGTCAAAAGTCTAACAAAACAGCCCCAAAACTTTTTATCATACATTTCTGTGCTGTGATTGTTGAATGTCCTTCCCTACAGTATAAGCGCGCTGAAAGTCTGTTATCAATTTGTTTACTGTAAAATAGCATGGACTCTGGTAAAACACAATTTTTTCCCAGAAGTTTACTAAGGGTTGGTAACAGGGTGATTAGTCGGCTATTTGAGCCAATAAAGGGGGCTTTAGTATTCTTGGGTAGCAGAATGACTTTAGGCCTGGAGGGAAGCTAAGGGCATATACTTTCTAGTAGGCTTAAATTGAAGATGTGGCAAATAGGAGTGGCAATATCGCAGATTGTCAGACCTCGGGGGCCTGTCATTGTTAATAGACCTCGGTACTTTTTCACCTCTCCACACACACTTTACGGAATTTAAAAGTACAATGCTTATTTTTCATAATTAGGTCAGATATACTTGGATGTGTAGTGTCAGCATTTGTTGCTGGCATTACATGCCTAAATTTGCTAATCTTGCCAATGAAAAAATAATTAAAATAGTTGGCAATATCAGTGGGTTTTGTGATTAATGAGCCATCTGATTCAATGAATGATGATGGAGCCGAGTTTGCCTTTTCCCCAAAATGTAATTTAAGGTGCCCCTAAGCTTTTTACTATCATTCTTTATATTATTTATTTTTGTTTCATAGTATAGTTTATTTTTATTTAGTTTAGTCACATGATTTCTTAATTTTCAGTACATTTGCCAATCAATTGGGCTGCCAGACTTATTTGCCATACCTTTCGCCTCCTCCCTCTCAACCATACCATTTTCAATTCCTCATCAATCCAAGGGGATTTGACAGTTTTTACAGTCATTATTGCTTATTAGTAACTGGAATAAGCCATTTCAGAAATGTGTCAAGTGCAGTGTCTGGCTGCTCCTCATTACACACCACAGACCAGCAAATATTCTTTACATCATCAACATAAGAATCACTACAAAACTTATTGTATGACCTCAACAAGCTTCCATTCCCCTTGTTACAAGGGAATTTATGACTGATTTAAGAATAAATAGTCAACCCCTTTACTGTCAATCCTGTTACTATATTTGCCACTTAATAGCCACATTTATTTATTTAACCTCTTTATTTGGGAAAACATGCCTTTTTTATGAAGTTGAACATGTGCTCTTTATGACAGAATTTTACCAAATTACACTTCTCAAAAGGCACTGAATTGGTCAAACGACCCAGCTGTGAACATGCACTGGCAGACAACCAAAGAAGGCCCACACAGAAAGCAAACAGAAGTAAACCAAACACTTAGTGTCGGTCTAAGTCTTTTCAACTGCCACAGTAGCTGTCTGAACCCAACCCAAAACAACCCAGAGACATAGAACTGACAAAAGAGATACACAAAGGAAAGAAAGAAAATGTGACGCATCATGGCATGAGGGAAAAATAGAAGACAAAAATAGAAAGAGGAAGTGTCATTTATAGACGCCGCCGCCCCCCCACCACCCACAGGTTTCGCTGCTGTTGCGTAGGCGTCTGGACAGCATGCAAATATTTTTACACTTTCACCCCATCTTTCACAATCCTCTACTTACACTCTCTCAGTCTAGAGAAAACTCACACTCAGCCTATAGTCCCACAGAGCCAATAAAGTCCTTCTAAAGTCACCATAATCTGAGGTGAATGAGAATTTGAAAATAGAGAGGGAGTCATATGAAAAATTGAATAACTCACAGTACAACTCAAAGACATCCCATCACTTTCAACTAAAATCCAAAACCCGACAAGACATCAGGAACCGAGTGGTTGAAGCAACACTATGAAAGGCAGGGAAAGACCCATTCAAATAAATTCCCTCCAGAGCTACCCTCGTATAGCAGAATCCCAGGCCTGCCATCACTATTGGTGCGTTGAGTGTAACCGGGCGCCATATCAACAGATCTTTGTAACCGCTGTGACTATGTTAAACTATGCTAATGAAGTCTAACCCGTTGGGCACTCCCCTGCACAAACACAGGCTCAGGGGAGAGTCAACAGGTGGGAGCTCCGTTTAAATGTGTTCAAACTAGGGCAACAGGTTGCTGGATGTCAGGGGTCTTCCGGTGGTAAACAGCCCTCCCAGTCTGCCACGGCAGGCAGCCTGCTGAGGAAGGAGTTTACCCACACCACCGCCCAGCCAATCTAAGTAATAACTCTCTGCCCATAGCGACAAACACCTCCATTCAGACCCAGAGTTGGTTTACAGTTGACAAAAGCCTCCCCTCTGTTCCCGCTCTGCCCAGGCCAGTACACTGCATTGCCATAATGCAGAAATAGTGTTAGGGAGAGATATTCTCCTATGTCTTTAACAGTACCATCTAGTGGTCAGAACCTGGTAATATCAGGATGCTTGATAGGTTTATATCCTAACAACTCTGAACATGGATAAAAAAAACTATCCCCAAATTCAATGAGAATACATTACATAGGATAAAGAAACAATACCCCGAGCCGCAGCTCCATAATACTTGTCAGACATAGAGAACTGACACTGCATACTTATTGGGTTTGGATTGGAGTGGAGTGTCCGTGGGTGGGTTTTGTCCATTTGTTTGGATTCCATGTCTTACTCATAACCACGTTTCCATCCACAAAAGTCATATCGTATAAAAAAAAAAATTATGACAGCTTTGATGGAAACTGGAAGTTTCAGTACAATTTTATAAATGCAGACAGATAATGTTTTTGTTCGACATGGTGGGATGTTTTTGTGTCTGTAAACTTAATTACGTAAGAAATGACAGTGGAAATTTCTTTACGAGCAAATATTGATATAATAACCATCATGTCACGTGATGATATGGTGTGTGGTCCTCCCACTACAACTCGAGACATCCAGTTTATTATGTTACAGATTAAATAAGTTATGATGTTTCACAGGGTGCTGAAAGTGCATGGTGATGAGCTTGATGCTCTGTTCCTATAAATATTGAGTGTCTTATTCTGGTGACATGATAATCGATGCTTGACTGCCATTTGACAAATACAAATATTATTTTATCCATAATATTCTCATAATGCAGACTTGCCTACCCACACAGCCTACTGCGAGCTGTTTTTCTACAGTGCACGTGCCAAAACCATAGTAGGCACATTTGCTATTTAACGCAAAAGTTTTTGTGACTAAACTATCGGTAGAGTTGAAAAAGTGATGGAGAAACATTGAACTTAGATCTTTATTCGGTACATGAAAACTTAAGCAAAAAAGTACATTTTGTGTGCACCACGTCCTCACACATTGATTATTACATTATTTTATATATAGATAAAAAAAAAAAATTGTAGCCCATTTTCTCCCCAATTTCGTGACATCAAATTGGTAGTTAGTCTTATTGCTGCAACTCTCCTACGGACTAGGGAGAGGTGAAGGCCGGACGAACGAACAAACAGGCAAAGCTTCAATACAGGGCTAAGATTGAATCCCACTACACCGGCTCTGATGCTCGTCGGATGTGGCAGGGCTTGCAAACTATAACAGATTACAAAGGGAAACCTAGCCACGAGCTGCCCAGTGACGCAAGCCTAACAGACGAGCTCAATGCCTTTTATGATGGCAACACTGAAGCATGCAAGAGAGTACCAGCTGTTCCGGACGACTGTGTGATCAAGCTTTCCGTAGCCGATGTGAGCAAGACCTTTAAACAGGTCAACATTCACAAGGCCACAGATGGATTACCAGGGCGTGTACTCAGAGCATGCACGGACCAACTGGCAAGTGTCTTCACTGACATTTTCAACCTCTCCCTGGCCGAGTCTAATACCTACATGTTTCAAGCAGACAACCATTGTCCCTGTACCCAAGAATGTGAAGGTAACCTGCCTAAATGACTACCGACCCGTAACACTCACATTGGTGTCCCTGAAGTGCTTTGAAAGGCTGGTCATCGGCTCACATCAACACTATCATCCTGGAAACACTAAACCCACTCCAATTTGCATACCACCGCAACAGATCCACAGATGATGCAATCTCAATCAAACTCCACACTGCCCTTTCCCACCTGGACAAAAGGAACACCTAGGTGAGAATGCTGTTCATTGAATACAGCTCAGCGTTCAACACCATATAGCCTACGGACCCTGGGACTAAACACCTCCCTCTGCAACTGGATCCTGGATTTCCTGAAGAGCCGCCCCCAGTTGGTAAGGGTAGGCAACAACACATCTGCTACGCTAATCCTCAACACTGAGGACCCTCAGGGGTGCGTGCTTAGTCCCCTCCTGTACTCCCCGTTGACCCATGACTGCGTGGCCAAGCACAATTCCAACACCATCATTAAGTTTGCTGACGATACAACAGCGTGATCACCGACAACGATGAGACAGCCTATAGGGAGGTCAGAGACAACAACCTCTTCCTCAATGTGAGCAAGACAAAAGAGATGATCGTGGACAACCCGAAAAGGAGGGCCGAACAGGCCCCCATTAACATCGACAGGGTTGTAGTTGAGCGGGTCGAGAGTTTCAAGTTCCTTGGTGTCCACATCACCATCAAACTATCATGGTCCAAACACACCAAGACTGTTGTGAAGAGGGCACGACAAAAAATGTTCCCCCTCAGGAGAGAAGATTTGGCATGGGTCCCCAGATCCTCAAAAGGTTATACAGCCTGACCGGTTGCATCACCGCCTAGTATGGCACTTGCTCGGCATCCGACCGTAAAGCGCTACAGAGGGAAGTGCGTACGGCCCAATACATCACTGGGGCCAAGCTTCCTGCCATCCAGGACCTATATACTAGGCAGTGTCAGAGGCAAGACCAAAAAATGGTCAAATACTCCAGTCGCCCAAGTCATAGACTGTTCTGCCTGCCACCGCACGGCAAGTGGAATCAGAGCGCCAAGTCTAAGTCCAAAAGGCTCCTTAACAGCTTCTACCCCGAAGCCATATAAGACTGCTGAATAATTAATCAAAAGGCCACCTGGAGTATTTGCATTGACACCCCTCTTTGTTTTTACACTGCTGCTACTTGCTGTTTATTATCTATGCCTAGTCACTTTACCCCTACCTAAAAGGTACAAATTACCTCGACTAACCTGTACCCCCGCACATTGACTCAGTACCGGTACCCCCTGTATATAGCCTCGTTATTGTAATGTTATCTTGTGTTACTTTTTATTACATTTTTTTACTTTAGTTTATTTACCAAATATTTTCTTAACTCTATTTCTTTAACTGCCCTGTTGGTTACGGGCTTGTAAGCAAGCATTTCACGGTAAGGTTGTATTCGGCGCATGTGACAAATACAATTTCATTCGATTTTTTGATATGCATTTAAGTGCCAGACCACGCCCACATTCCCTACCGTGAAGCATGGTGGTGGCACGATCATGCTGTGGGGATTTTTCAGTGGCAGGGACTGGGAGACTAGTCTGTAATAGCAGCCATGTTGTTTTAGGTACAAGTCTGACAAATATTGAGTTGAGAGACCTTTGTAAATATATGCCACATATGAAGTTTTGTGCAGATCAACAATTCCATGCCAGAAGAGTAGTGTTTTAAGTGTTTGTTTTTTTTAACAAAATTCAAAATGGTGGAAAATCCATCATGGAAGACATGGGTCCCGAGTCAAATTTGTTCCTTGTGAGGAGAGGAACACATGTCCCTAATTTCATGACTTTAGGTCAAATGGGGTAAGGGGCGTGACCTTTCAAAGTTTTAAAATGCTACCTTTGAAAGATCACGCTCCTCACCCTGTATCTCGTTGTAGGCCACCATCTGGCCAATCAGTGTAATTTTGGAAATGCCAGATTTCTATGGCAAGGCACATCATTCACATATGTTTCGTCAAAATTGGGCCAGTGGTGTCTGAGCTATCGTGTGGATTAGCTAAACTCATATCCCTGAGCATGTGTGCCAAATTGAATCTTCGGAGTCACACAATGTATATAGACTCCCCTTTTTTTTCTACTGTGTTATTGACTTGTTAATTGTTTACTCCATGTGTAACTCTGTGTTGTCTGTTCACACTGCTATGCTTTATCTTGGCCAGGTCGCAGTTGCAAATGAGAACTTGTTCTCAACTAGCCTACCTGGTTAAATAAAGGTGAAATAAAAATAAAATAAAAAACAGATCACAAGATATAAACATGTGCCTGTTATTGCGTTATTGTAAGGTTGATATGAATGTTCTTGCACATGTTGATTCTTGACAGTGTTTGCAACATGTGTACTGGAGCGACCAAAAGGTTCCTGAATAGCTGCTACCCCCAAGCCATAAGACTGCTGAACAGTTAATAAATGGCTAACATTACTATTTGCATTTACCCTTTTTTTTATTAGCTCTCTTGCACCGGCTCTATGCATACTCACTGGACTCTACCCACCACTCAAACATTCTAGACTGACGCAACAAACACACCCACACATTTTTACGTCACACACACCCACCCACATAGGAACACTTTCACACTGTTCAAGTATGCTGCTGCTACTCTGTTTATCTATCCTGATCGCCTAGTAATTTTTACCCCTACATATTACCACAACTACCTCGCATTGACACTGTACCGGTACTCCTTGTATATAGTCACATAATTGTTATTTTATTGTATTATTTTCTTTTTTGCTCTGCATTGTTGGGAAAGGGCTTGTAAGTAAGCTTTTCACAGTGAAGTCTACACCTGTTGTATTCGGCACATTTGACAAATAGAATTTCACAGAGCAACCAGAGAGGCTGCACATGTGCAATTGTTGTTTGAGTATACTCAAGTACACACAGAGGGCTTACAAATGCATACACACACACACACTGTTTACCATAATGTTACTCTTTCTGTTAAGCATTAAAAGAGTTCTGAGTTGCAGAGAAAGACATTTCGAGAGAGAGAGAGCGAAATGGAGAGGGAGAGATGTAGGGAAGGTGAGGCACTGTATCGAAGTAGAAGAGATGTTACAAGCATTGATTTTCTGTTAGCTCTTTCCAAGGAATGCACGGCTGATCTGCCACCCAATACTGACCGACTGTGAGCTGGAGGCTTAATCTGAGGCAGTAAGCAGATTGAACTGAACCACAGCCTTCTGGGCTACTACATCCCTCAAACCTACACTGCATATGCTCACTGAGCTATCCCCGAGGTCGTATCTATCAGCTTATATGAAACTGAGCCTGCAGAGTTTAACTACACCAGGGGGCATAGAAAACAGATATTATTAGAGGTCTCCTGTCATATTATGATTTCTATGGTAATACCAGGTCACTGAATGACCATGCAAGTATACAGTTTATTCAGAAAGTATTCAGACCCCTTGACTTTTTCAACATTTTATTAAGTTACTGCCTTATTCTAAAATTGATTAAATAAATGTTTTTCCTCATCAATCTACACACAATACCCCATAACGAGAAGAGTAAAATCAGGTTTAGATTTATTTTGCAAATGTATATATAAAAAATATATATAAAATAAAATACAAACTTATTTATATAAGTATTCAGACCCTTTGCTATGAGACTCGAAATCGAGCTCCTTGAGATGTTTCTATAACTTGTTAGGAGTCCACCTGTGGTAAATTAAATTGATTGGACATGATTTGGAAAGGCCTGTCTATATAATGTCCCAAAGTTGACTGTGTATGAGGTCAAAGGAATTGTCTGTAGAGCTTCGAGACAGGATTGTATCGAGACACAGATCTGGGGAAGGGTACCCGGCCAAACTGAGAAATCGGGGGAGAAGGGCCTTGGTCAGGGAGGTGACCAAGAACCCGATGGTCACTCTGGTTGTGCTTCTGGAAGATTATCCCATGTCAAACATTACGTCTGGAAGAAACCTGGCACCATCCCTACCGTGAAGCATGGTGGTGGCAGGATCATGCTGTGGGGATTTTTCAGTGGCAGGGACTGGGAGACTAGTCTGTAATCGCTGCAAATTAACAGAGCAAAGTACAGAGAGATCCTGGATAAAAACCTGCTCCAGAGCGCTCAGGACCTTAGACTGGGGCGAAGGTTCACCTTCCAACAGGACAACGACCCTAAGCACACAGCCAAAACAACACAGGAGTGGCTTCGGGACAAGTTTCTGAATGTCCTTGAGTGGCCCAGCCAGGAAGAAGGACATGAACCTGATCGAACATCTCTGGAGGCTAAAAATAGCTGACAAAGCTTGCGAGGATCTGCAGAGAAGAATGGGAGAAACTCCCCAAATACAGGTGTGCCAAGCTTGTAGCGTCATACCCAAGAAGACTCAAGGCTGTAATCACTGCAAATGGTGCTTCAACAAAGTACTGAGGAAAGGGTCTGAATACTTATGGAAATGTCATATTTCATGATTATAAATTCATTTGAAATTGAAAAAATATAATTTTAACCTGTTTTTGCTTTGTCACTATGGGGTATTGTGTGTAGATTGACGAGGGGGGGAAAACATTTTAGAATAAGGCTGTAATGTAACAAGATGTGGAAAAAGTAAAAAAAAGTTACAAACTGTTTGCACTTGGTGGCCTATAGCAACACCCTAAAAGAAGACTTTAGGTGAGGCAGGTCAACCTGCAACCACAACTATGCAGATGGCTCTGAATACATACAGAAACACCTTCCCGTATATATATATATATATATATATATATATATCTTTGTATTGTTAAGTTTTATCCTTGTATTGCTAGTTGAAGTTCTTAGTCATAAGTACACAAAACACATTTTAATATTTTACTTCATGGTCTCAGGGCACCATTGAAAATGAAGACCCTGGTCTCAATTGAGCTCCCTTGATTATCTTTTTAAAAGCATTACGTTTAAGTAGGGGGATAGGGTGCAAGTGTATAAATTGAGCAGTATAATAAGAGTCTGGTAGCAGCAGCACATGCATGAGATGAACTGACCAGGTGAATCCAAGTGAAAGCTATGATCCCTTATTGATGTCACTAGTTAAATTCCATTTAAAAAATCATTGTAGATGAAGGGGAGGAGGTGGCTTAAAAATAATTCTTTAACCTTTTAGACAATTGAGACATACAGTGGGGAGAACAAGTATTCGATACACTGCCGATTTTGCAGGTTTTCCTACTTACAAAGCAATTAGAAGTCTGTCATTTAAAAAAAATCATAGGTACACTTCAACTGTGAGAGACGGAATCTAAAACAAAAATCCAGAAAATCACATTGGTGGCGACAGCCACCAAAACCTGAAAAATCTGGAGAAGGTCTGTATGGAGGAGTGGGCCCTGCTGTGTGCAAACCTGGTCAAGAACTACAGGAAACGTATGATCTCTGTAATTGCAAACAAAGGTTTCTGTACCAAATATTAAGTTATGCTTTTCTGATTAATCAAATACTTATGTCATGCAATAAAATGCAAATGAATTACTTAAAAATCATACAAAGTGATTTTCTGGATTTTTGTTTTAGATTCAGTCTCTCACAGTGGTAGTGTACCTATGATAAAAATTACAGACCTCTACATGTTTTGTAAGTAGGAAAACCTGCTAAATCGGCAGTGTATCAAATAATTGTTCTCCCCACTGTATATTGTGTATGTGTGCCATTAAGGGGGTGAATGAGCAAGAAACAATATGGAAGTGCCTTTGAATGGGGTATGGTACTAGGTGCTGCTGCTTTTTTTTTTTTACGCTCAACAGTTTCCCGTGTGTATCAAGAATGGCCCATCACCTAAAGAACATCCAGCTAACTCGAATGAACTGTGGGAAGCTTTGGAGTCAACATAAGCCAGCATCCCTTTGGAACACACTCGACACCTTGTAGAGTCCATGCCCCGACAAACTGAGGCTGTTTTGAGGGCAAAGTGGGAGGGGTTAAACTCAAGGTGTTCCTAATGTTTGGTTTACTCCGTGTATGTGGGTGTGTGCATGAGCGAGTACATGTGTGCTAAGGTGCAGAGAATCAAAGCAGGTGGTCAGTCCAGTTTAAGTGTTCAGCAGTCTGATGGCTTGTAGATAGACACTGTCTCTGAGCTGTTGGTATCAAACCTCATGCTCCGATACCATCTGCCCGACGTTAAGGGAGAGAACAGCTTGTGGCTGGGGTTTGTGGGGTCCTTGATGATATTGTGTGTTTTCCTCAGGCATCATTTAGTGTAGATGTCCTGGATGGATGGGAGCATGGTCCCAATAATGTACTGGGTTGTCTTCACCACCCACTGTAGGGCTTTACAGTCCTGGACGGAGCAATTCCCGTACCAGGCCATGATGCAACCGGTCAGGACACTCTTGATGGTGCAGCAGTAGTATTTGCAGAGGACCGGGGGCGACATGCCGAATTTCGAATTCAAGCTACTGCTTTATCAAAGGAATTATTTAACCGAGTTTCAGAAAAGGCTAATATTAAACATTATCTGATGTTAGCACGTTATTGATTTCATTAACCTTATTTCTAAGGATATATATATTAATGTGGGCAATTTTTTTGTCCTTTCCTGGATAGCTTATCAGAGATAGACATAATATGGAAAAGAACAAACAAAGCAAGAGAAGAAAAAAAATATTCAGCAATACATCAACCAGTTGGTGTGTGTAAGTGTGTGTGTGTGTGCTGCAGGGTTGACACTACAAACCCACAGGCTTGGCTTTCTCATCCCTTCCAGGCTTTTGGACAATGAGCCTGTCATAGCGGATGTAAGCTATGTCCCCACGCGCTCTGGCAGCTTTCATAGCTGGGATAAGTTATTTCCTCTTCTGGCGCACAGTTTCAGGATAGTCCTTGTTGAGGAAGATGCACATTCCTCTCAAGTTCTTGGCTCTTTCGAGAACAGCTACCTTGTCGTTGAACCTCAAGAACTTGACCACTATGGGCTAGTGCTGGGTTTTCCAGTCCTTTGTGCGCACTCCACCACAATCTTCCTTTGGTTTCTCAGTGATCATTTCCCTCACTTTGTCCTCAGACTCCATCCAGGTCTCATATGGAGATTCTGCAAATCCGTCCACAAGAATGCTGTTCCACCTTGATTGTTCCTTGAGATAATCAGTTCTCTGTCATTGTCATCATGGGTTCACAGAGAACTGATGTCCTCTCTCAATGACTTGCATATTGCAGTCATCTTGCTCCTGTTTAAACTCATCAAGCTGCCCCTGGGAGAACTGCAAGCTGTTCTTCAGGTCCTGGACATCTATGGTCAGATCGTCCATTCTTTTGTTAGTTGTCTCCAACAGCATTTGGACAACACTTTTCTTGTTGTAACAACTGCTTGTAGAACGCTTTGTTCTTTTAACATTGGGATCACCAATCTTTTCCGAGCAAAGATCACTTTTGCAGTCAAAAAGAAAGATTTATCGCTCAGATAATTTTTTTAAAAACGTGACTTAATTTTTTTTTACATTACCCCCCAAAAAACTGTTCTGTAAGGAATGAGGTTCATGCAGAAGGCAGGTGTTATACATTATCACAGAATATTGGCTATATGCCTGGCCTGCCAATATTGTTCTTCTCAGACCATATTATATTTCAAAACTCAAGCTTTGGTAACAAAATAGATCAGTTCAGGGACCGAAAACAAACTTTTTAGTCCACCAGCAACTGTGGCAGGTAGATTTTAAAATCTAACAACCACTAAGATTATTTACCAGCCAAAATATTGTTTTTCCATTATTACACCAAAAAACAAAAAGGGTTGAGCATGCTTTTTAATTTTTCTAAAACAATATGTGTATTACTAGTAAGAAGTGATCTGATATATTGCAACAATTTATTTAAAAAAAATTGTGATCAGAGTAACTCAAATATCACAGATGAGACAAATCTTCAGCTGCCCCTTTAAGGGCAGGAGGTTACAGTGGCAATGAGGGCACTTGAGCCGCTGGAGTCGCCAGTTAGTGTCCCGGCCAGTGACATATGAGAATCTGATCAGTAGCTGATGTGTCATCGCTGAAGCATACACTCAAACATTGAAAAAAATATATTGTGAACAAAACAATGTAAATAGCCAAGAAACACAAAGGACAAAGGTTCACATTAGTAGACTTAAGTAAATTATACCAACTTGTATGCCTGTGCGCAGTTCTTCTACAAATGTATCTTCACTTCAATCACAGTGCACACAGCTCACAGCCAGGCAGCAGCTCTTTCTCCCGACATTGGAAGGATAAAGTGGCTAGTTGATAATCACCCCAATAATTGCCTCGAAACAGAACCTAAACCGAAACTAATTTCACACATAACAACAGATGAAAAACATGAAGTAAAGTATAATGGAGAAAAATGGAGAATGGGTGGGTTGATGAGCGAGGGAAAGCGGATAATGCATTTGTATTTATTAGGGATCCCCATTAGAGGCGGTCAGGGCAGCAGCTATTCTTCCTGGGGTCCAAAAACATTAAGGCACTTACATCACATATAAAACAAAAACAGTACATCATGTAACATTATTACACAACTAAATATCAACAATAGAACATGTAGAATACCAATTTCCAACAATATTACAATGAACCTGTGTGTAGAGTGCGTGGGCTAGTGAGCATGTGCATATGCGTGTCTGTACTTGTGTATATGTTCCATAAGGTGTATTTTTATGTTTTTTAAATTTGATTGTACTGCTTGCAGTTACCTGATGTCAAAGAGAGTTCCATGTAGTCATGGGTCTATGTAGTACTGTGCGCCTCCCTTAGTCTGTATTTGACTTGGGATCAGACCTCTGGTGGTGTCACACCCTGACCATAGATTGCTTTGTATGTTTCTATGTTTTGTTTGGTCAGGGTGTGATTGGGCATTCTATGTTGGATGTCTTGTTTGTCTGTTTCTGTGTTTGGGCCTGATATGGTTCTCAATCAGAGGCAGGTGTTAGTCATTGTCTCTGATTGGGAGCCATATTTAGGTAGCCTGTTTTGTGTTGGGTTATGTGGGTGGTTGTCTCCTGTGTCAGTACGACACGGGACTGTTTCGGGTTTTCACGGTTCTTGTTTTGTAGTTTATTCATGTATAGTTTCATTATTAAAGAACCATGAATTATAACCACGCTGCATTTTGGTCTGCCTCTCCTTCCCAGGAAGAATCCTGTTACAGAACCACCCACCAAAACAGGACCAAGCGGTGTGGTGACAGGCAGCGGCAGCAGGAGCAGCATAAGGAGGACTGGACATGGGAGGAAGAGTTGGACGGAAAAGGACCCTGGGCACAGCCAGGAGAATATCGCCGCCCCAAAGAAGAGCTGGAGGCAGTGAAGGCGGAGAGGCGCCTGTATGAGGAGGTAGCACAGCGGCGTGGATGGAAGCCCGAGAGTCAGCCCCAAAAATGTATTGGGAGGGGGCACACAGGAAGTATGGCAAAGCCAGGTAAGAGACCTGCGCCAACTTCCTGTGCTTACCGAAGGGCGAGAGAGACCGGGCAGGTGTTATGCTGTGGAGCGCACGGTGTCCCCAGTGCAGGTGCATAGCCCGGTGCGGTACATACCAGCTCCGCGTATCGGCCGGGCTAGAGTGGGCATCGAGCCAAGTGCCATGAGCCAAGTGCCAGGCTTACATGGCACCAGCTTTGCGCATGGTGTCCCCGGTTCGCCTGCATAGCCCAGTGCGGGCTATTCCACCTCGCCACACTGGCAGGGTCGACCGGGAGCATTCAACCAGGTAAGGTTGGGCAGGCTCAGTGCTCAAGAGCTCCAGTGCGCCTGCACGGTCCGGTCTATCCAGTACCACCTCCACGCATCAGCCCTCCGGTGGCAGCTCCCCGCACTCGCCCTGAGGTGCGTGTCCTCGGCCCAGTACCACCAGTGCCGGCACCACGCACCAGGCCTACAGTGCTCCTCGTCTGTCCAGCGCTGCCGGAGTCTCCCGCCTGTCCAGCGCTGCCGGAGTCTCCCGCCTGTCCAGCGCTGCCAGAGCTTTCCTCCTCTCCAGTGCTGCCGGAGTCTCCAGTCTGCCCAGCGCCACCAGAGCCGCCAGTCTGCAAGGAGCCGCCAGTCTGCAAGGAGCCGCAAGTGCCGCCAGTCTGCAAGGAGCCGCCAGTGCCGCCAGTCTGCAAGGAGCCGCCAGTGTCGCCAGTCTGCCAGGAGCCGCCAGTCAGCCAGGAGCCGCCAGTCAGCCAGGAGCCGCCAGTGCCGCCAGTCAGCCAGGATCCACAATTCTTTTCAAAAGTTTACTAAGGGTTGGTAACAGGATAAGGGTTGGTAATATGGCAGATTGTATGAAGAGGGTGGACAAGGGGACGTTGGCTATTTGAGCCAGTAAAGGGTATTCTTGGGTAGCGGAATGCCTTTTGCTTCTCTCCAGGCCTGAGGGTACACTTTCTACTAGGCTTAGATTGAAGAGATATGGCAAATAGAAGAAGTGGAAATATCGTCCGTTATTATTCTCAGTCATTTTCCATCCACATTGTCAGACCCCGGTGGCTTGTCATTTTTGATAGACAACAAAAAGTCACCTCTTCCACACTCACTTTACGGAATTCAATATTGCAAAGCTTCTCTTTCATAACTTGATCAGTTATACACGGATGTGTAGTGTCAGCGCTTGTTGCAGGCACGTCATTCCTAAGTTTGCTAATCTTGCCCATGAATTTTTTTAAAGTAATTGGCATGACCAGTGGTGGCATTATTTTGCGATGAATGAGCCAACTAAGTTGCCTTTTTTCCAAACCTTTAATTTAAGGTGCTCCAAAGCTTTTTACTATCATTTCATATTTGTTTCATAGTATAGTTTCTTGTTTCAATTCAGTTTTGTCACATGATTTCTCAATTTGCAGTACGTTTGCCAAATCAGTTGTGCAGCCAGACGTATTTGCCATTCCTTTTACCTCATCCCTCTCAACCATACAATTGATCAATTCCTCATCAATCCACAGAAATGTATCAGTTTTCACAGTCATTTACTTAATGGGTGCAAGCTTATTAGTAACTGGAATAAACAATTTCATAAATGTGTCAAGTGTAATGTCTGTTTGGTCCTCATTACACACCAGCAAATATTCTTTACATCATCAACATAGGCATCACTACAAAACTTCTTGTATGACCTCTTGGAACTTTGGTTTCCCTTGATATGGCTACTATATTGTGATCACTACATCCAATGGATTTGGATACTGCTTTAAAGCAAATTTCTACAGCAGTAGTAAAGATGTGATCAATACATGTTGATGATTTCATTCATGTGCTGTTTGTAACTACCCTGGTAGGTTGACTGACAACCCGAACCAAATTGCAGGCACTGGTTACAGTTTGAAGCTTTTTCTTGAGTGGGCAGCTTGATGAAAGCCAGTCAATATTTAAAATCACCCAGAAAATAAAACCTCTTGATATCAGATACATTGTCAAGCATTTCACACGTTATCCAGATTTTGACTGCACTTGGTCTGAAGCTGCTTCCCACAAGAATGGGCTTTATGTGAGGCAAACAAACCTGTAGCAATATTACTTCAACAGTATTTAACATGACACCCTCTCTAAGCTTTCCAGGAATGTAGTTCTGTATACAAACAGCAACACCATTGGCAGTTCTGATTTTCTTGTAGATGTTATAACCATGTATTGTTACCACTATATCAAAGCTATTATCTAAGTGAGTTTCAGAGATAGTCAGAATATGAATGTCATCTGTTACAAGCAAGTTATGGATTTCATGAACCTATATATGTTAATGTCGGTTATTTTTAGCACTTTTCTGTGATGCTTGATCATTTTCATTGCTTTACTGGGAAGCTTAGCAGAAGTAGACAAGCTTGGGTTGTTTATGTTACTGCAGGGTGAGCTGCACACAGTGGACTTCCTACTAGGGCACACCGCCTCAGTGCTAACTGTATAACTCTGGTTAAAAAGGAACATAATTACTGCATACAACAGCTGTAGGATCAGCAGAGGCATTCAGGGCAGTTAAAGGGACAGTGGCATCATACTGCAGAATTCTATTGCACGTTATTTAATTGTCAGCCATTGTTGCCATTAATGCTAGTTAGGGCTAGTTTAACCACCAGAGGCCATCTTTGAAAAGCATTTGACAGTCATTAATATTGGCTGTACGAGAGAATTTAAAACCTTTTTTGTAAGAATTGAGTAATGTCATCAAAAAAAGAAATGTCCTCTCACTGTCAACTGTGTTTATTTTCAGAAAACGTAACGTGTAAATATTTGATGAACATAAGATTCAACAACAGATATAAACTGAACAAGTTCCACAGACGTGACTAACAGAAATGGAAAAATGTGTCCCTGAACAACAAAAAAAGGGGAGGGGGGGGTCAAAATCAAAAGTAACAGTCAGTATCTGGTGTAGCCACCAGCTGCATTAAGTTCTGCAGTGCATCCCCTCCTGATGGACTGCACCAGATTTGCCAGTTATTTAAAAAAAATTAACTAGGCAAGTCAGTTAAGAACAAAATCTTATTTTCAATGACGGCCTAGGAACAGTGGGTTAACTGCTTGTTCAGGGGCAGAATGACAGATTTGTACCTTGTCAGCTCGGGGATTTGAACTTGCAACCTTCCGGTTACTAGTCCAACGCTCTAACCACTAGGCTACCCTGCCACCTTGCTGTGAGATGTTACCCCACTCTTCCACCAAGGCACGTGCAAGTTCCCAGACATTTCTGGGGGGAATGGCCCTAGCCCTCCGATCCAACAGGTCCCAGACGTGCTCAATGGGATTGAGATCCGGGCTCTTCGCTGGCCATGGCAGAACACTGACATTCCTGTCTTGCAGGAATTAACGCACAGAAAGAGCAATATGGCCGGTGACATTGTCATGCTGGAGGGTCATGTCAGGATGAGCCTGCAGGAAGGGTACCACATGAGGGAGGAGGATGTCTTCCCTGTAACGAGATTGCCTGCAATGACAACAAGCTCAGTCCGATGATGCTGTGACACACCGCCCCAGACCATGACGGACCCCCCACCTCCAAATCGATCCCACTCCAGAGTACAGGCCTCGGTGTAACGCTCATTCCTTCGACGATAAACGGAATTCCGACCATCACCCCTGGTGAGACATAACCGCAACTCGTCAGTGAAGAGCACTTTTTGCCAGTCCTGTCTGATCCAGCGACGGTGGGTTTGTGCCCATAGGCGATGTTGTTGCCAGTGATGTCTGGTGAGGACCTACAACAGGCCTCTCTCAGCCTATTGTGGACAGTCTGAGCACTGATGGAGGGATTGTGCGTTGCTGGTGCAACTCTGGCATTTGTTGTTGCCATCCTGTACCTGTCCCGCAGGTGTAATGTTCGGATGTACCGATCCTGTGCAGGTGTTGTTACACGTGGTCTGCCACTGAGGACAAATCAGCTGTCCGTCCTGTCTCCTTGTAACGCTGTCTTAGGCATCTCACAGTACGGACATTGCAATGTGTAGGGAAAGAAACATCTTTCTTTTAATGTTTTTCAGAGTCAGAGTTTTGCCCTGGCAAAACCCAGATGATGCTGGGCCAATTTTGCGCTGCCCTATGGGACTCCCAATCACGGTCGGATGTGATACAGCCTGTATTCTAACCAGGGTATGCAGTAAAGCCTCTTGCACTGAGATGCAGTGCCTTAGACCGCTGCACCAACTCGGGAGCCATGACCAATATATATATACATTTTTTTCATAACATTAACCATGTGTGTTCTCTTGTTTTGTAGTTTCAACCCAATGATTTGTCTGACAAACAATAAGCCACATTTTCCTCGGGATTCATCCCAGTTGGTATTCTGTGGAACCATGCGTTTTTTCGGTGCGGCCCGTTGTCCAGCCCTTTGTCCACTGATCTCCACGGATGGTTGTCGGTATGGTTGTAAGCTCTGTCAAAACAGATTCACGTTTTTAGTACACAATTATCCATTTTATTATACAGTATGCCTACACATTGATAAGTTATATATATATTTTTTAAAGAAATTAAACTTAAACCAAAATACCTTTAGTTTTGGTGATCCTCTCAGCTCCGGCTCATTTCCAAGTCCACTGGTGGTTACAGTCCTAACCCTGGAACGGGTAGCACCAAAATAAATAAATAAATAAAATACCTACAGTATATCTAAAAATATTTTTTGCATCTTTACATGTAGGTCTCCTGATTTAAACTTGATCAAACTTGTTTGGCATCAACTGAAAACATTAATCCGTAACAATACAATTCTCCCCCTACCCTCCTTGGCATTTGTCTATTGTCTATTGTCCAGCTAATAGGACAGTCCGAGACTACCGGAATGGGTGGATGGATGGCTTCTTTTGTATTCCAATGTACTGAACGAATGTATTACAGTCATTTACCATTCTCGGACTGGAAAGTTTGTTTGCAGACTTCACGATTTCATTTTCAAGTCCTTGTTTAAA
Source organism: Oncorhynchus kisutch (assembly GCF_002021735.2). Taxonomy (NCBI): domain Eukaryota; kingdom Metazoa; phylum Chordata; class Actinopteri; order Salmoniformes; family Salmonidae; genus Oncorhynchus; species Oncorhynchus kisutch. The sequence goes on along the minus strand of NC_034175.2, from coordinate 30,477,271 downwards.
ATATAATGATATTTTGGAGATTATTTATTTTTCAAATAACCAGAAGTGAGAGGTTGTAATCTGAACCCTGGAAAAAAAAGTATTGTCCTGCTAATAGCCCATTCTATAATTCACAGCCTGCTATGCTTGTTTTCTCTCCCTGTTTTTAGAGGGAGAGAAACCAAAAGCCTACCGCCCGGCCAATTGTACGTTGTCTCATGGGTCTCCCGGTCACAGCCGGCACAGGTATCGAACCGGCATCTGTAGCAAGGCAGTTTGCACGGCAATGCAGTGTCTTAGACCACTGCACCACTCGGGAGGCCCCATCCAAAGTTTTTAATGCTCATCAACTGCCATGCAAAGTATCAAAATACTAAAATACTACTTAAACAGGACTCTTAAATACTTTAAATGTAAATATTTTTTGATCACAGAAACAATGAGAAAATATGGAAAAATGAATAAATAATGAAATGTTAATTATATGAAAGCAGCCCGTGTACTCATCTGCCAGAGAGTAGCCCCAATCAGCCCAAGCCCCAAGTAATACATTTGGGCCAGATAACTCAAAAAGGAATCAGCCCGAGCATCATCGAGATATGCTGGACCTTATGTCAGAGAGGTGTTTTTGGGACCACATCGTGTCTATTGTCCTGCTAATAGCCCTTGTGAAAACATGTTTTCAAAAGGCCTCCAGGGCCAACAGGGAAGTTCCTCACTTTTTCCCCTTCCACTTGCCTCTTCTATTTAGTAATTAGTTGTGGTTTACATTGCAAATGAGGGCATAAACTGGGTCAAGACGCCAGCAGAGTAAGTACACCATTATGTAGTAAAATAAAGGTTAAATAAAAATAAAAAGCCCTACAACACTTTTAAAAACACATTACTCAACACTAGTGAGACTTGTGTCGCCTACGGTAGGCCTCCAGTATATCTAAAATTGCTTTTTCCAATGGCGTGACTCTCCACCAATAATTCAATTTAGAGGATTGGAGGATTCTAAATTAATATCTAAGGGGCATTTTTGTTAGGGCAAATCTGATCTGTGAGAATATCTAAGGAGCTTTTATATAATTCTAATGCAGTGTTAATAATAATCACATTGTTTAAAAAATAATATTTGAGATGATTTTGTTTCAAATAACCAAAAGTGAGTGATTGTAAATCTGAATAAAGGGAGAAATGCCATTCTTGAACATGGGTTGAGACGTTCTTACTAATTTGTAAATATAGCCCATTTGTTATTTAAAATTATTTATTTCTGTTTTTAGAGGGAGAGAAACCAAAAGCCCACCGTGCCTATTTTTGGGAATATCGTCAGTCAAGTGAAATTTCCCCATTGTATTTCCCCAAGTTCTCTCTTAACTCCTGGACCACCAGTTTGTTATTTTTACTTGATGCAGGACTCTAGTGCCAGAGGAGAGACTCTCAGACTGAAAACGTCTCCATTAATTGCCGCAGTTGAGACTACTGATAGATCACCATTCTAACTCCCCCTTGTGATAGTGTTGTGCAATGACAGAATGCCACCATTTACCACAAACAGTCACAGCATAAGCTCATAACTTTTAAATTGAGGAACCACTGTAAATTTGGTTACTTACATTGTGTCTGCCAACGCCTCTGGGATAATGTACATTTGCGCAAGCATTATCACAACTCAGAAAAACAATGGAAGGGATTAACTGAGCTGGGCTTGGGTCAATAAGTAATTGTATTGGGTCATTGATAAGTCAACGCAGCATTAGAATGCTGTGAAATCAACCCAAATTATTTGGGTGGATCCCATCCTCCTTATAAAAAGTTACACCCATTGAGCTGCAATAATCACGTAGCCAGTTGAAGAGAAAGAATCCTGCTAAAGCGTTCAATGCCATGATTCAGAGAGGGCACAGGGACAGATATGATGGGTCTTTATTAGTGTGTAGCAGATAGTCAAATCAGCTCTTTAAAATCCAGTTCCAACTGTTTAGAGTTGCCCTTCGTAATGTCATTAAAACCCACATGGACAAAAAAAAAAAAGATTTCCATGTCCTGGCATAGAACATTTGGGAGCAGTTTAGGAATGTAATTTACTCAGCTCCAGGATAAGTGCTTTTGCACCAGGAACAGTGACATTTCTTACCATGGAGTTACCCAAAATCACAGCTGGCAAGGAGGATGAGGAAATCCGCCCACTCCCATGCTTCACAGGATTCGGAGAACCCTTTAAGGACGACGAGAAGCAGGATAACTTGAGCCCATAGCTCCTGGCGTCTGGTGCAGGCTGCCGACAGATGGGAAGCCCTGCTCGATCCAGAGCCGGGACGGAAGGTTGCCGACGTTGACTTGGGAATCATAGGGGAAGGAGTAGGCACAGCGGCTGCAGACACAGGTACCCCAAGCGACGAAGGTGCAGGAAGATCAGGCTCCAGGGAGGCAAAACTATTCATTGTTTGTATCCACTCCGGGCCTCTGGTTGGGAGTGTAGCCTGTTTTGCTGGAGGCCACTGTCACGAGCTGAAGACATGCGACCATCATTGATTGCCATGCTCCTATTGCTGTACTCCTTCAATTCCGCTATCAGATGGGGGAGGAGAGGAAGGAGATGGCTCCCCTGGTGAATGAACTCCAGGCCAGTCAGACAACGACAAAAAGCAAGACAGAGATGCATCCAACAAGCCCGAACGCCATCCAGCCACCGGCGTAGAGAAGGTAAACATTTGTTTTCCCCAGTTTCTTACATAGACTGGCGACCTGCATGATCAAGGAAGCCATCTCAAGCCTATAATCCTCAGCAAACAAACAATTGCTGCATTGGAACTTCGAGTGATCCAGTTTGTCCCAAAACAAAGCGTAGTACTTCTCCAGACAAAAAGGCCTCCATTGCAAAACTCAGCTGGGACTAAGTAATTTTTTTCTTCACCTCACACAAAGTATTTATTTTTTACATCCAGTCAAATTATAATAGTTTCACAGTATTTAAAAAAAATATCCAACACACTCCCCCTACATAATCAGCATTACTGACAAATGGGCTATGGACATAATTTTAATTTGTGTCAATTTCATCTTCATACTATAGCATAGCTGTAGCTTTCATACTTTAATCGTCAATTCATTATCTTATAGCCTACTTTCAGAGAAGCATAACGTAGGCCTAGGTTTTTAACAATTTGCTGGTGTGTCTGATATACACTGGTGGCTTTGATTGACGGGTGCTTTTATGGGGGTGTGCATGTGTGAGTTAAAGGATTCTCTCAATAGGCCTATATGTCCATTCAAAAAGTTTCCTAAATTACCCTGTCTGGACTCCATCTCTTTAACAAGAATCAAACGCTCCCCGTCATGATTTCATCTGGTAAAAATACTGTTTTCAGTAGCTCAGGATACATTATTTCTCTTATTAAGTCATCCACTATTTAAAGAAAATATTTTGATGCCACTGCTGCACGGTTTGTGACATTATGCAAATATTTAGGGAAAACCCCAACGTACTTTGTTTGAATGGTTTTGTGCATGGAAATAGGATCGTCTCTCAGATTTGAACCAGCAACCTTTTGGTTACTAGCACAAAGCTCTTAACCTCTAGGCTATTGCTACGATTTACAAAGATTGATGTCGTTTGTACCAACACTAATGACTACTGTGTGAGCACTTGGGTTCTTCTTCATCACAGCAAGGACCTCCCATGACCACCACATCCTTAATATGGAGCTCCCTATAACAACCACCACTGGAGGAAAAAGAGAGGGTCACTGTGAGCCTGTCGGGCTTGCTATGGTGGTTGATCCAGGGGATGGCCTGTCGGGCGTGCTATGGTGGTTGATCCAGGGGATGATCCAGGGAGGACCAGATCCAGAGAAGCTAGCGCTGGGTGCTGAAGTGGATTGGGAAGGATGTGAGGGCGGCCTCGGAGAGCCCTGGTGAAGTCAAGGGGTTTAGAGCTGTAAAACGATTAGAGAGTCGCAGGTCTGGACGAGACATCAGAGAAAGGACACGTTGGAATATTCCTACCTCTAATTGGATGCAAAATTGCCTCCGATGATGTAGAGCAAGACGCAGTAGTCCTCCGGTTCTCATTGGTGGGATGTGTTAATACTGGAAAGTGGTCCAAGATAGTATCCTCAGTGGCCCAATCTCGTAGAGCACCCTAGATTATGCCCTCAGTCATTTAGAATTGTCCCGTTCAAAACGGAACGCAATCTTGAAATCTCCTTAGCAAAAGCAATACATTCTCTTAGGACCCTGTACTCCTCTAGTAGTTCAATGAATCAGTCTTGAGCCATTGTACAATTTTTTTTGCAAATAAACAAGTGTATAAATCAGTAAATTCTTCCTCGTTTACTAGGGTGAAGAGGTCTCACATTTCATGGTTTCACCGTCCATCCCCGGATCCGACTCCAAATCAGAGGAGTCCGAGCTGCATATTCTCGGGTCAGAAACAGCGGTCCCAACTGCAAGAGCCAACCACATGAAACAAGCTTTGGTGGTGACAGCTTTGCTGGTGACAGCCAGGTAGCTTAGCTAGCCGGAGCTTGCTGGGGCTAACCTGCTAACAAGGATACAGTAACATACAGTAAAACAAATGGTGTGTTAAGAACAGTAGGTCATTTCCATGTAAAAGGTCCCATGAAAACAAACATGGGAAGTTCATAGGAGCATATCAAAATGGGTGTCAAATGAAAGTGGAGTGTATATATATATATATTTTTTTTTAAATAAAAGGCAAATACACATTTTTCAACAATTTTTCAAAGGCTTTCATCTACCAGAAAAAGTCTTACATTTCAGAAATTCATCAAAAACAAGAACCCTGCCAACACTTATATTTCGTTTTGGAGAAAGAAAATTCTGCCTTCTGTAAGTGTAAGAAGATTTACCTTGTGCCTTGAAATTCCTTTACCAAAAATGTTGATATGTTTAGAATTACTCTCCCTCATGAGGGAGGATAATGAAAGTTCACAGAAGTGACAAGGTAGACCTATCAATTAGTTCAATTTTACTGATAAAATTTTTTTGCCAAAAATTGGTCATGGAATTTTTTTACAATTGACCCTTCACTCAGCCCCGCACCCCTTGGTTTGTGTTGCAACCTCTGACAATATTTTTTTCAGGAAGCTGGTAAATGAAGGTTGTAATGTGGCTAGCCACTGGATGGCGATGAATGCACTGTCAGTATGCAACCAAAGTTACTAACCACTTTTGGAGCCAACTAGTGCTCTCAAATCATATCCTCATGTTGACAGCATATGAGAGTTGTATTCATAACATGGCTATGTGACGACACTCCCACTCTGTCTGCCGAATTCTTTCTCTTTGCTCTTGTTTTCCTTAATAGGATGTCGGTGGGCGGAGCCGGGAGGGTCGTCAGCGAAATGGTACACACCTGGGCTCGGGTGTGTCCCAGGATAAATGCACCTCTTCCCCATCCACTGGGAAGACTCTCTCCATGCAGATACACTTACAGATTTTGGTTGTGGATGTTTTGTTTGTGATGGCACCTTTCAACACCCCTCATTATCACATTTATACACGCAGCCACTCACACATCATTGTTAATTGTATTTACTTTAGTTAATATATATTTTGTTATTCCTTATCTCCATGTTGTCTCCCACTTGTTAAGAACTTCGAGCTGGTACGTGACAAGTGGGGGCTCGTCCGGGATCTTGAAGGTATTGTGTTTGGGAGAAAATGTGGAGTTAATGTTTAACTCTGTAGCTTCTTTGTTTGCATTTTTTTTTTGAGTTTGAGTTTTTGAGTTTTTTTTGAGTTTGAGTTGTAATGTTTGGTGCCCACTATTGGTTACCTTTGTTTGTTTTGGTAAATTTGCCACTGCAGTGGATAGTTGGTTGTGTGCTGCATTGGAGAGAGTACATTGGTTTGTTTCCAAGCCCTTGCCCAGGCTGGAGACTCTTGATCTACTCGCTGTTGGGACATCGGTCCGGGGAGGTGAGTACAGTCGGCTGTGTACCTCAGTGGGATATTTAGGTATGGTAGTGACACTTACTACCCGGAGCTATAGCCTTTTTCCCCGTTAGGCTTAGCGACGCGTTTCATTTTGGAATACATTGGGCATGGTTATTTTTTTTTATTTTTTTGTGTGGTGTCTGTAGACTGAGCAGACAGGGCACATCTGTGGCTTGGGGGAATCTGCTAGCTTGCTGGGTGGTTTTATTTCCTCCAGTGTGTAATTACCCACTGCAAATCTGCACGAAGACTAGGGTTGAGTTACTGTAGGTTTTGGGGAAGCTCCATATATATCTCACCTCCTGTGGTGCCCAGTGTGATTGTCACTTCTCTTGTGGTCTGGTGAGTTCAGCAGAGGTGATGAGTGAGATTATAATTTTTTTTGTATTTACTTCTGACTATGGTGTCTAATGTAGACGAGTTCATTTGCTTTCCATAAGAGGAACCATTAGAATGATGTACTAAAGAACAGCTGTTGCAGATTGCTGAACACTACAAGGTTGAAATTAGTGATAAAAGTCAATTCTAATAGGTTAATAATGAAGGCCAATCTGCTGGAGAGTGGTATTCTTGAAGTTACCACTGGGGCAGCCTCTACTGAGGACTCGCCGTCTCCAGGTAACGGGCACAAATGGCCGCTCCATCTGTTAGTCCTAGTAGTCTTCTTTTTGAACAGCTAGAGCATGATTGTGTAAAATATGAAAAGGAATTGTGAATTTAAACAGGATTTGGAGCTTGCTAAAATCAAGCTGCAACAAGAGTGGTTAGGGAAGGAAAGCTCTCAGGGGGGAGTTTGTTCTTGGAAGGTGACCCAGATTTACCTAGGGGTCGTTCCTCTTTTGGTCGTGCCCCGGACACATTTATTGTTGGGAACTTATGGTTGTTGCCTAAATTTAATGAGAAGGCCTCAGACATTTTGCGCTGCTTTTGATGTGCTTCTCACCTATGGGAACCATGGGAACTAAAGTTGCAACTAGACAACGGTACACACGGGAAAGCCTACTTCCTTTAAAACAGTGGTTCCTAAACTTTTTATAGTCCTGTACCCCTTCAAACATTCAACCTCCAGATGCGTACACCCTTTAGCACCTGGGTCAGCACACTTGAGAGCCTGCCACAAACACTCTACATCTAAACATAAGTGTGAGTGTCATGTCCTACAAGCTGGGTTGTGACAAAGAGCTCTTATAGGACCAGGGCACAAATAATATATTTTTTCTGTTTTCCAGAAGAGGATACTTTCCTTAATTGACCACCCCCCATAAGTAATTGTTTCAAAACATCTCTTGCCATGTCACTTATGCGTCATGAAAGTGTTGTTTGATGGAGGCAGTGTCTGTAGTTTTTTGGTCTTTTCCCTCAGCATTGTCCCAGCCATATCCACGGCAGCAGGAAGAATTAAGTCCTCCACAATAGTATGGAGTTTGCCTGTCCTGCCACTCAGTAGCTCACTATATAAGATACTTCTAGCCCCTTATTAATGGTATCTGTTATACATGTTACTACTCTAAATGTATCTATATTCTCACTCAAAAAGCTCCTGTGGCTTATTTTTCATATCATGTTTCATTTCTAAATGTTTGCGCAAGAGTGAAGGTTTCCCGTGAGAGAAATGTTAATTATTTAACTAGGCATCCTGTACTTGAGTGTTATTTTGCTGAACACTAGATGGTTTAATTACATTTTTGGCAGTGAAACGAGGCAACTCAGGCGAAGGGCGGGAGGAAAAAAACCTCACCCATATGTATAGCCTCGTTTGTAAAATATAAATGTACCGTTTGAAAATGAAGGGGAAAAATGTGGCTAATATTATATATTTTTTTGCCATACCCCCGACAGCATTGTAACCCAGTTTGGGAATACCTGCTCTGAGACATCAATTCTAAGTCACACCAGCAAGCCCATGTAGGACAGCCAAGGGAGCGAGTGGGAGTGAGGCTAGAGACTCACTGCGACCAACACTGGCAGGTGCCATGTGGAGGGGGTGGTCGCTCCACCATCCGAGGAAGAGGCACAATGTTGCGTGAAGATGGCTAGAGTTGAACCCTTTGTGGGAGAGCGGACAGAGGACCAATCAATTTAGTCAGCAGACTTCCTTGGTGAAGAGAACTTGCGGGATATTCAACCAAGTGCCCCAAACTGATCTTGAGGTGCTCTTTCTAGCCTCTCGCCTCCAGAGGTTTGCTTTGTTTAAAATGTTCATTTACTCAGTCTACTGCCAAAAATAGATGAGATTTGCTTGCTCGCCAGAAAGAGGAATGCAGGGGTGTTAAGTTTCTGTGAAACTTGGCTAGATCCTTATGTGAAAAACATCCCAATTACCCGAAAAGGACAGAAACTGGAGAGGGGGTTTGTGCATCTGTTTCAAAGTGGACATATGTTTTAAACCAGGATCACATGGAAGCAGTTTGGTTGGATATATTATTACCAAAGAGCAAACCAATCTGATGTACTGAAAATGAGCTGTTCCCTGTATAAGGCCTCATCTAACTTTTGCAAAACTGACTCAGTTGATAAATGAGCCCACAAGAATCTGTGTAACCAGTCTTACTGCCATTGATCTCATTATGGTATCCAATAATCACAAGATATCCCTAAGTGGTGTAATTGCATAAGGGAATAAACTGCACTAGGAAAGTAAATTGTCACAATCAGGACCAGATCACTCAAACTGTCATAGAACAATTGAATAAACTGCTAGGACAGGTAGACTGGTCTGATGTTATGGAAAGTGAGGATGTTGATAGAGCATAGGAACTCTTCCAGGGTAGATTTCTCAGCACTGGACAAGCTGGCACCCCTAAAAGTACGGATGCATGATATATCGGTGAACATATCGGAATCGGCCGATATTAGCTAAAAATGCCAACATCTGTATCGGCCATATGTCTAGTTTAACGGTAATGTTAAAAACCGATGTCAAAGTTGCTGTGCATACCTATATAAACGTAGGTATGACGTCACGTAAAATTTTGCGCATGCGTGCAACACAGCATTCCTAACCTACACACAATGTCTGCTTTTTGTTCTGTTAATTTTTTTTTCCTTTATTTAACTCAGTTAAGAACACATTCTTATTTACATTGACTACCTACCCTGACCAAACCCGGAAGAAACTGGGCCAATAACGCGCTGCCCTATGATACTCACAATCACGGACGGATGTGATAGAGCCTGGATTCGAACCAGGGACTGTAGTGACGCCTCTTGCACTGAGATCCAGTGCCGCTGCGCCAACAAGCTCTAAAGGAAGCTGAGAGGTATTAGAAACCTTCAGCCTTACATGTAGAGGTATATTGGTGGCATGCAAATGCAGGGATTTTCCTGCCATTGTAATCCTTGGGTGTGAAATATAAAGTACACTACCATTCAAAAGTTTAGGGTCACTTAGAAATGTCATTGTTTTTGAAAGAAAAACTATGTTTTGTCCATTTAAAATAACATCAAATTGATCAGAAATACAGTGTAGACATTGTTAATGTTGTAAATGACAATTGTAGCTGGAAACGGATTATTAAAAAAAAGAAGGAATATCTACTTAGGTGTACAGAAGCCCAATATGAGCAACCATCACTCCTGTGTTCCAATGGCACGTTGTGTTAACTAATCCAAGTTTAATTTTAAAAAGGCAAATTGATCACTAGAAAACCCTTTTGCAATTACAGTATGTTAGCACAGCTGTAAACTGTTGTTCTAATTAAAGAAGCAATCAAACTGGCCTTCTTTAGACAAGTTGAGTATCAGCATTTGTGGGTTCAATTACAGGCTCAAAATGGCCATAAATAAAGACCTTACTTCTGAAACTCCTCAGTCTATTCTTGTTCAAAGAAATGAAGGCTATTCCATGCCAGAAATTAACAAGAGACTGAAGATCTCGTACAATGCTGTGTACTACTCCCTTCACAGAACAGCGCAAACTGACCCTAACCAGAATAGAAGAGTAGTGGGAGGCCCCAGTGCACAACTGAGCAAAAGGACATTAGTGTTTAGTTTGAGAAAGACGCCTCACAAGTCCTCAACTGGCAGCTTCATTAAATAGTACCCGCAAAACACCAGCCACAACGTCAACAGTAAAGAGGCGATGCCGGGATGCTGGCCTTCTAGGCAGAGTTGCAAAGAAAAAGCCATATCTCAGACTGGCCAATAAATCAAAACAGTAAGATGGGCAAAAGAACACAGACACTGGACTGAAGATTGGAAAAAAGTGTTATGGACAGACAAATCTAAGTTTGAGGTGTTCGGATCACAAAGAAGAACATAAGTGAGACGCAGAAAAAATGAAAAGATGCTGGAGGAGTGCTTGACGGCATCTGTCAAGTATTGTGGAGGCAATGTGATAGTCTGGGGGTGCTTTGTTGGTAAAGTGGGAGATTTGTACAGGGTAAAAGGGATCTTGAAGAAGGAAGGCTATAACTCAATTTTGCAATTGGAGCCAATTGCCTCCTACAGCAGGACAATAACCCAAAGCACAGCTCCAAACTATGCAAGAACTAATTAGGGAAGAAGCAGTCAGCTGGTATTCTGTCTATAATGGAGTGGCCAGCACATTCACCCGATCTCAACCCTATTGAGCTGTTGTGGGAGCAGCTTGACCGTATGGTACGTAAGAAGTGCCCATCAAGCCAATCCAACTTGTGGGAGGTGCTTCAGGAAGCATGGGGTAAAATTCCTTCAGATTACCTCAACAAATTGACAACTAGAATGCCAAAGGTCTGCAAGGCTGTAATTGCTGCAAAAGGAGGATTCTTTGACGAAAGCAAAGTTTGAAGGACAATTTTTAAAAAGGTCTTTAAAAATACATTTGATTTGATTGCCAGTTGTGTGGCGCCATGCATTCTGGTTGTCACAAATGTCAGTCAGACTAAAGATGTTGGCAAAATTAGGTGAAGGGATGGTTCACTCGTCTTTCAAGTAAACTTCCGTAAGTTATTGATGGTAGATGACACACCCCCTTCAACATGCATACTGCACACAGACCCATCTCCTCTTGTAACTGCTTATCTTTGATGGTTGCGGAAAAACAAACATGGCGGCGTGCAGACATCAAAACTATGAAATAACAGGTGATCATGTAATAACCCCCCAAAAAAGTGTGAAATAAATCTAAATATCTTTTATATTTGAGATACTTCAAAGTAGCCACCCTCTGCCTTGATGGCAGCTTTGCACACTCTTGGCATCCTCTCATCCAGCTTCATGAGGTCACCTGGAATGCATTTAAATTATAAAAAGGTGTGCCTTGTTGAATTGAATGTGTTTGAGCCAATCAGTTGTGTTGTGAAAAGGTGTGGGGGGGGGGGGATACAGAAGATATCCCTATTTGGTAAAATACCAAGTCCATATTATGGCATGAACAGCTCAAATAAGCAAAGAGAAACAGTCTATCATTCACAGATGTAGAAAATTGTAAAAATAAAGATAAACCCTTGAATGAGTAGGTGTCCTAAAACTTTTGACCGGTAGTGTATTGGTGTTATTTTCATTAAATAAACACAGATTTACTAGACATACAGTGGTGATTTAAAAGTACAATTACAAAGACTGAATGGGGGGTTTAAATTAATCAAATGTCAGTGTAGGTGCTGTTTTTGTTGTGATTGAAATGCTATTTCCTTTAGCTTTTAGTAAAACTCAACGAGCTAGCTAACTACTTTGACAAAAAAAGTGCAATTAATTTCAGAATTTAGGACGAAGTGAAAACTCGCCTTGCTAGCAAGCAAGCAAGCAAGGCTGTTTTTTTTCCATAGGAAAAAGAATTAGAACAAATTGCTATGCTGAACCCTTATTTGTTTTTTTTATTTGACCTTTATTTTACTAGGCAAGTCACATTTTCCCTCTGAAAGATCCTCAATCTATAGTGATTGAGTTATTATATGTAAAGTATGCTGTTTATGCTCTTGTGAACAAACACAATCAGACAAATAAAAAACATTACCTTTTTTAATTTTACCTTTTATTTAACTAGGCAAGTCAGTTAAGAACAAATTCTTATTTTCAATGACTGCCTAGGAACAGTGGGTTAACTGCCTGTTCAGGGGCAGAATGACAGATTTGTACCTTGTCAGCTCTGGGATTCGAACTTGCAACCTTTCGGTTACTAGTCCAACGCTCTAACCACTAGGCTAGCCTGCCGCCCCGTGTATTGATTTAACCTTAGATTAGGCTTAACATTAAATTGTGCAACACATCTGATTAATTATAAACCTACATTTACAAAGTCTAGATTAGGTCTAATCTAAGATAAATTTAAACCATGTTGGTGCAGCCCACCCTGTGCTGCACACACACACACCTGGGGGCAACAATTAAAAGTGAATGCGTGTGTTTGTCATACAAGCACACCAGGCAAGACAGACAGCATTACCGTGGGCTGAACAAGGTGCACCACAGACAGTAGTGTTGGAGAGATTTCATTTAACTAGGCAAGGCAGTTAAGAACCAATTCTTATTTACAATGACGGCCTACCAAAAGGCATTCTGCGATTAAAAAATGTCAAATATTCCCCTGTCCACTCACCGTCCCCACAGTTCCAGTTTGGCTTTGAATGCAGCCACTTTATCTGCCAACTTAAAGACAGTTGTCATTCTCCCCTGAAGTGACAAATTGAGTTTGTTGAGCAGGTTGAATATGTCGCACAGGTAAGCAAGTTTTTGCGACCCATTCATCGTCATTGAAATGTGCTGCCAGTGGTGAATTTTTTTCCTGAAAGAAATCTCTGCAGTGTCTCTCATAACACAAACACTCTGGCGAGCGATCTCCACATACTATGCACAGGGGGCGTGGAGCATGCGAGTCACCTGTTGCAATAAAGCCATATTTTAGGTAGGACTCATTTTCTATTGAATTGAGGCTCTCTTTTTTTTTTGCAGTCTCGGGCTCTGCATTGTCGACATCATTGTTGGGCCTTTTATCTCCCTTACCCCTTCCGAAGAAGCTCTCCAGCAACATTGTTTGTTTTTATTCATGTTAGCTAGTACAAAGTCAGTGGGCAACACAGCGCATACAGACCCTGATGAACTCGCGGCGCACGCATTAATTTTTATTTATTTTACTAGGCAAGTCAGTTAAGAACAAATTCTTATTTATAATGACGGCCTAGGAACAGTGGGTTAGCTGCTTGTTCAGGGACAGAACGACAGATTTTTGAGATTTACTGGCCCAACACTAACCACTAGGTTACCAGCCACATTACTCAAGTTCAAAATCTGTCAACTGTTGTGGACGTGACAGAGAGATTAGTGGTGAAAAAAGGACAAACAGACTGCATCAAGTTCAATGTAATTACTGCACAAATAGCCTATAATTATTACTTTACAGATTTAAAAAAATACATTATTTATCCTTTCCGTGCAGCCCGGTAGTGAATTTGCCGGGGACCGGCACGCGGCCCAGTGGTTGGGGACCACTGACCTAGACTGCTTCCACACAAGCAACACAGAGACAGCCTTGCTCAGAGCACTGCTACTCTCACAGGGGAGACAGGTTACAGAGGAGTGGAAAGCTTGATCGGGAAAGAGATACTGAGGAGGTGTAGCCTAGTCTGCTTGGCTCCTGTATGTTTTGATAATTTCTCATTTTTTCTCTGGTATGCACAGGCACAGACAGACACATACCTCCCTCACTTAACCACTGAGGTGTGACCAGGCTGAGCCTAAAGAGGACATGTAGATACTACACATGGACAGAAAAGGGGGTGTGGGGAAGAAGGGTAGAGGGAGAGAGTGTGGCAAAGAGAAGAGCAAGCAAGAAAGCGAGAACACATTTGAGATGAACAGATTAGGGAGGTAAAGTACAAGACAGCTGACATATTGTGTCAAGTTTTGGCTTCGAAACAAGCTTTTTAGTTAATGTTTTGCGCAAAAATAGCTTTACTTGATTTTCAGCCATTATCTTCACTGAATAGCGTGTCACTAGTCGGGAAGTTAAATGGTACAATTAAGATGAACAATGAAGACTTGTTAAAGTTAAGTTCTGGGAAGTTGTGAAAACAGGGTGTACCCTCCAACACACTCAGCTGAGGGCCTGTGTATCCTGGGACCTATAAAACCACTGAAATGCAATGCCTTGCCTGCAAGACCAATCGATAAATTTGCAAGTAATGCATCTGGCCTGATCTCAATGCAACACAGAGTAGCCCCAGCACCTCACACAGGAGCACCGGACACCCTTCCCAGACCAGTGAGACACCCTCCCAGACCTCCTGAAGGACCTGAACTGAGAGAACCCATGCCAAGAGGACCTGCACCCAGACCATAGCATCACCAGCCACACCCCAACCAGCAAAGACCACCCCAAGCAATCCCTGGCCACACCCTATATAGCACCCCACACCATATCAGACCTATACCCCTTCTGCCCCCCCCCCCTCTGTGGCAAGGACCTCAACATGACAGTAGGACACATGCCCAGGTCGTGAGTAGAGCAACAGGCTCAACCCCCAATATTACACCTGCCCAAGCCCCATCCTGCAACCTAAGAGGTATGTATCAGATGCTCGACATGCTCTGCTCACACCTACTGTGAAGGTCCTGTCCTAAACCACACAAAAACAACACTAGACACTGTGGAACACAAAGCTTTTACCATCTCATCCTGGAATATACAAGGTCTGAGGTCATCTGCCTTTGGCCTAACCCGGACTTCAAATTACTTGGAAATACAGACATTGTCATCCTACAAGAAACATGGAGACAGACCCACTGGTTGCCCTCCAGGTTACTCTCCAGGTTACTACTTGCCCTCCAGGTTACAGAGCGCTGGTAGTACCATCCACCAAACTACCAGATGTGAAACAGGGAAGAGACAGGGGGCATGCTCATTTGGTATAGAGCAGACGTAATAAATTAGTCAAAACAGGAACATTTTACATCTGGCTAGAAATTTAATAAGGAAATAATCTCTGAGAAAAATGTCCTCATGTATGCTACCTATATCCCCACAATAGAATCTCCATACTTTAACAATGACAGCTTCTCCATCCTAGAAGGGGAGATCAATGTTCAGGCTTTACAGGGATTTACTATTCTGTAGCAACCTAAATGCCAGAACCTGACACCCTCAGCACACAGGGGGACAACCCCCTACCTGGAGGTGACAGCATTCCCTCCCCCATATGCCCCCTAGACACAACAACATAACCAACAAAAAAGGGTCACAACCCCTGCAGCTCTGTCGGACGCTGGGTATTGTCGTGACTCTAGTATGATTAAATTATATGACATGCTATTTTATCAAATCAATTACATAATGTTTAATTGATTACTTGATTGAATTAAACTATTAATAACCTGGGGTACCATGGAATCATTAATTTACATAGAGCTGTTATCTCCCGAATCCACTCTTAAAGATCTGAAGATCTTTTATATCAATAGCAGTGAATTATTAATCATCACCTCGATCGATCTCATTCTGATTGTCGTAATTACTTGGTTATCTTCACAAACCCTAGCTAATAAGCTAAATAACCACACACACACACAATGTTTACTAATAATGTCATAAAGCCCCTAGTGGACTAACCCGATATGACGGCTGGCTACACAAAGGAAGGGGGTTGGGTTTGAATGAAAGAGAGGGAAGGCTGAGGGACAAAGGGATTGAATCTATCGGATCTTGAGAAGCTATGCTACAGTAAATACTTACTAATAATACTTACGCATTCTAATAAGCCCATTCATAAGAGAAATGCAATATATATATATATTTCCTCTGAGCTGCGCTTCGATAGATGGGTCAAAGATGGAAGACTGGTTTACCCAGCAGAGATCATCATTGTCTTTTGAAGAATCTTTCTGGTCGTAGTGTTGTAGAGCAGATAGGTTAAAGTACCCTGTCGTTCTTGAGATTGTCTGTCCTTTCCTAGGCCATGTACGTTTACAGCTGATATCTCGACGTCTAGGGGGTATCACTTCCTCTTCAGTGAATAATCATTCAAAGTTCATACCAAGTTGCCATAATCAGCTCGCGCTGTATTCTGGTTGGTCTCGTCGAAATTCTCAATTTCAACGTGGGGATCATCACCTCCACGTTGAAATTAGCCCTTTTAAACATATGGACACCAGTCCTCACGTCGTCGGGAACGAAGTTTGACTTCCACCTTTTGTACCGGGGGAGAGAATGGCGTGTTTTATAGTTCTCAACCAAAGTCTGTTCACTTGGGCCTACGTTTTACTATGAAACAATTATCTTATTTAGGTGGCTAAAATTACATTGAATCTTTTCACAAATAGTTTCATATTTAAACATTTTAAATTGCACAACAATTCCATGTGAATCTGATAATTAGAACGTGTAGACTTTCCAAGATACAATTTATGTTGTCCTATCATCAGATAATGTCCCAGAAACAAACTGATCTGACATCATATTCTTTAAGTACCAACGGACACTTTCAACTGGTTGTGAAGGGAAAATATTGTTCCATTCCCAAAACTTTTGATGTTACCATGGTATTAACCTCACCCAACAGGGCAACATCTTGACAGTATGTACATACCTCAATGGTAGGTACACCTTTAGCTCATATCTTGGCAGTAGTACTGTAGACTACATTATCACTGACCTCTACCCATAGTCTCTTAGAGCATTCAGTCAGTCCACTGACACCCGTATCAGATCACAGCAAAAATCACACTTACTTGGACAGAGCTATGGTCAATCATAAGGCGTCAAAAGAACTTAATCATTTTAAGAAATGCTACAGATAGAAGGAAAGTAGTGTGGAAATCTACCAAAAAACAATTAGGCAACAACAAATTCAATCCCTTCTAGACAATATGTTTCACTGTAATAGGGAAGGTGTAGACTTGGCAGTAGGAAACCTAAACAGTATATTTGACCTCAGCTTCCCTAGCAAATCTACAACTGTCAAGCAGACAACGTAAGAAAATTAACCATGACAAATGAAGAATGCAAAAACCTATGAAAGAAATTGAGAAACCTATCCAACCAAAAACAGAGACCCAGAAAATCTGAGCATACGCCATCACTATAACACAGAAATACACCACGGAAAAAGAAGGTACAGCACATCAGAAATAATCTCAATGTAATTGAAGAATCCATAGAATCTAACCACTTCTGGGAAAATTGTAAAACTAAACAAAGATGAGTTATCCAACCAAAACAGAGATGTATGGATAAACCACTTCTCCAATCTTTTTGGCTCTATAACAAAGAATTCCCTCTCTCAAAAGGAGCCTATAACATGATCAAATACAAACCTTAGAATCAACTATTAAAGACGACCAGAACACACTGGATTATCCAATTACATGTAATGAACTACAGGACAAAATACAAACCCCCCATCCCAAAAAGGCCTGTGGGGTTGATGGTATCCTAAATGAAATTATAAAATATACAGACCACAAATTCCAGTTGGCTTTACTTCAACAGCTCTGGCATAATCCCCAATATTTGGAACCCAGGACTGATCACCCCAATCCACAAAAATGGAAACACATTTGACCAAAACAACTACCATTGGTTTCTGTATGCATCAACAGAAACCTGAGCAAGTGTCAAATACGCTTTTTACCAAATTACCATACAACAGACCACATTCACCCTGCACACCCTAATTGACAAACAAAGGCAAAGTCTTCTCATGCTGTGTTGATTTTTTTTAAAGCTTGAGACTCAATTTGGCATGAGGGCCTGCTATACAGATGTATGGAAAGTGGTGTTGGGGGAAATAAAAACATACATTATAAAATCCATGTACACAAACAACAAGTGTGAGGTTAAAAATTGGCAAAAAAAACTTGCTCTCATGAGGACCACCATAGGAAAGGAAGACCCAGAATTACCTATACTGCAGAGGATACGTTCATTAGAGTTACCAGCCTCAGAAATTGCAGCCCAAATAAATGCTTCACAGAGTTCAACTAACACATTTCAACATCAACTGTTCAGAGGAGACTGTGTGAATCAGGCCGTCATGGTCAAATTGCTGCAAAGAAACCACTACTAAAAAGGTACACAAATAAAGAAGAAGAGACTTGTTTGGGCCAAGAACATGAGCAATGGACCAGTGGAAATATGTCCTTTGGTCTAGAGTCCAGATTGGAGATTTTTAGTTCCAACCGCCGTGTCTTTGTGAGATGCGGTGTGGATGAACGGATGATCTCCGCATGTATTTCCCACCGTAAAGCACGGAGGAGGTGGTGTGATGGTGCTTTGCTGGTGACACTGCATGGCTACCACAGTATTCTGCAGAGATCCACTAAGCCCAAACCAGATGGGATGGTGTGACTATCATTTGTTTTTCAACAGGACAATGACCCAACACACCTCCAGGCTGTGTAAGGGCAATTTTACTAAGAAGGAGAGTGAGGAGTGCTGTATCAGATGACCTGGCCTTCACACCCGACCTCAACCAAATTGAGATGGTTTGGGATGAGTCGGACCGCAGAGTGAAGGAAAAGCAGCCAACAAGTGCTCAGCATATGTGGGAACTCCTTCAAGACAGTTGAAAAGCATTCCAGGTGAAGCTGGTTGAGAGAACGCCAAGTGTGCAAAGCTGTCATCAAGGCAAAGGGTGGTTATTTGAAGAATCTCAAAAAATAAACAAAATATATTTTAAGACTTTTTTGGTTACTACATGATTCTACATGTGTTATTTCATAGTTTTGATGTTATTATTATTCTACAATGTAGAAAATAGTAAAAATAACAAAATAATTGAATGAGTAGGTGTTCTAAAACTTTTAACCGGTAGTGTATATCAACGAATTGGCCAGGGCACTAGAACAGTCTACTCTCCTGGCCTCACCCTACAAGAAACTGAAGTCAAATGTCTACGGTTTGCTGATGATCTGGTGCTTCTGTCCCCAACCACACAGCACTATCTAGCCCTGGTCATTTGGACCCTGCATCCACAAGGCTATAGGATTCCATTAAAAATGATAACGTGTGAAGGCTACAGGTAAGCCTCCATTTCAATGGTATCCCATGTCAATGAGATGAAAGAGACCAGTCACTAGCTCTGGACAGCAGACACTGCATGGGCAGTAGCTTTCTTATCCATTCCTAAAACAAGACACCCCTCCAAAACACTGTTCTTACCAATAATAGCCTGCCACTACAGACATACAGTAATTGTGGTGTATGACACTGCAGTCACACTGCCACTGTTGCACAAGAGACTAAGCAGACACACACACTTTCTCTGCATTCCCGCTCCCAAAAGGAGCCTATAACATGAGGGATTGTCACAGACAACTTCAGTTTACACAAAGATATCACCCAGGCAGAAGTAGAACAGACAATATTTTCCCCACACACTAAACCTCAGTGGGAGAGCTGTTACCGAAAGGCCTTGTGTGGTTACAGGCATTGGGTACCATTAGACCATTTCATGTAGGGAGCTATTTGACAACTGAGCCATGCAAAAGCCCTCATATGAGCCCATGTTCTGTTGGTAGATATGAGCACATGTAATGATTAACTACTGTGGGAGTAAGGAGGGTTACAGTAACAACATCCTCCCCATCTACGCTTACTGCAGAACCAACCACAATAACATCAGTCGAGTCTGCTACCGAAGACTCATTCGTTGAGGTAGCCAACACACTAGGATGGGTCTGGGCCATGGATATACAAGGCATTCGGAAAGTATTCAGACACTTTCCCGTTTTCAACATTTTGTTACGTTACAGCATTATTCTAAAATGGATTAAATAAAATGCTTTCCTCATCAATCTACACACAATACCCCATAATGGCAAAGTGAATACAGGTTTTTTAGAAATGTTTGGCCCGCAGTTGAATCTAATTGATGATCTCTGGTCTACATTTTAAGGATGCATGTTGTGCCTTCACAGTTAATTAATGACCTTACTGAAATAATCAGGCTAGTGGGCCAGTTGGCTTCCTGAACAGTGCTCCAGGTCTCTTGTTTTCAGCCCCCCCCCCACAAAAATCTGTGTGTCCAGGGCCTTGTTCCTGGCTCCCTCTTCTCTGAGGGACACAGTGGTTCTATTATTCCCTTGTGTTTCAGAGAACAGGATTAATGACCAGCAGCAGGGACATGAAAAGGTTGTCTACGCCTGTTTACATCTGTCCCTAGGACCAGTCTCTGGGAATAAACACTGTGTGTGTGTGTGTACTTTAAATGAACACAGGCAGGCCAAAGCAGGGAAATGTACAACTACAATAGCAGCCACAGAGTCATGGTCACAGTTACTCAGACACGAACATAAACACAAGCTACACAGTAAGAAGAGGACAGACAGCATTTAAATCGGCATGTTGTCACCTGCTTCGCAAGGTGTGTGTGTGTGTTTGAGAGAGAGGTTCTGTGTTAATTGGCAGAAAATCGCTGTCACCCATCTGAAGCACTGTGTGAGCCAGGGACACGAGAACTACAGGAACAGACATGATGCACGCACCCACACACACAATACCCTGTGTGCTGCACAGCCCCTGTGTGCTGCACAGCCCCTGTGTGCTGCACAGCCTGGTGAGATTATTTCTGATGTGCTGTACCTTCTTTGAGATCACCCACTGGTAAAGTTATGAGAGGTTCTCCAATAACATTCAGTTGAAGTTTTATATCAAAGTAATCATACTTAACAAGTCTAGTAAAATAAAAGGTTACACAAGCAGGTGTCCCTCTTCTGCCAACTTATAAAAACTCAACCTAGAACTTTTGACAATTTTCACCACAACCATTTAGTGCTTATCAGAGTTTTAATGATCAAGTGGTTTACTTTACAATGACTTCAAACAATTGACCTTCCCGAAGAAACAAACCCAAAACATCCCAGGCTCCATGCTGAGCTAGTGCTGCTGTCCCCCACCAGCACAACAAGTGGCTCAAACACCATTCTCTGAGGAAATAATTTCATATTGGCTTCTCTACACTGATCCCCCTCAGCACAAGAGCATAACTGTACTTCACTGACTTCACTGCAGTCCCAGAGCTAAGGAAAGACTGTGTAGCAAAGGCCTGGATCTAGGCCTTTAGACTAGGGGCCATTGACCATGCTTTTTAGTTCAGAACTAGGCTTAATCTGTATCAGGGAAACTGGCCCCTAGAGGTTAACTGTTGTCTCTATGAAGTTTAGAGGTGGTGTTTTGTTGGTGCAGTATAGGCAATCTTGATCAGAGCATGGCAATGATATCATAACCAGATCATTTATCTTAAGAAAACTGGCTGCTTCATCGTGGAAGGTTGGAAACTTTGCCAAAATCCCAAGAAGAATTTAGTGGTTATGAGGCTCTTTATCTACCTCCCCAGAGTCAGATTAACTCATGGATACCATTTGTATGTCTCTGCGTCCAGTATGAAGGAAGTTTCTAACTAGCATTATCGCAATTGGCTCACAAAACTACCTCTAAATTCCATCATACTGGACACAGATACATGAAAAAAGGTATCCATCCATGAGTTCATCGGACTCTGAGGAAGTAGAAAAAGGGTTTCATTGCCAAAATACAGAACTATACCTTTTAATAGTGCATTTATCTTCTTCTGTTCATTAGCTTAAACTGGTATTACCAGCCAAGTGCCACCTTACCCGGGGTGCAATTAAATAGTCATAAATCCACCTATATTTTATTTTGCCTGCTTTTCCAAGCATGTCCTAAGGATAACCCCTGCGTGTTATTTTTTCAGCAAAGCAAGACCGCCACAATCCAGCAATGATTGCGGGCAGCCAACTGTTAAGACAGGCCAGAGATAAGATTTGTAGGTGGCATGTGCTGAGGGAGAGCTAAACTAAAACAGCTAGTGTATACATCACTCCACATAACTAGTGAGTATGTTCTTAATCTGCCTGTTAGTTCAGGGCTGTAAGGCCCATGTCTGACTCAGCACTGCCTCTCTTAAAATGAGACCATGGCCAGATATCCAACAAGTGGTGCTGCCTGATCACCAATTATTTCCACTTTCACTACAAAAGGCTCACATGTCCAACATATATATATTTTGTTATCTAAGCAAATCAGTTAAGAACAAATTCTTATTTACAAATGACGGACTACCCCGGCCAAGCCCTAACCTGGACCAATCACAGCCGGTTTTGATACAGCCTGGAATCGAACCAGGGCTTGTACTGACACCTCTAACACAGAGAGACTGCTGCACCACTCGGGGGCCCAAACTGCTAAATACAGTATGTGTATGCGACCAACATAAACACATGTCAAACAATGAGTGTCTTCTTGAATTGAGTGTCTTCACGGCTGTTGTGTATAGTTTATCAAATCAAATTTGTCACATGCACCGAATACAACCGGTGTAGACCTTACAGTGAAATGCTTACTTACAAGCCCTTAACCAAAAATCAGTTAAGAAAAATACCAACGAAAAAGACATAAAAGTAACAAATAATTAAAGAGCAGCAGTAAAATAACAAAAGCGAGGATATGTACAGGGGGTACCGGTACAGAGTCAATGTGCGGGGACACCGGTTAGTCGAGGTAATATGTACATGCAGCGTAAAAGAAGGGGGGGCAATGCAAATAGTCTAGATGTTCAAGAGTCTTATGGCTTGGGGGTAGAAGCTGTTCAGAAGCCTCTTGGACCTAGACTTGGCGCTCCGGTACCAGTTGCTGTGCGATAAAGAGAGCAGTCTATGACTAGGGCCTTCCTCTGTCACCGCCTGGTATAGAGGTCCTGGATGGCAGGAAGCTTGGCCCCAGTGACCTACTGGGCCGTAAGCATTACCCTCTGTAGTGCCTTGCGGTCAGAGGCCGAGCAGTTGCCATACCAGGCAGTGATGCAACCCGTCAGGATGCACTCAATGGTGCAGCTGTAGAACTTTTTGAGGATCTGAGGATTCATGAGTGAACAGGGATTACAAGAGGGGACTGAGCACGCACCCGAGGGGTCCAGTGTCGATGATCAACATGGCAAATGTGTTGTTACCTACTCTTACCACCTGGGGGCGGCACGTTAGGAATTCCAGGATCCAGTTGCAGAGGGAGGTGTTTAGTCCCAGGGACCTTAGCTTATTGACGAGCTTTTGAGAGCACTATGGTATTGAACACTAAGCTGTAGTCAGTGAATAGCATTCTCACATAGGTGTTCCTTTTGTCCAGGTGTGAAAGGGCAGTGTGAAGTGCAATAGAGATTCCATCATCTGTGGATCTGTTGGGCCAGGTATGAAAATTCCAGTGGGTCTAGGGTTTCTGGGATAATGGTGTTGTGAGCCATGATCAGCCTTTCAAAGCACTTCATGGCTACAGACGTGAGTATTACGGGTCTGTAGTCATTTAGGCAGGTTGAATTAGTCTTCTTGGGCACAGGGACTATGGTGGTCTGCTTGAAAGATGTTGGGAGAGGTTGAAAATGTCAGTGAAGACACTTGCCAGTTGATCAGCGCATGCATGGAGTACACGTCCTGCTAATCCGTCTGGCACTGTGGCCTTGTGAATGTTGACCTGTTTAAAAAGGTCTTACTCTCATCGCCTGTGGAGAGCATGATCACAGTCATCCGGAACAGCTGATGCCCTAATGCACGTACCAGTGTTATTTGCCTCGATGCGAGCATAGAAGTAATTCAGCCCATCTATAGTAGGCTCGTGTCACTGGGCAGCTCGCTGCAGTGCTTCCGTTTGTAGTCTGTAATAGTTTGCAAGCCCTGCCACATCCGACGAGTGTCGGAGCCGGTGTAGTACAAATTGATCTTAGTCCCGTATTCACGCTTTGCCTGTATGATGGTTCGTCTGAGGGCAGAGCAGGATTTCTTATAAGCTTCCGGGTTAGAGTCCCGGTCCTTGAAAGCTGCAGCTCTAGCCTTTAGCTCAGTGCAGATGTTGCCTGTAATCCATGGCTTCTGTTTGGGTTATGTACGTTGTCACTGTGGGGACGAAGTCACCAATGCACTTACTGACAAAGCCAGTGACTGATGTGGTGTACTCCTCAATGCCATCGGAAGAATCCCAGAACATATTCCAGTCTGTGCTAGCAAAACAGTCCTGTAGTGTAGCAACTGCTTCATCTGACCACTTTTTTTATTTACAGAGTCACTGGTGCTTCCTGCTTTAATTTAAGGAGGATAGAATTATGGTCAGATTTGCCAAATGGAGAGCGAGGGAGACCTTTGTACGCGTCTCTGTGTATGGAGTAAAGATGGTCTAGAGTTATTTTCCCTCTGGTTGCACATTTAACATGCTGGTAGAAATTAGGTAAAACAGATTAGTTTCCCTGCATTAAAGTCTCTGGCTGCCTCTGGATGGGCGTTTTCCTGTTTGCTTATGACCGTATACAGCTCATTGAGTGCGGTCTTAATGCCATCATCGGTCTGTGGTGGTATGTAGACAGCTACCAAAAAAAAAATGCAGATGAAAACTCTAGGTAGATAGAGTATCTCATAAGCTGTAGACCACACTACCTCAGGTGAGCAAAACCTCGAGACTTCCTAAGATATCATGCACCAGCTGTTGTTTAGATAAATGCATAGGCCCCCGCCCCGTGTTTTACCAGAGGCTACTGTTCTAATCTGCCGATACAGCTGTATGTTATTCATGTTGTTGTTCAGCCACGACTCAGTGAAACAAGATATTACAGTTAATGTCCCATTGGTAGGATGTACGTGCTTTTAGTTTGTCCACTTTATTCTCCAGTGATTGTACATTGGCCAATACTACCGATGGCAAAGGCAGATTAGCCACTCGCCAACCGGATCCTCATAATGGACCCCAATCTCCTTCCACGAAATCTCAGTCTCTTTTTCCCTGCGAATGACGGGGATGAGGGCCTGTTCGGGTGTCTGGAGTAAATCCCTCTCGTCCGACTCATTAAAGAAAAAGTATTCATCCAATTCAAGGTGAGTAATCGCTGTTCTGATGTCCAGAAGCTATTTTCGGTCATAAGAGACGGTAGCAGCAACATTATGTACAAAATAAGTTAAACAAATAAAATAAAATAAAAACGTATTTATTTTAAATAGCACAGTTGGTTAAGAGCTCATAAAATCGACAGCCATTATCCTAAGTATTCTTCAGATACACATTCTATCCTACTGCTGCTAGCTACTGCTGCTGCTAGCTAGTATTGTGAGCATTGCATTGTTAAAAGCAATGATGTCATCTGAGCGAGAGACCTCGGAATATTGTTTTTGTAAAGTTCTGACAGTGTTTCATTGTAAAGTTTGATATGTGCATTCGGAAAGTACTCCAAGACTCCTTGACTTTTTCCACATTTTTTTATGTTACAGCCTTATTCTAAAATGGATTTTTTTTAAATGTCCCCCTCAATCTACACACAATATCCCATAATGACAAAGCAAAAACAGGTTGGAAAAAGTGGAAAAAGTCAAGGGGTCTGAATACTTTCCAAATGCACTACACACACACCACACAGCTCCTCCTAAAATGTCTAAATTCCATTATTTGACTTTTTGTGTGTGTGCGTCTTAGATATTACTGCACTGTTGGAGCTAGGAACACAAGCATTTCACTACACCCGCAATAACATCTACTAAATACAGTATGTGTATGCGACCAATACAATTTTATTTGATTTTAGTTACTAGAGGAACACAATTTTTGTTTTAAAATACAATGTTTATGTTTCAATACAGTACACATTGTAAGTGAAATAATATATTTCAACATTATTGACGTGACATCCTCTACTTAGCTGTTAGGAGAGGAGGCAGAAATCAATTATAAATCAAATCGAACAACAAAATGAAGCGACCAACCAACCAATTGCAGAGGACGATCAGTGAGCATCTTGGACACATTCTGTCAGAAAATGTCTTGGTGGTGCTAGTCAGTATTATACTTAAACTGTAATGACACTTGTACAGGGAAAATAATAAAGAGGGAGGCAACAGATGATTGAAATGGGTAGATTTATTTGTATTGAAACACTGATGGGTTGTGAATGAGATTATTAGGAATGTGCACAGTGAAAATTTGAAACTTCCAAAAGAGCGAGCTACTTCTCTCTGAATGAAGGACAGTATAAAAAATGAAAGAAATGTATGCAGATTTTTAAATTACACACACTAATAAGTAATGACCCATTACTATATTAGGTAATAGAAAATATAAAAGGAAATAAGGAATAGATGCAAAGCAAACGCTTCAGGATTTCATTCAAAACATATTTTTAGATCATGGGCATGTCATGTAGGTCTACAGTATAGTCTAACTTTTTGTCCTAAAATGCCCCTGGTGGCAGTACCTTTTAGCGTGCGTAAAAAGGAACCACAAACGCATCGCACCAAACGCAGACAATAACAAAAATGTATTTGACCATGTCATATCACCAGTATAAGGAGATCTCATAGGATCAACATTATTGTAATGTGTGTTTTCAGCCAGGCGACCCACTACAGTGCACCGACTCAAGTTTCCCAACAAAGCAGCCCATCACTAGGCTATGCGTAATTTCATTCTGGGCAGTGGGCGCTCTCCAGAATTCATCATCAAAAGTAATCCAAAACTGGCTAAATGCATGCTTTGCTTTCACATTGCAAGATTATATTTCTAGAACTCGCATCTTGGCAGATGTAGGCCTATGTAGACAATTCTAAGCTATTATTCACTGTATAACATGATCAACTGCAATCATCAAGACTATGTTGAGCAAGTTAGCACATTCATTCATATAAATGGTCAGACTTGACGTTGGTGAATGAAGGCAGGTAGGATTTTTTGCCACCCTTTTTCCCGATTACACAAGAATGTAACCAAAAACAAAAACATGCAGTTGTGTGCGTAAAATAAATTAGCAAAATATTAGGCTTTCAAAAGACAGGTATTAGGTTTTCAACAGACAGTTGCGCGCATGTCAAATATATAGCATATTCTTGTTTTATCCTATGTCAAAATACAACATTCCTATCAATAATAACATAACATATTCAGAATTTGATCAAAGACAGTACAGTATGAAGATAGGCAGAAACTGCTTCTTCAGTAGAGATCCACGATCACACTTGGCGATGTCATGGCGATGTTAGCTGGCGAAACTCATGCGTAGAAACACGTAAATGGGTCTAACGGTCGTCTCGCGCCAAACTGCGCATGTGCAAGCTGTCAGATAAAGGCCCTCCTTCGATAATGAAGTCGTTTCTGAATTAAATGAAAACGTCCGTTTGTCACCTTCAAGAGGCTGGAGTGTTCAACTACTTAAGACATTGGCTCGAATCAAGGTTGTGCCTTTACATTTCAAGAACATTAACTAAGGAAGAATTACTCTCATTGAGTTGTCAAACACCAAACCTGGAACTGGTCTGTTTCGCAAGCGTTCCCGAAAGTCTTGCGATGTTGTGACTCTGGGTTTAGAAACTCTGTGACTTGACAGTCAGGAAGTGCAATTCAATTCACCGCATGTACCACAGTTCCAATACCGTTACAGTAACAATATAATACTGTCCACTTTACACTGAGATTAGCAGCTCAAATATTGGAAAAATATACTTCACAGCATTAGCCTACAACTGCCATATTTCTTCATATTTCATAGAGCTTGGACATAATGGCATCAAATTATTCACGAACTCAATCATTCGAAAGACTAAAATACATAGCGTGAAGTTACACCGTTTAGCACTACTTACCAGCTTGCTACGGTGTGGGGACTGTAGCAATGTAACCCGTAGCGAAAGGGCCAGAAGTCTGCATTTCCTCAGCGGTGTGTGCAGTGCAGATCTTGCACTAAACAAACTGGGGGGGCGCTTTCCCTACGCCTTGTCAAACTGGAACTACGAAGCCACATTCAGCCGATTAAAACAACAAAAACACAATCTCGCGCTACATAAACACTCAGCGCCGCCGCACGAGACGTCAAAAGGATCCCGCCCCCTTTCCTCGTCTCCCATTGGCCAGGCTTGCTAGGACATTTTAAATAGATGGGACTTGTGAAGAAAAAGCTCCAACTTTAAATCTTCTTCATACTTCTTATTAATGGGGTTTGCAAGGCAAGAGTCCCCACTTTAAATATTTGTCATACTTCTTATAATTACTACCTGGAAAACGAATCCTCTTACACGTTTACCCAATTTCAGTTTATGTGACAACAAAAAAAGCAAGTATAGTGCAGAAAATCATTGTACAATCTAAACTGCTGTGAAATATATTTTCCTATATTCCGTATTTCAAGCTGGTGTATAAAACCAAAAGATGCAAAAATGAAACTTAATCACGTGAATCATAGCAACAGCGCACATAGTAGATATGTTCTATCTCTTCTTAGACTTGCTGTCAATGAGAAAGACAGATCTATAATTGATATTTCTATGTGAATTGGGTCGCCCAAAAAGTTACATATTGCAGCTTTAAGCTAAACACCTCATTCAAACTTTAAAATGTGCAGACCGGTCTAAAGGCCCTGTTGTGATATAATCAACTCCCAGACTTCCAACATACCATTCACTGTGAACAACACAACTTTTGACAAAAATATGCTACACTGAACACTTTCCAAAGTTAAACAGAAAGCATATGAAATCTAATCTCTACTTCCAAACAATTTACATTTTTACAACTGTCACAGAACTTTAGACAAAAACTTCGGGTGTGACATATTGGTCTACTTATCTGCTATTCAAATCAGGAATCTGAACATAATTATCTGCTACCAATAAAAAAGACAGCTTAGTTACCACATCAACTACTTTTTGTCTCAACCTTTACAAACTGACATTTTCACCACTTTCCCAGAATTTTAGAGGGTATAACACATTGGTATACTTCTCAGCTACTTAAGGGTGTTTTCACATATAGTTATCTTTAAAAGAACCGATCTCAGTCCTATTTAGAGTGAACTCTGTTCAAAATAACTCAGTTCTCTTTGTATTCACATTGACTCAACTCTTTTGCCAGTTCACGTCAACTATTTTGTGGACCAAGTCCTCTTTGCATTCGCATTGCTATGTTTAGAAAGGAAAGTTTGTGGCACATCCTTAAAAACATAGTTGCTGGGCTAATAAAGAATACTAGTATAGAACAAGTTAAAGCTCCCAATTCACCACTTATTGACAACATTTCGTCAGGTCGTCAGGTCAAGCACATAGTGTTCACATCCCAAAATATACACATTTCACCTCACATGACCATTGAAGACATGACGCATGGTGGGTGCAAAAAACATTTGCATATCTCTAATAGTAAAAAAAAAAAAAAATGAGATGGGTGCATGTAATGGTTCCAGAAAATAATAATATGTATACAAAATGTGTCATTACTCTAGGTAACCCTGCTGTCTGAAACGCTCATCCAGATGGTCAGTTTGTTTGACATAGTCACTCTGTGTACTACAAATCCTACATATGCGACTGTATTGGCTAATGGGTAGGCTCTTTTTTAGCGGAGTAGGGTGGAAGCTGTCGTCGTCGAGTAACAGGGAATTCCTGTCTGTCGGCTTCCTGTATAGACCCCCCCCCCCCCCCCCCCCATCCCTCTTATTCAAAATGTCAAGAAAACGTATTTCATGCGCATCAAATGTAAGGGTGAATTTCAAATGTTAACTGCTTGTAATTGATGAAGGAGTGGAATCAATGAAGTTCCTCTGCTGTGCCCTGAAATAGAACGAATACGTCATCAATTAAGCATTTTCAGAGTCTAATATGTCGCAAGAATGGATTATTAGGGCTGAAAATCACATTCTTCTTCTAAAAAAGAAAAAAACACATACAGATTGGCATGATTCGGTGACATTTTTACTACCCATAGCAGTTTGCCAGTGGGTCGTTGACTGAGGTAGTGTGTCATGGCTTCTAGGCCTCCCTGGTGGGGGATGTTAGTATACAGTGATTCAACATCAAAACAAGCCATAAACATCTCCCCATTGATATTGTGCATGTCTTGAGGGTGTTAATCATGTCCATAGAATCACGTACATGTGCAAGGAGTCACACCACACTGGTTTTTAAAAATAAATCTATAAAAGCAGAAGTATTTTCAGTCAATGAGCCAATTGAGGTCTCTCTGGTGGCTTATCCAGTCGTTTGTGGATTTTTGGTAAGGTATGAATGATGCTCCTGATTGGATAGACTACTTTCATGAACTCATATTCTTTTTGCATAATGTTTCCACTTTCCATAAGAGACATCAGCTTGCAGTGAATCTCTTCTTTGAACAGTGGTGTAAGGTCAAGTGACAATTTCTGATAGAAAGCGGTGTTGTTCAATTGTCCCCGGATCTCATTCAGATAGTCATCACGGTTTAACAACACCACAGCTCCGCTCTTGTCAGCATTACTCACTATCAAAGTGGAATCATTTTTTTAAATGTCAAATGCTTGCCTCTGTTCTTTAGGGAGATTATTGTAGACTCTGTATTCTCGTTTCTTATTTAAAATCGGAAATCTTTTTCCACCAATCTGCAGTATGTTTCTAGGGAGGGATTTCTGTATCTGGGTGGACAAAAAGTGGATTTAGCTCAAAAAGGGGTTTTCGTTCTATGGAAAATGGCATTCTACATTGTGTCACCCATAGTCTGAACACTCGTCTCACCCATACTTGACAAATCCACATTTGGAGTCTTATCATTTATGGGACAAAATAACTCCATAAGTCTCAATGTACGAAATAATTTCTAAATCTCTATTATTATTATTAGAAATATACAAATGTTTTTTTGCACCCACTATACATCATGTCCGCAATGGTCATGTGAGGTGAAATGTATATATTTTGGGATGTGAACACTCAGTGTGTTTGGCCTGACGAAGATCCGTTTCGGATCGAAACATTGTCAATAAGCAGTGAATTGGGAGCTTTAACAGTAGCCTTCTTGTTCTATACTATGTTTAGAAAGGAACCAATATTTTTCCCAACACGCAGTCTGGGTTTTTACAAAGTGCAGGACAAGCCATTTAATCAGAATGCATTAGATAATGCCTACTTACATTTTGGAAGCTAATAGAGTGCATTTAGATGAACTATGACATTTACAGTATATTTGGAAAGTATTCAGACCCCTTGACTATTTTTTTTTTTTACCAAACAGCCTTATTCTAAAATGGATTAAATAAAAACATGTCCTCATCAATCTACACACAATAACCCATAATGACAATGCCAAAACAGGCTATTAGAAATTTTTGCAAATGGAGAAAAAACTAAACAGAAAAACCTTATTTACATAAGTATTCAGACCCTTTGCTATGAGACTTGAAATTGAGCTCAGGTGCATTCTGTTTCTACAACTTGATTGGGGTCCACCTGTGGTAAATTCAATTGATTGGACATGTTTGGAAAGGCACACACCTGTCTACAGTATTTAAGGTCCCACAGTTGACAGTGCATGTCAGAGCAAAAACCAAGTCTTGAGGTCAAAGGAATTGTCCGTACAGCTCTGAGACAGGACTGTGTCGAGGCACAGATCTGGGGAAGGGTACCAAAAAATGTCTGCATCACTGAAGGTCCCCAAGACCACAGTGGCCTCCATCATTCTTAAATGGAAGAAGTTTGGAACCACCAATACTCTTCCTAAAGCTGGCCTCCCAGCAAAACTGAACAATCAGGGGAGAAGGGCCTTGGTCAGGGAGGTGACCAAGAACCCGATGGTCACTCTGAAAGAGCTCCAGTTCCTCTGTGGAGATGAGAGAACCTTCCAGAAGAACAACCATCGCTGCAGCAATCCACCAATCAGGCCTTTATGGTAGAGAGGCCAGATGGAAGCCACTCCTCAGTAAAAAGCACATGAGAAGCACCAAAAGGACTCTCAGACCATGAGAGTCATCTGGTCTGATGAAACCAAGATCGAACTCTTTGTCCTGAACACCAAGCGTCACGTCTGGAGGAAACCTGGCACCATCCCTACTGTGAAGCATCATCATGTGGGGATGTTTGGGGATGTTTTTCAACAGCAGGGACTGGGAGACTAGTCAGGATCGAGGGAAATATGAACGGAGCAAAGTACAGAGAGATCCTTGATGAAAACCTGCTCCAGGTTCACCTTCCAACAGGACAACAACCCTAAGCATACAGCCAGGACAACACAGGAGTGGCTTCGGGACAAGTCTCTGAATGTCCTTGAGTTGCCCAGCCAGAGTCCGGACTTGAACCCGATCTAACATCTCTGGAGAGACCTGTGCAGTGATGCTCCCCATCCAACCTGACAAAGCTTGAGATCATCTGTGGAGAAGAATAGGAGAAACTCGTCAAATACAGGTGTGCTAAGCTTGTAGCGTTATACCCAAGAAGGCTCGAGGCTGTAATCGCTGCCAAAGGTGCTTCAACAAAGTACTGAGTAAAGGGTCTGAATACTTACGTAAATGCATTTTTCCCCGTTTAAAAAAAAAAAAATAGTGTTTTTGCTTTGTCATTATGTGGTATTGTGTCATCATCTGCACAACATCATCTTCTCTCTTTTGTGGGCGCCAATGTGAGGGTTTATGGTAGGAGAAATGGTGAGTTCTGTACACTGAGTTCACAAAAATTGTCGTAAAGGGACCAAATATGGAATTGTAACAGAGTTATCTTCTACCAATAGAAATTTACAGCGGTTTGTAGGAGTTTAGAGTGACAAAAAGTAGCTAGCTAATGTCAGCTAACAGCTTTGTCATGTCTCGTCATTGAGCAGCCCAATCGAAGCCGTTGCTATGGTTACTCACAGGTTGAAGAGGGTAAATACATTTAGAACAATAGTGTAGTGATGATGAAGAATTGTAAACACCAAGAATAGCAGTTAGGAGGCAGCGTGTCATCTTTTTCAGCATTGTGCACCATTCTCTAAATAACTGAACTGCCTAGTTTGCCTGTCTGTAAAGACAAGGGCGGGCTGTACGTTAATCCTGCTACTCTGATTCAATAGAGCGAAGCAGGCTCCACTCACCCAAAAATCGAAATTTCTTCTATTTGTCCCAGACAATTTTTCACAGACCTCAAAACCAGTCTCCTGATGTGGTTTAAGCATTGTTATTTTTCTATTTAAAAAGTGTAATTTTCAGAGCGAACAAATGAGCGCAAACCAGATGGGATGGCGTATTGCTGCAGAATGCTGTGGTAGCCATGCTGGTTAAGTGTGCCTTGAATTCTAAATAAATCACTGACCGTGTCACCAGCAAAGCACGCCCACACCAATCACACCTCTCCCTCCATGATTCACAGTGGGAACCACACATGCAGAGATCATCTGTTCACCTACAAAGCCACGGTGGTTGGAACCAAAAATCTCATATTTGGACCCATCAGACCAAACGACAGATTTTCACCGATCTAATGTCCATTGCTCATGTTTCTTGGCCCAATCAAGTCTCTTCTTATTGGTGTCCTTTAGTAGTGGTTTCTTTGCAGCAATTCAACCATGAAGGCCTGATTCACACAGTCTCCTTTGAACAGTTGAGATGTGTCTGTTACTTGAACTCTGTGAATGATTTATTTGGGCTGCAATTTCTGAAGTTGGTAACTCTAATGAACTTATTCTCTGCAGCAGAGGTAACTCTGGCTCTTCCTTTCCTTTGGCGGTCCTCATGAGAGCCAGTTTCATTATAGAGCTTGATGATTTTTGCGACTGCACTTGAAACTTTAAAAGTTCTTTACATTTTCCACATTGACTGACCTTCATGTCTTCAAGTAATTATGGACTGTCGTTTCTCTTTGCTTATTTGAGCTTTTCTTGCCATAATATGGACTTGTTTTTTTTACCAAATGGGGCCATCTTCTGTGTACCACCCCTACCTTGACACAATACAACTGATTGGCTCAAATTCATTAAGGAGGAAAGAAATTCCAGGCACACCTGTTATATGCATTCCAGGTGACTACCCCATGAAGCTGGTTGAGAGATTGCCAAGTGTGCAAAACTGTCAAGGCAAAGGGTAGCTACTTTGAAGAATCTCAAATATATTTTGATTTGTTGAACACTTTTCTGGTTTCTACATGATTCAATGTGTTATTTCATAGTGTAGCAGGTTCAAGGGTGTGGGGTTTCCATATCACCAAGTTCAATAACAAAACATGCAACAGTAGCACAACTAGAATGCAAGTGGAAGTTTATTAGGAATTTTTGTAAACTGGGGAAGGGGGAATTCACCAATTACTTCACAGTCCACGAGCCATTCTCGTTGTCCGCTCCGTTTTCCAGGGGTAATCCTAAAAGTCGAGTCCTCAAACAATCCGGTTCGGTACACAAGGGGGGTAATCCGACAGTCCAGGTCACAACAGGTAATCTCACAGATATTATTCTCTCTTCTCCCACACTTCATAACACACAATTTTCCCTCCTTTCTCTGCCCCTTTGTGCAGGCCACTTCCTCTTTTATCCCCAAGCACTCATTGGCTTAATGATCCATAGCCACGCCTCGTTGGGGCAGGAAGTCCATATAAGGCTCGGGGGTAGAGCCAGCGAGCTGCAAGATATTTCCCTTTAATAACCACTCCCCTCACCTCTCCCTGCCATCTGCCACAATAGTTTTGATGTCTTCACTATTCAAATAGTAAAAATAAAGAAAATCCTTGAATGAGTATGTGTGTCCAAGCTTTTGACTGGTACTGTACATGTTAGTGAGATTCAACTTTCCACAGTCAGAAGCTACAGACAGAAGTTGGCAGATCGGTGGTACCGACTTCAGACGAGTCCCAAAACACTTGTGGAGGGTCGTAGGGCAAAACAACCAATATGTTCATGTTAGTGAGAGTCACGTCTTTCCACGGAGGGGTCATAATAGTTTGTCGGCCAAACCGTTCGGACGCTACAGAAGTAGTTTTGAGAAAAACTATTTTCAGGATGTCTCATCATAAGCCGCGGGAAGTAGGGTACTGCACTGGGACATTAATAGTCCTGTATTAGCTGACTGATATAGCCGTCTGCAGCCCAGGCAAAACTCTAGCTCTGAATTTTAAGTCAAATGTTGAGTAACTGATGTTTACCAGCTCGTTGCCAACCTAGCTAGTTACCATGTAGGACAAGATAGCTAGCGAGCAGGCGATATCATCCTGCTTATCGGCTGTTTAGTATGAAAGACCAGAGAGGACATATTACAAAAAAAAGATTCCCTTGTTATGTCGAGATCACAATTTATGTACAGTATCTCACGATCAATACATAAAACACTTTTTGTCGATCACAAGATAATTTTCTAATGATCACGACATAACACAAGTTGTTTAGTTAATCACAATATCATTTTCTCATGGACACAACATAACAAAAGTTGTTTTGTCATGATCACGAGATAAAGTCTATGAATAGGAGTGGATGTATTGATGATAGATTGACAGTGTGGCTGAGGAAGGTGGATCAGCGCACATGTTTTTATTGATTGCTACACTAAGGGATGATACTTGTCATTGCTAACATTATGCTTTCATTTGTGTTTGGAGCTTATCAGTTTATAAGTTAAAATGTTAGTAAGCTAAATGTCCCTTACCTTGAACGAAGAGCTCATGGGTCAATTAAGCCTTATTGGGACATTTAGGCCCTGAACAATGTCTGACAGGCAACACTGTGCCAACCGCAAGACCACAGCCAATCGCATGCAAGCAACAATGCATCTAATTTGGCTAGTTTTGTGAGCGAGTAGTTTACATTAGGATGAAGTAGCCTTCCAATCTAAGATTGCATCATATCACCTTTCAATATTAGTTATCAACTAATATAAAAGCATGTTATCTTGAACATCAGTGTCATTTAATAATATGCACAGGTGTGATAGTTGTATAAATTAATCACAATCTACGCCTACTCATTAGAAAAAAA
Organism: Oncorhynchus kisutch; assembly: GCF_002021735.2. NCBI lineage: Eukaryota > Metazoa > Chordata > Actinopteri > Salmoniformes > Salmonidae > Oncorhynchus > Oncorhynchus kisutch. Next base: position 30,441,723 of record NC_034175.2, on the reverse strand, counting down.
CATCAGCAGCTCTAATGCAATATTAGCTTCACATTTATACACCACTGTTCTGGCTTTTAATCGTTCTTAAACAGTCAGTAAAAGTTTATTTAGCTATTTAAAAAAATCATGGCCTGTATGATATGCATGCAAGTTTACCTGTAATGTCCATAACGATGGAGCAGCAGACCAGGCAATATGCCAGAGGAGGACTCTATACCGTAGGATAATTATTCTGGTCGCTGTCAACTTCATTCATTAACAGGTACTCAAGAGATTGATTGTTACTTGTTTATTTGTTATTCATGTCAGATATTTCCATTTTGGGATAGTTGTTCACTGAATTGCTAGCACTAGTTGCTCATGCTGCTACAGTGACTATGTGACACGTTAATTTAACCCTCCATTTTTCTCTCTGAAATATGTAGTTGATTTATTTAGATTGTCATAATGCTCCATGACTTTGTCCACACAGGGCATCTGAACACACAAAATACATTTTGAGGATTTTCGTAACATTTTGGGTGTTATATTTAACTTTTGTACACCTGTGGTGTTCCCGGTCATATATGACCGGTCATTAGAAATGAATGGGTGAGACTACAATTAGTGTATAAAATTGAGTTCAGGCACATGCCCATTCATCAGATGGGCACACTTCCTCTCACAGACCCCCACATGAATGTGTGTTTGAGCACACACACACACACCTCACTCCCCTTCTTGGCTTCCATGGCAACCCCCACAGGAACCTTTCCCCAATAGAATCTTTCCCCCACGGGAACCACACCTTTTGGCATTCTCACAAACAGTCGCAACATTGTTTCAATAAAATATACTACTTTTCTCGCAGCTCTGGTATATAAAGCTTTTTTGAGGCCTTTCTCACAATTCATTCAGTGGCAGCACAATGACCAAATGATAAACTGTATGTGAGGCTCTTGATCATATCTTTGATCATGACACTGGTGAGGAGAGAGTCCTTGTTAAACTTTGACACAAAGTAGTCTGTTATAAATATCACAATATGTTGCATCTGATTATTTGTTATTGTTAGGAATTTAATTCCTCTATATGTTTAATACCCAATTAATACACTCTGCCCATTTCTAAGGATTTGTAAGAAACTTATTTGCATAAAATGGGCGGAGACCAGTCTCAAAATCAAGCACTAGCATTTATTCTCGAGAGTACTGAACATGATACAATTTACAACAGGTTATAAACTGAAAATGACGTCATTAGGTTTCGAACTGTCCCGTCTCTCCTCCACTCCGGTACAATGGCAGTATAGTTCTCAAGCCTTCCTACATCGACCCCCACCAGTATAGATAATTTATGACCAAGCCAAGTTCTTCCTGTGTAGATAAGCATTCTAGCCAGTCTGACGATAAGTTCATTCGTTTCTACCAAGGAACAGACAGTCATTGTTCTAATTCTTGATTATAATTACACACATTATATTCAGTACTAGGATTAAAATAAAATTCATACATCGATACAGTAACATAATAGTATTCTGATTAATCAGTCCTGATTGAAATGTATACATAATTAGTCATTATTGAGAAAAAATCCCTTAACAGTTATAGTCAAAATAACCATACATTATGCTTTTTTCTTTTCAAAAATGAATTGTATGAGCTCAGGTCAATGAGGCCTACAGGCCATAAATAGCAAATAGAATTTCAAAACTTGTTCAAACAAACTTAAGTTGATAAAAGATCAAAGACAACATTAGGTGATAATATATGTATTATTATTGATTTATAAATCAGTTATAATGGGGCCGTCATTTTGGACCGGGAACACAGAATTAATTAACATGAAACTGAACACAACAGGAGGGTTAAAAGGCTGCATGGTCAATCTGACGTCTGTCTATATTGTAATTGTTTTTAATAACCTGCCCAGGGTCTGTGGTTGAAAATTAGCTGGCTGGCTAAAACCGGCACTTTTACTGAAACGTTGATTAATGTGCACTGTCCCTGTAAAAATAAAATAAACTCAAACATCTCAATTTCGACCCCCCCCCCCCCCTCCCCCAGCGAAATTTGCCTAAATGTTAGCCTATTTTTAGCCTATTGTTTTTGTGTATTTCAATAAAATTGGAGAATAATGCCTGTTCGTCATGTCATCATCAATCAACTACATTAAAACGACTTTAACTACCACCACCGATTTCTGTATTGATCTATGCTACCAGCTTAAAAAAAAGAAAAGATTTAGATTTAAATAAATATTTATTTTTTTACATTTACCCTTTATTTAATTAGGCACGTCAGTAAGAATTCTTATTTACAATGATGGCCAACCGGGGAACAGTGGGTTAACTGCCTTGTTCAGGGGCAGAACAACAGATTTTTTTTTTACCTTGTCAGCTCAGGGATTCGATCCAGCAACTAGCCATTGTGGGTCAGTTACAATACATCAATCATTAAGGATTTGACAAATATCCACTTTGTTAGATCAGATTTGCTGAATGTGTGCTAATCCATTGTCCTTCTATCCCCCACAGTCTGATTTCTTCAACAGGATTAATACAATACACGTCTACGGAGACGTGCTCCGAACAGCTACTGTCTATCATGTGTGCATAGGCAAGAAAAATGCATGTTTAGAACTGATAATTGATCACATGGTGCAAGAATGAATGCAATTAATTGATTATTGTATGTTATGATGGACACAGCTTTGCAGAACCAAGGATACACAGCCTCTGCTCAACAAACTCGAGAACAAATTGTTTGGGGGGCAGCAGTTCGCAAACAATATTTTGCATATCAAGCCTTGATTACATTACCAATAAACACTCTGTTACGTCATGCATTTCAAATGTCGATTTTAACAGAGTGGAAATATAATGCCCCCTTGCAGTAGAAGGCTGCGCTGCTCGATGGATGCAGTGATGCCAATTTAGCAATTTTGTTGCTAGGTTTAGCAACTTTCTTTTCAACCAGCACTTAGCAACAAATTTAGCTACTTTGAAAAATTTCCCAGCACTTTAGACAAAAACTTAGAAGGTATGAAATCTTCCTCTACTTCTCTGCTATTCAAATCTGGAAATAAGAACATAAATATCTACTACCAATCAAGAGGTGCAGCTGTTTTAGTCACCACATCAACTAATTTAGCTAACTTCCCAATGTTGAATGAATTGCCATTATATAAAATTATAACAATGGGGGAGCAGATCCTAAGCATGAGACAATGAGTAAACATTGTGACTTTTGAAACAAATGAGCTACCTTGACCATTAACTGGAACTGTCATACACGTTGATCCAGAGCTTCCCAAACATGCTCAATTGATGACATGCCTGGTAAGTATGCAGGCCATGGAAGAACTGGGACATTTTCAGCTTCCAGGAATTGTGTACAGATCCTTGTGACATGGGGCTGTGTATCATCATGCTGAAACATGAGGTGATGGCGGCAGATGAATGGCACAACAATGGGCCTCGGGATCTCGTCACAGTATCTCTGTGCATTCAAATTGACATTGAAAAAATGCAATTGTGTTCATTGTCCATAGCTTATGCCTGCCCATACCATAACCCCACCACCATGGGGCAATCTGTTTACAACATTGACATCAGAAAACCTCTCGCCCACACATTATACACTTGATCTGCGGTTGTGAGGCTGTTTGAACGTACTGCCAAATTCTCTAAAACAATGTTGGAGGTGGCTTATGCTGGAAGAATGAAAATGTAATTCTCTGGCAACATTTCTGGTGGACATTCCTGCAGTCAGAATGCTAATTGCACACTCCCTCAAAACTTGAGATATCTGTGGCATTGTTGTATGACAAAATAATGAAATGGCTCTAAAATGTGCAGTTTTGTCATACAACAATGCCACAGATATCTCAAGTTTTGAGGGAGTGTGCAATGGACAATGAACACAATTGCATTTTTTCAATGTCAATTTGTGTAATGATCATGCCGTTTAATCAGCTTCTTGATATACCACACCTGTCAGGTGGACGGATTGTCTTGTCAAAGGAGAAATGCTCACCAACAGGGATGTAAACAAATTTGTGCACAACGTTTGAGAGAAATAAGCTTCTTGTGCGTATCCTATTTCAGCTCATGAAACGTGGGACCAACATTTTACATGTTGCATTTTTGTTCAGTGTATTTAGACAAAAAGTGAGGGTGAATGAAATCTTCCTCTACTTTTCTAATCTGAAGTCAGAACAAAAAGGTATTCTACTGATAAAACGATACAGCTGTTTTGCTAGCTGCATCAACAACATTTCCTCTAACTTTTTATTAACAGAAATATTGATACATTTCCCAAAAAGTTAAAGGGTATGCAATCTTCATATACTTCTCTGCTATTCAAATCTGAACTCAGAACAAAAATATCTTATTCCAATCAAATGGTACAGCTAGTTTAGTAACTGCATGAACTGCTTTTTTCCCTAACTTTTTGAAACAATTTCCGTTTTGACCACTCTCCCAACAAGTAAGACAAAAAAGTAGAGCATATGAAATCTTCCTCTACTCATCTGCTTTTCAAATCTGATCCGGAAGAGCTTCCACCAGTCAAGAAATAAAGCTGTTTTAGTAACCCATCGACAGCTTTCAGATGCAGAATGTAATGTCAGATGCTAGCAGATTCATTACCAAAAATAACTGCAAATTCCAATAGAACAACATCATGTTTTGAAATGAACTTTTCTTGCTTTGTCTAACAATACTATCATGAATCTTGCAAAGAAGTTGAGTATCAGAGCGGAGTATTTATTTATTTTCATAGCACAAACGTTTGCCAGCATGTTCTTACTTACCAAAACTACTGACCCCAACCACACAACTAGTGACCACTACTGAACAGAACGACTGACCATAACCACACAACTACTGACCACAACTACTAAACCACACAACTACTGACCACAACTGCTGCTCTGGTCTGCACTAGCTCTGGTCCAGCACTAGTCCTGGGCATAGCTAGGTAGCTCAGGTTTGCACTAGCTCTGGTCTAGCTCTTGTTTGCACTATACATTATTATTATTATTATGTTACAGCTAGTTTAGTAAGTGTATCAACTGCTTTTGTGTTGTTGAAATAACTGCTGTTTTGACCACTTCCCCAACACGTAAGACAAAAACTACTGTCCACAACTACACAACTTCTGACCACACAACTACTGAACCACACAATTAAATGACCACAACCACAAAACTACTGGCCACAACTACTAACCACTACTGAACACAATTATTGACCCCAGCTACTGACCACAACCACACAACTACTTACCAAAACTACTGACGAGTACTGGCCACACAACTACAAACCACAACTACTTACCAAAACTGTTGACCACAATCACACAACTACTGACCACAATTCTACAGAACCACACAACTAATGATCCCAACAACACAACTACTGACCACAATTACTGACCACACAACTACTGCTGTGGTCTGCACTATCTCTGGTCCAGCTCTGGTCTTAGGTGTAGCTAGCTAGCTTTGGTTTGCACTAGCTCTTGTTTGCACTAGAAAATATAACTACATAAGTGTGCATAGATTGATATATAACACCCAACAACAATAATTGTAACTCTTGAAGCTTTCAAGTTTTAAACACCAAACTAACTTTCACATGTTAAGGCTATCCTATCATATCAGCCATCCAATCAATCAACATACTTTTTCAACTATAACCATTCACCACCATTACTACTAAGTTATTTCAAAACCATACTTTAAAATGTACTTTCCTTCAGAAAATGTACTTTTCAGTGATCACTGTTAGCCTAAAGAGCTTATTTATTAGATAGACCTACTGATAGCTAGCTGTAGCTCTACATATGAACCTACTCTACATAGTTCAACTACCACAAAAATGATTTCAAGAGCTGTCATCACTAGATGCACCATCATATTTCTCTCCCCAAATAATAGCCTAAACGTTCTACATTCAACTAAAATGAAACTTATGTAACAGTATAACTTTAGACCGTCCCCTCGGCCCATACCCGTGCGCGAACCAGGGACCCTCTGCACACATCAACAACAGTCACCCACGAAGCATCGTTACCCATCGCTCCACAAAAGCCGCGGCCCTTGCAGACCAAGGGGAACCACTACTTCAAGGTCTCAGAGCAAGTGAACGTCACCGATTGAAACGCTATTTAGCGCGCACCACAGCTAACTAAGCTAGCCGATTCACATCTGTTACACTTACACAGAACGTTTTACGTTGCTTCACGGCAAGCAACACTGAGGCATGCATGAGAGCATCAGCTGTTCCAGACGACTGTGTGATCACGCTCTCCGTAGCCGACGTGAGTAAGACCTTTAAACATGTTACAGATTACCAAGACGTGTGCTGACCAATTGGCATGTGTCTTCACCGACATTTTCAATATGTCCCTGATTGAGTCTGTAATACCAACATGTTTCAAGCAGACCACCATAGTCCCTGTAACCAAGAAGACTAAGGCAACCTGCCTAAATGACTACAGACCTGTAGCACTCACGTCCATAGCCATGAAGTGCTTTGAAAGGCTGGTAATGGCTCACATCAATACCATTATCCCAGAAACCCTAGACCCAATCCAATTTGCATACCGCCCAAACAGATCCACAGATGATGCAATCTCTATTGCATTCCACACTGCCCTTTCCCACCTGGGAATGCAATTCATTGACTACAGCTCAGCGTTCAACACAGTCCAAAGTAATAAGGTTATAAAAAGTAATAAGTAATAATAAGTAATAAGGTTGATATAGTCTATCAAAGTAATCAGACCAGATATTTTGATATACTGAACTTTGACTATATTTCACCGCTTCGCTTAACTTTTTCCACTACTATCAAAGTGTACAAATACTTCCAAAGAGCTGAAGCAAGTCACACAAAATGGGATAAATGTGGAAACGAAAGCACCAGCCATACACCTTGATGGATGACACTTCCTGCAAATGGACCCATGCTCAAGCAACAAGGAGCCCTCTCTGAAGCATAGCTTATAGACAGGTTGGTTGTTTAGTAACAAAACCGATGCGGCAAAACAGACAGGCTTGGCTTAGATTGTTAATAACATGTAAACTATATGGAAAACATAAATAAAGTTGCACAATGAGCACTTGTCTCGCAAATATATTGTTACAGTTGTTGGTTAGTTAGCCATATTAGCATAGATGTGACAGTTAAAACACCTCAATACACAACATGATATCAAGAACAAGATCAAACGAGCTGAAACGAGCCACTTAAAATTCACCACGACAGTTTCTTGTCATTGTTGCTAGCTATCTGGCCATCAGAATCATAAAAACGTATCGTTTTCTTGACATTATGCAATCATAACAAGCACATAAAGGCTTCATAATTCATAAAGGTCATGTTAATTTACCAATATTATCTCATAGAACAAAACGTATAAGGTCCTAAGCCTTAGTAAACCTCAGACCTTATTTTCGGCATTTATCCCAAAACCCCATTCTTCCGCATTGGTTTCCCCCATAGGAATGGCTGAACGAACCAGAGGTAACTCATTTCTGTTTTTTAGTACTACAAGCTGGCAAGCTCTATACCCACCACAAATTACATCAAGATCCAAAGCATCAATTAGAACAGAGGATCCCCCAGTGTTCAAGAATTATGACCTCCCTCACCCCCATCACTCACATTCTAGTTACAATAGCCTACTAGTTGATTGTACCTGGGGAGTTGATGGGTTGCTGGCGGCAGCCAACTTTGATTACAGCTAACTCTAGGCCTGTGGCCTCCTTGCAAGTTTAAATCACTTAACCAATCAATGGCAACATAATGCATTGCCCACAAAGGGACTATTACAGGGGTAAGCCACTGATACATATGTGTCTCAATTCAATTAACCCCTTCCCTAGAGTGAGAGTGAAGGGAGGTTCAGAGAAAAGAGCAAGGTAAAGAATGTACATTACCTGTAGACTACACAGTAAAGATATATTTTATTTTAGCAAATTCAGAGGTTAGCCCCGACCAGGACAGGAACCCTGATCCAGCGACTGCCAACCTGAACCTTAGCAGTTACGCCTAGAGATTAAATTACATTTTAAAAAATAAACCAGGATGACACTCGGTCAATTGTGCGCTGCACTATGGGACTTCCAATCACGGCCCGTTGTGACACAGCCTGGATTCGAACCAGGGTGGCTGTAGTGACGCCTCTAGCACTGAGATGCAGTGCCTTAGACCGTTGTGCCTACTAAGGTCACTACAACGTAGAGTTAAGCTTAATGACTATTTTCACAAACCTCTGTTCCTGTGTTGCTTTTGTGCAGTTATACTCAGTGGTTGAAAACATACAGAGGAATACATTAAGGCATATTTTTTTCCCACCATAGTAAACTGTGGGGCAGGATTAATGACACTTTATTAAAACTGTTAAATAGCAGCAAACTCGTCAGGTCTAGTAAATCATGAAACATTTTGATTTATGTTCTCTTCCAGAAAGGGGCAGACTGGGACAAGAAACAGGTCCTGGCATTTCTAAATCTGCCAATTTCTTTTAATTTGAGGCCAGCATTATAAACCATATAATTATAATTTTGAGCAAAAAAGCCAAAAAAAAATCTAAGTTAGACAGGCCCATTGTGCTAAAAATGGACCAGCCCATCTGGCATTTGCCCAGAATGTTTAATGGCCAGTCCTCTCCTGCTTCCATAGTCAAACTGCAGTGTACATTTCCCACTGTTCTTTGGGCCATTCTTCTTTGGAAGTAAAACTCTCCTCTCTTCTTTCGCTCTTTCTTGTTCTCTCTAACTCAGAGACTAAAGAAATGTGTGTGCATGCATACACATTGCATGCCCAAACAGTGATTGCACATTTACAGCCTGTGTGACACAGAGATAGTCATCAAAGTAACTATGTAAATGATAAGGACCTCTGTGTGTATTACAATTGCAAATTACTTAATTTCCTGTCAGGCAGCAGCTCTTCCACACAGCTTGCCTCTCTTCCCTTCATATGTATTTATTTTTACCTTTATTTAACTAGGCAAGTCAGTTAAGAACAAATTCTTTTTTTCAATGACAGCCTAGGAACAGTGGGTTAACTGCCTGTTCAGGGGCAGAACGACAGATTTGTACCTTGTCAGCTCGAGGATATGAACTTGCAACCTTTCGGTTACTAGTCCAACGCTCTAACCACTAGGTTAGACACTGCCCCATATCAAGGGGACCTTAAAGTCTAACCATGCTCCCCGTAGTAGTTGGGCACTGGGCAGTGGCTACACACCAATACTCCATACTAGGGGACTTCAGGAAGTGTGACCCATGCCACCCATTAATTGTTGTGGCTCTGATGCAGTGTTGTGGTGATGGTGTGGGATGGCAGTGCTGTGAGAAACATGGTCAGTAAAGGTACAGCCCCTCAGGGGGCCAACCAGACGTTTAAAGGTCAGTGGACATCAGAGCTCTTAGGTGGTGAGTCACGGCACACTTGCCCCTGTCACTTCATGTCAAATGGTGTCATGGCGACACAGACAAGCCATGGGGGTGAGGGGACGCTTGCTTGTTTTTTCTCTCACAATAGCGTGCAGTCATGATGTTTATATACAAAATACCTTTGTGCCCTATACCACCCTGAGCCATGTTAAGTCTATGCATCTGCATCATCTAGCGTGTTCAGCCTTCGTTCCCTCAGTTGACTCCAGAACCTCAACAGAAAGAGATGGGAGGGAAGGATAGAGAGAGGAAGGGAGAGAAAAAATAGAGGGAGGGCAACAGGGTGGAAGAGAAACAGAGTAGGAGGGAGCGATAGACAGAGCAAGAGAAGGTGGGAGGAGCTACAATATGACTCTGACAGGCTTACGTAACCAGGCTGGCCTTGCACTCGGCTCACAGCAGACGCCAGCTGCACTGCCTGTTATATAACTACATTAGCAGCTCCTCTGAGCTAGCCAGAGCATGCGCACAGCACTCACTGCCTGCCAGCCCAAGAGAGATCTGTACTGCAGCCAACACACACACACACACACAGGGTCTACAGGGGATAGGAGTGTGAAGGATGGAAATACAGAACCAATGGAAATATAGTATAACCATGAGCATGAAATGAAATGAAAATGTATGACTTGGTACAGCTCCACTTGATACCCAATCAGTATGCCTTCAGCAGAACCCATGGTGGATGAGTTACAGTTTTGGACCAGTCCTACTGGGCCTCCCTGTCAGAGTGACATTCAGGGGCCTGACACAGACCCTATCTACCAGGCAGACCCCTCCCACCCCCTAACCTAGCGCCAGGTTCCCCATCCTAGAGAGGCCTAATTGGGATCTAAATGTTTCCAGCATAGATATGCCAGCAGAGCCTAAACTGAAGATCCCCCTCTGTGCAGTGTAATTCAATGTGCCTGGATCCCACACTTAAAATGCAATTACTCATCAGACAGGCTTTCCCAGTCATTTTGTAATTAGTGGTGGTCAGGGGTCTTATCCAAATCAATATGATATGGCTGAAGACTATGAATTATCCTTAGGAGATTATTGTTAATGGACCTGTTTGTCTGTAACATTGAAATGGAGTTCACAATGTGAAAAATTCCAACTGACTATCTTGCACATTGAATGAATCCAACAGGAAAAGGGGGTTGACATTTCAAAAAGACTGCAGAGGGGAAAACTCTGAAGATCTGGGGTCTAATGAGGTGAAACATTCCGAATGTTGAAGATAGAAATGTAATGAATAGAGAAAACAATTCCTTATGCTACCTTACAGAAAAACCTATTTGTTCTTTAAAATATACTGAGTATACAAAACATTAAGAACAACTGCTCTTTCCATGACAGACTGACCAGGTGAAAGCTATGCTCCCTTATTGATGTCACTTGTTAAATCCACTTCAATCAGTGTAGATAAAGGGGAGGAGACATGTTAAATAATGATTTTTAAGCCTTGAGACAATTGAGTCATGGATTGTGTGTGTACCATTCAGAGTGAATGGGCAAGACAAAAGATTGAAGTGCCTTTGAACGGGGTATGGTAGGTGCCAGGCACACCAGTTTGTGTCAAGAATTACAACACTGCTGGGGTTTTCACACTCACCAGTTCTGTGTGTATAAATAAATGGTCCACCACCCAAAGGACATCCAGCCAACTTGACACAACTGTGGGAAGCATTGGAGTCAACATCCCTGTGGAACACTTTCGACACCTTGTAGAGTCCGTGCTAAGGTGTTCCTAATGTTTGGTATACTCAGTGTATTTCCTTCTGAACAGTTTGTATTGTTGCACCCTTCTGAATAGACCCCTGTGCATACTTGATCTAAATGGCAAGAAAGGGAGGAGAGCTCCGTGGGTTAAGCTTTGCTGTGAGAGTCTCTAACTACAGTAGATAAGGACAGACAGAGTCACTCTCTGGGGGGCGCAGTAACTAGGAAACACAGTCTGTAATGAACAATGCCATGAGGCTCAACCAAGCACGGTGGGGGACTACCATGGAATGTTTCGTTATGCTATCTATCATTCGCCTACAAATTACACCAATTATCCCACAAGGAAATTAAGGTGGGATTTATGCCGGTGAAACTAATGGCTACAGAGGGAAGGGAATATGGAGAAGCTCTCAGCCCATCTGAGATACATTGTCATTGAGAAGACGGTTCGCCTGTACACTACAGCTCTACTAGAGTTGACATTTTAGATAGCTGGAGTTTATGAGGTGATGATTAATATGTGAAGGTGTTTGTGTGCATCTGATATCTATTATTTGGTTTAGTTTAGTTTTTCTGTGAGAGAAAGCAAGCGAGCTAGAGAGCCAGGATGAGCCATCTGAAGCTGAACTGAGTGGGAGTTCTATTCTGTGCAAGCTCTGAGACGAGTACACTGTAGATTTTTCATTAGGGAGAATGAGGGAGACAGAAAGGAGAAACATTGTGGAGGTTTTGCAGGAGGTTCCAGAGCTTGAGGACAGTTATTTTTAAAAACCTTTGTGTGTCTTATCAGACTGAAGCAATTAAGAACGAAAAGGCAATAACAGGCTTGTAGAGGAATAGGTTATAGATAGATAGACTATCCCACTGCTATTCACATCAGAGACTGTCTACAATGACTCTGTGTGCTCTAAGAGGGTGAAATATAGTGTATTGACAGTCAACAGGAATGTGTTTTTGTACAAGTTTGTGTATACATGTGTGTGTGACAACATAGGACCTGACAGAACCCCTGCAGCTGAGCAGAACCATGTGTCAAGGTCAGTGGTCACTTACACTGAGTGACGACACAGAACTTCTACTCTGCCAAACACTGTGTTCCAGCAGTACTGTAAGTTCAACAGAGAGCGTAGGATGAGCTTCTGCCTAACCACCCTCACATAAGTAACCTTACACATACTACAGTGGATCCAATCTACAGTTCAGCTTTATCCAAGCGAAACGCTCTTTTCATACTTACGTGTGTCTATAGTCGTCTAGCCTCGATTATCTGGCCCCACTCTTTAATTGTTTGGGAACTCTTTTCCCAATGTCAGCCTGTGACACAATGCATAAACCTTGTGACCAGTTGAAAGCTGAGGGAAGCCAGCCAGGGAGAGGAGCAGTGACGAAAGGCAGAATGTCCTAAGGACTCATAGGCTGTGCCAACTGGAGTCTGTGATAGGAGAAGCTAAAGTCAACATGCCCCGTCTGCCAGTGAGGCCAGAAGGAAATAACACAGAGGAGGCAGGCAGCTGCATGGAGCCCTGTCTCAGTCTCCGGTTGGAACATAGAGCACCAAGACCAGCACAGACCAGACAAATCTCTATATACATCATCTAGTGAGCCAAATGGGTTAGATCTACAGTACTCTAGATAGACCCACTTAAAATCTTACAATCTAAAACATACAACACACTACTGTGTTTTATGGGAATATTAATAATGCTTTTGTTGGCAATTCAAATCTTACAGTATGGGATGGATTTCATTCTCAGATGCTTTGGTGGCAATGAAAAGGCTATGAGAAGGGAATGTCAATTTAAAAGGCCCAGTGCAGTCAGGTTGGAATAATACTGTGAAATTGTGAATACTTTCATAATGGCATTTTAGTGTAAGAGCTGTTTGAAGAGACCGCCTGAAATTTCTGCCTGTTTTGGTGGGATGGAGTTTTGGCCTTCCTGGTGAATTAGTTAACAGACAAATAAGAAAGAGAGTTCCAAACCTCTTTGCCAATAACAGTTAGCTTTCAGTTTTACCCTCCCCACTCAGACCACTCACTCAGTCCAAGCAAAATTCTTGCTTGAGAAATTGCTAAGAAGCTATTTTTGTTTCTTTTAGACCATTTTAAAGCTGCAATATGTAACGTTTTGGGCGACTTGACCAATTTCACACAGAAATGTGTGTTATAGATCTGTCATTCTCATTGAAAGCAATTCTAAGAAGCAGTAGATCTATGTGCGGTTTTTCTAGGCTTCTTCGTAAGTTTTGTTTTTGCGTCTTTTACTTGCGGTTTTGTATACCAGCTTCAGACAGTTGAAAATAATTAATATTGAGATAAAAAAAAAAAAATTAAAACATCTGTATTGGACCTTTATGTTCTTTACATTTTCCAGTTTAGTTTGTCAATATATTTATTTCCATAAACTTTTTTTTGTTCTCTACATTTAGAACTTTCACATAGAAATGAAATGCAACAATTGCCTGTCATAGTGCGTTTTGATGAAAACAGTTGGACGTAATGACGTCACACATCAGAAAAAAGATTTTCACAAAAAACCTAGAATGTGGAATAAAAATGTGCTTGAAGTGTTTTCATGATCCTACTAGGCAATTTGCTCATTAATAAAGTGGTGACAGCATGTATGCCCTCCCACCTATCTGTTTCATGTCTCAGGTAGCCCGCAAAAACCTGCATGGATAGAATGCAAGAATTTTCTAATATTTGCCATATTCTAATATTTCTCACGTGCCTACTTATTGCCACAGTAACTTATACTCACCTAGATTTAGAAAACAATTTGATGACGAAACTTAAAATTGCAATGTGAAGTAATTCAGCTATTCTTGAAAGTCAAGACAAACTTTTTCCAGCAAATAAACATTATTTTATAGTTGAACAAATGGATTTTGCAAGCAGTAGGCATTTAGAATCAAAATGTGGAGTGGAGTGTTATAGTTACGGGATAACATCACGTGCCCTGTGTAGGCCTACCTTCAAAATTATTCGGCAATAATAATTTATTTCAAAAACACTTTCCATTATCATTTGTCGCAATAAAGTTAGATAAAAGAAAAATCCACCACTGCCGAACCGATGAATGTATTCAATCTTTAGAACAGTTCTTCATCTGCCATTTCCATTACACGTCGCAATTATTTTTGTTGTTGTTGCAACCATCCCCTTGCCCCGACCCGGGCTCGAACCAGGGACCCTCTACAGGGACCCTCTACAAAGATCAATAACAGACACCGACAAAGCATCGTTAACCATCGCTCCACAAAAGCTGCGGCCCTGGCAGAGCAAGGGGAACCACTAATTCAAGGTCTCAGAGCAAGTGACGTCACCGATTGAAACGCTATATGAGTGCGCACCACCACTAACTCGCTAGCCATTTCACATCGGTTACACAACATTGCTTTTGTCGAATAAACCTGGGTCATTTAGATCCCTTTCCAGTATACAACACACTGACGTCAAGCGCGGCAGTAAAGAACGCCATCTGCACCCATTCAACATAAATCTAGGCTGTTATTACTTCTAAACAAAATAACTTTTTAAGATTCTCACATGCTTACAATGATGTTTTGATTCTTGCTTGAACAGTCTCTAAGATTATATTCGGTTGTGATCTTTGCAAAATAACTATTTTGGATGCAGCAGTTGTTAGCTAGAATGCTAACGCTCGTTGACATAGGCTGAAGCAAAAGCTAGCCAAAGAGCCATTTTACTATTTGAAGTATTTTTTAAGAATAATGCAGTTGATTTGCGACATTATACAGTATATTAAGCAGGACATTCATATGGGACTTAAAATCCAATTATAATCCAAAAGTAGTGTGAAATGCACTCATAAGCAACATGCAGTCTTTTTTTGCTGGCATTCTAAACGAACTCCTTGTTCTGCCACCAACTTGCGTGCGTCACCCTTGTGCGGCAATGTTTGTAAACACAGAAAGGGGTCTATGGAAACCTGCCTAGTGTCACCACATACACCTGAAAAGCAACCACCCTTTAAAACTTGAATTAGGGTTAACCAAGCATTCTGTCATGGACATAATCAACATTTCCACAGAGGCCATACCAATCACCGGCCAGACAATTGTCATATTTAAGGCATAGGTTTAACTGAAACTATCAATTCAAAAGGTGGTTTAATTTGAGTAATGCCAAAAGAAGTCTTTACATCAAGGTTACCTACTTTTACACAACTGGTACCTAAACACTAAATATGACATCTTTGGCAGTGTAACTTAGTCCCATGGTTCATCAGAAACGTTCAGGTTCTGTTTGAAATAACGTGATCAATGAATATCAAACAAGTGCAAGTTTGATTCTGTACACGATAAATAGACCCATGGACAGGCTACGGTGAAAAACAAAAAGTTGCAGTGCCCCCTTTTGTCCCCATCCATCCCCAGTGCCTCCTCAGTCTAATCTCTGATTGTGCTGTGATGACCGTGGGGTCCCCTTACAGTAGCAATCTGATGGAAATGCTATCATAATCCCAGAAAATAGATAAGATTTCTCCCTGAACTTCCCAAAATAAAAGAGACCTTTGGTGTCAATAAGGATCAACAGCATACTGTACAATCAACAACATCCAGAGGACAGGGTTTATTGGTCACATCACGTTCACTCTTCGCAGTTCAAGTTTCTCAGAGCACAGGGTAAAGCTCTGAGCAACCCGTCCGTTGATTAGAAAATATCCGTATAACATTTCTGTAGTGTACTGCATGCAGTCTCCTGTGTAGTATGGGTTCTGATAACATTATGGAAAACAATATTTAAGGAACTTCAGTTCCACCTAGTGGGCAACATGAGCACTAATCTTACTGCAATTATGAAGAACTTATTATAGAAAGTATACTATAAAGATATTTTTTAAAGATGATATTTTTTAATACCTTCATGGGATTATGTTGATGATTTTATTGAAAAAGAGAATTTGCAGATACTGTACCTATATAACCAAACTATGAAATTAGCTGAGACACTCCTTGTGACATGCTGTCTCGCCATCACAAAATGTGGAAGCCACGTTAGTGCAGGTTTGAATTTGTATATACCAGTAGCTCTTTTTGAAATGCATTAATATAAAAAGGCACTCAATGTTGTTCTCAAAAACACACTTGATAATTCTTCATTCAATACTGAAGGATCATCACTTGAAATCATGCTTGGGTTAATTCATCTGTATGGGCAATGAACCATAATACATTATGCTCACATGCAACATATACTGTACAATACACTGAGTTTCCATGACAGACTGACCAGGTGAATCTAGCTGAAAGCTATGATCCCGTATTAATGTCACCTGTTAAATCCAATTGAATCCATGTAGATAAAGGGGAGGAGACAGGTTAAATAATGCTTTTTAGGCCTTGAGACAATTAAGTCATGGATTGTGTGTGTGCCATTCAGAGGGTGAATGGGCAAGACAAAAGATTGAAGTGCCTTTGAACGGGGTATGGTAGTAGGTGCCAGGCGCACCGGTTTGAGTGTCAAGAACTGCAACACTGCTGGGTTTTTCACGCTCAACAGTTTCCCTGTGTGTATCAAGAATGGTCCACCACCCAAAGGACATCCAGCCAACTGGAATGTTGTAAGCATTGGAGTCAACATGGGTCCGTATCCCTGTGGAATGCTTTCAACACCTTGTAGATTCCATGCCCTGACAAATTGAGGCTGTTCTGAGGGCAAAAAGGTGGGCAACTCAACATTAGGAACATGTTCTGTACACTTTAATGTTTATCAGAATTTAATTATGGTCTTCAATTTCACTTTTAAACAATAACAATCAAATTCACAATACTCAAATGTTTGTACTGGGTCAGCAGGTAACCTAGTGGTTAGAGCATTGGGCCAGTAACAAAGATTGCTAGATCGAATCCCCGAGCTGACAAGGTAAAAATCTGTCATTCTGCCCCTGAACAAGGCAGTTAACCCACTGTTCCTAGGCAGTCATTGAAAATAAGAATGTGTTCTTAACTGACTTGCCTAGTTAAATAAAGGTTAAATATTGTATTTTTATAATTAGTATAGTTCAGTCAAGATTCTTCAATAGACCCCCATTTAAACATTTCACATCTCTTAAGTACACCAATCTTTTCACCATGAGTGAAACATATTGATCTTATTTCAGTCACATTGGGAAACTTCATATCCATTAAGAGGTAAATAATCTGACATGAAATTATGAAATGTGCAACAACTCATAATTATCAAATTTGAAAGCAATATCCATTGAATTATAACAATTTAAATCATTGAACACCAACATATCGTTCTTGAAATGCATTGTTATAGAGCTGTACACCAATGACTGATTAATTAACTGACTCAGTAACATCGTGGCAACATATGGCATTTCTCAGAGCAGAAGTGAGGTTCAGAATCCCACTTCCTCACCTAAACCCCTGTAGACTTCAAGGGAGTTTTCCAGCCACAGATTAAGCCTAGCCCGGGAGGCTAAAAACCATGGTCAATGGAAAATCTCAAGTCCAGGACTACGCTTTAAACACCGGCTGTCTGAGGAGCTCACAGATCACTGCACCTGTACATAAGCCCATCTGTAAACTGCCCATCCATCTACCTCATCCCCATACTGTATTTATTAATTTATCTTGCTACTTTGCACCCCAGTATCTCTACTTACACATCTACCATTCCAGTGTTTAATTGCTATATTGTAATTACTTCACCACCATGGCCTACTTATTGCCCCAACTCCCTTATTTTACCTCATTTGCACTCACTGTATATAGACTTTGTTTCTATTTTTTCTACTGCATTGACTGTATGTTTTGTTTATTCCATGTGTTACTCTGTTGTTTTATGTGTCGAATTGCTATGCTTTATCTTGGCCAGGTCGCAGATGCAAATGAGAACTTGTTCTCAACTAGCCTACCTGGTTAAATAAAGGTGAAATAAAATAATCTGTGTCCGAGAAACTGCTCCCAAGAGATTGACACTATCGGCTCAGAATACATCACCTCACTGCAGATACAAGCATGTACTAGCACTGACCCATGACTATGGCTATAGAACACCCAGAAACAGAGCTAGAGATAGAGCAGAAACACAGATGTCTTTAGGGACAGGGCATGGTGTAGCACCAGAGTTAAATGGGCTATGGTTGGGGTTGAGAGCACTGTAGTGTTAAATTCATGTTTTAAGTATCCCTATATTTCTGTTATTACGGGGCTATCACGCAGTCAATAGTGCGCATGCGCAGGAAGTCTGGTGGTTGATGGACTTGAGTGTAATGGGTACCTTGTAGTGTGTTCATACGGTATAGCAAACTTTGTTAAACTGCAACCTTTTCGTTGTGTCATTTCGAGTTAACATGTAGTACCATTATCACACTCCTGAGCCAAACCAAGTCTGAGCTGTACTGCCCTGAATATGCATCCACCATAGTTTCTATAACCGTGCTGGAAAGGATCATGTGAAAAGAAAATATCTGAACCAGCACAGTACGTTTCAGGTCGGCCCTACGTGAATCAGGCATAGTTGGGGTAGAGAGCTAAGCCTTAGGGTGGGGTAGGTAGGAGGTATTACAACTGACCTCCAGGGTTCAGAAATATGTAGTTAAGAGCAGGGGGTAGGTTGATACTTCACAGTCCAGTGAACATTAAATCAGGATGTGTACATATTACATTATTTCAGTAAGAGGGCTCAGACTCAGAGAACCCCCTCGAGGGTGTGCCCCCCTGGTTTATCTCCCTCGTCTCTCTAGGGCTCTGGAGAGGGTCACTCTTAAAGCTCCAGAACTGCGGGAGCTCAGCCAATGAGGGGGAATCCCCAACCTCGGGCACACACTTGTTGTGAATGTAGTGTAATGTTAAAAAAAAAAAGTATAACTGCCTTAATTTGGCTGGACCCCAGGAAGAGTAGCTGCTGCCAAAGCAGCAAGAGGAAGTGTAGCTGCCAAAGCAGCAGCTAATGGGGATCCATAATAAAAACAAATACAATCAACTGGAACCAGGCTTACTTTAACAACATGGGAATCCCAACTAATATATTATTGTAAAAGTGCCTGTTATCAAGTCTTTGCTATAGTTCACTCATGTGCATTCAGGGACAAACCAATGCTCATCTCAGAAGATTGTGTTAAGGTATACAGAGTTAAGTGCAGTTTTGCATATAGGCAAATAAAATAATTGAATGGCTAAATCAATAAAACATTCTCAGTATGGATATTAAAAGCGTCCAATAATACCTAACAATGTAGTGATAATCATACCCCACACAGCCATGGTAGATAGAAGACCTAACATGTCAAATAAAATGAATCAAAACAAGATTAAACACACCAACAGAGACCAATGCAAAAATGCTGACTCGTATTAAAAAATATATATAATAAACTTCCACACAACATCTTACAAGCCCATGGTGACACCATGTGGGGCTGTTCAGCTGAAGTCTCGGTCGGGAAACATGAGAGGGGCGAGCAGGGTCCAGAGGTAGAGGCCCAGGCCCAGCCAACTGGAGCTGATCTTCACCCACACAGCTGGCATACTGCTCTGCATGGCCTGGGTGGTGGTGTCAGGCCTGAGGAATGAAGGGAGACGGTGTCAGTTTAAAGAGTGGATCTTTATAGTAGATTTCTATCCTTGTCTCACCCCCTTAATTTAGAATGATCTGAAAACACAGAATAGGCCAGAGCAACATGGTGGATTAATGCTGCCTATTAGGGATTTGCTTTCGCAAAGCTTTCACACAAAGGCTATTGAGATTCACCCAAAGAAATATCCCCCCTGATCCCATGGCTTTCAAACTGACTAGGAATACATACACAAGATACCCAATATCACACCTAGAAATATTGTAAAATGTTCTAACATTTCTATAGAGCTGTGGCTCTGATGGTCAGCTGTTGCTGTACTTACTTGTACCAGTTGGTGAGTGTCATCATGATGTAGAGGGAGGCCAGGCAGAGGTGGAAGTGGAAGAAGGAGTAGCTGTAGGTGACCCCCTCCTCCTCATTATCCACGGCCCTTCGCACACCGTCCTCCCCTACCTCGCCCTCTCCTCCATAAC
The DNA here is from genome assembly GCF_002021735.2 of Oncorhynchus kisutch. Classification (NCBI taxonomy): domain Eukaryota; kingdom Metazoa; phylum Chordata; class Actinopteri; order Salmoniformes; family Salmonidae; genus Oncorhynchus; species Oncorhynchus kisutch. Next base: position 30,421,550 of record NC_034175.2, on the reverse strand, counting down.
TCCCGCCCTCCTCGGTCTGCATCAGCTTGTTCACCTGGGTGTTGCTGGACGAACGGATACTGGAGGAGGGAGTCAAATCAAGCTTTAATTATACAGCGCATTTCAGACATGGAATGCAACACAATGTGCTTCACAGGAAAAAACAAATAAGAAAATAAAAACTGAAATATTTACTACACAACAAACATAAGAGGATAAAAAACAAAAGCATAACAATAAAAACAGACTAAAAAACACCCTAAAGTAAAGCAAAGCTAGAAAAGTTGTGGTCGGAAAGGAAAGAATGGAAAAAGTGAACGAGACAGAGAAAGGGAGAAAGAGAGAAGGGGAGAGAGCATGGGAGATCTATTAAGATCATAGCATAACAGACAATTCAATAAGCAATCATGATATGGATTCAAATTGGAGTAGCTAGCTACCTGGCATAGAGAGTGCAGAAGAGGAAGATGACCAAACCCACAATGCTCTGGGCGTCCCACCACTGCACCTGTCCTGGGGCACTGGTGGGTGTGGGCTCACTGGAGCTGACATTTGACACCAGACTCAGCAGGCTGGGGTTACACTTACGGTCTGAGAGAGACAGACACAGCAAATCAGCCATAGAATGCAGGATAGTTATGGGGAAGAAAAACCCCCACAAAGTGACCTGCAGTCTTGAGGAAGGCAACAGCCAGGGCTCTAAACCAACTACCACAGCAGATATACCAAGTGTCTCTTAATTACAACACTTGAGTGCAGGCTCTTGCAGAACACCCCAACACCTGTCTGAGCTTATCCACGGACCCACTACAAGCACAAGCCATAAGTAGGACCAGGAGTTTTTCCTGACCATGTGACTTAACAAGAACAACTCCAGGCCCTAGTAAATGTAACGAGTTGGGGAAGGTGAGTGAACTACCAAAGTCGGCTAAACTCACCAGTAGGAAACACTCATAGTGCTGCAGTGGTTTGGAAAGTAAAAATAAACAAACTGGAGGGAGAAAGTCAAAATGACAACAATGGCAGAAACTCTGTTGAAACTTGAATGGGAAAGAGGCTGAGACTCACTTGGGTTGTTGGTCATGGCGGACCAGGTGACATACATGGTGTAGAGGGAGATGAGAGAGGCCTGGAGCAAACCAGACTGGGGCTGGGCTTCCTGTGACACACAAAACCATAGGCACTGGTAAACATGCATACAATTGTCAACACCGTTATCAATAAAAACAGACTAATAAAAGCATTCCCTTACCAAACATTGTATCAATTATTACTGGTATAATTGCTAAAACTGCCCTCCTTCTCAAATGAAGGAACAATGAAACCGCCACAATACCTGTACTTTGGGCAGGATGGAGACGATGGAGATGATGACGCTGAAGATGAGGTTGAGGCTGATGAAGACCTTGTGCTCGGTGCAGTCGTTAGGCTGGGTGTAGTATATGTAGAACAGCACCACTGAGGTAAAGGCCAGTGCGTAGTGGAGGAAGGTGAACGACAATAAGCCTGAGGGAGAGGGGCAACATGGAGAGGGTCGGTAAAAACAGTCATGCATGACAAACACCCCCATACTCTTAAGATGCATAGAATGAGTATACAGTGGGGCAAACAAGTATTTAGTCAGCCACCAATTGTGCAAGTTCTCCCACTTAAAAAGATTAGGCCTGTAATTTTCATCATAGGTACACTTCAACTATGACAGACAAAATGAGAGAGAAAAAAATCCAGAAAATCACATTGTGGGATTTTTTATGAATTTATTTGCAAATTATGGTGGAAAATAAGTATTTGGTCACCTACAAACAAGCAAGATTTCTGGCTCTCACAGACCTGTAACTTCTTCTTTAAGAGGCTCCTCTGTCCTCTACTCATTACCTGTATTAATGGCACCTGTTTGAACTTGTTATCAGTATAAAAGACACCTGTCCACAACCTCAACCAGTCACACTCCAAACTCCACTATGGCCAAGACCAAAGAGCTGTCAAAGGACACCAGAAACAAAATTGTAGTCCTGCACCAGGCTCGGAAGACTGAATCTGCAATAGGTAAGCAGCTTGGTTTGAAGAAATCAACTGTGGGAGCAATTATTAGGAAATGGAAGACATACAAGACCACTGATAACGCACGATCTCACCCCGTGGGGTCAAAATGATCACAGAACAGTGAGCAAAAATCCCAGAACCACACGGGGGGACCTAGTGAATGACCTGCAGAGAGCTGGGACCAAAGCAACAAAGCCTACCATCAGTAACACACTACGCCGCCAGGGACTCAAATCCTGCAGTGCCAGACGTGTCCCCCTGCTTAAGCCAGTACATGTCCAGGCCCGTCTGAAGTTTGCTAGAGAGCATTTGGATGATCCAGAAGAAGATTGGGAGAATGTCATATGGTCAGATGAAACCAATGACATTGATCCCAAACACACCACCCGGGCAACGAAGGAGTGGCTTCGTAAGAAGCATTTCAAGGTCCTGGAGTGGCCTAGCCAGTCTCCAGATCTCAACCCCATAGAAAATCTTTGGCAGGGAGTTGAAAGTCCATGTTGCCCAGCAACAGCCCCAAAACATCACTGCTCTAGAGGAGATCTGCATGGAGGAATGGGCAAAAATACCAGCAACAGTGTGTGAAAACCTTGTGAAGACTTACAGAAAACATTTGACCTCTGTCATTGACAACAACGGGTATATAACAAAGTATTGAGATAAACATTTGTTATTGATCAAATATTTATTTTCCACCATAATTTGCAAATAAATTCATAAAAAAATCCTACAATGTGATTTATATGTATGCACACCCTGTGGGTCTCCAGGAGCAGGGTTGAGGAACACTGCTGCTCTAGAAGAATAAAACACAGTCATGGTAGTATAACTTCTTGAGCAGCATTAAGGTACTGTGTCCTCTGGAGAAAGTACTGTAATTCTACCTGCAAACCAGCACTTTGAGTTGCCCTCTTCGGCGTTCCCCACCCATATCTTGTTCCAAGAGTGGGCAAAGTCGATGAGAAGGATAAGCTGGATGACGATGAAGATGAAGGAGCCAACCACGCCAAAGTAAAACCATACTGCCAGAGGAGAAAAGAGGCAGATCAATAAACAAATAAATACAACCAACTTCCTGGAACCCACAGCATGTTGATTGACATCAAGTTTAACTTACACTACGGTATTGTGAGGGGATGAAATGTGAGTTTTCCATAGTTTATTAAAGTATACACCACAAGACCAAAAGTATATGGACACCTGGTCGTCGAACATCTCATCCCAAAATTATGGGCATTGATAAGGAGATGGTCCCCCTCTTCTGGCAAGGCTTTCTACTAAACTAAGCAAAAAAAGAAATGTCCTCTCACTGTCAACTGCGTTCATTTTCAGCAAACTTAACATGTGTAAATATTTGTATGAACATGACAAGATTCAACAACTGAGACATCAACTGAACAAGTTCCACAGACACGTGACTAACAGAAATGGAAAAATGTGTCCCTGAACAAGGGTTGGGGTGGGGGATCAAAATCAACAGTTAGTATCTGGTGTGGCCACCAGCTGCATTAAGTACTGCACTCCTCCTCATGGACTGCACCAGATTTGCCCGTTCTTGCTGTGAGATGTTACAACACTCTTCCACCAAGGCACGTGCGAGTTCCCGGACATTTCTGGGGGCAATGGCCCTAGCCCTCCGATCAAACAGGTTCCAGACGTGCTTAATGGGATTGTGTTCTAGGCTCTTCGGTGGCCATGGCAGAATACTGACATTCCTGTCTTACAGGAAATCACACACAGAACGAGCAGTATGGTTGGTGGCATTGTGATGGAGGATGATGTCAGGATGAGCCTTCAGGAAGGGTACCACATGAGGGAGGTGGATGTCTTCCCTGTAACGCACAACGTTGAGATTGCCTGCAATGACAACAAGCTCAGTCCGATGATGCTGTAACACACCACCACAGACCATGACGGACCCTCCACCTCCAAATCGATCACGCTCCAGAGTACAGGCCTCGGTGTAATGCTCACTCCGATGATAAACGCGAATCTGACCATCACCCCTGGTGAGACAAAACCGCGACTCGTCAGTGAAGAGCACTTTTTGCCAGTCCTGTCCAGTGACGGTGGGTTTGTGCCCATAGGCGAAGTTGTTGTCTGTGATGTCTGGTGAGGATCTGGTGTGGCCACCAGCTGCATTACATACTGCAGTGCATCTCCTCCTCATGGACTGCACCAATATTTACAACAGGCCTACACGCCCTCAGTCCAGCCTCTCTCAGCCTATTGTGGACAATCTGAGAACTGATGGAGGGATTGTGCATTCCTGGTGTAACTTGGGCAGTTGTTGCCATCCTATACCTGTCCCACAGGTGTGATGTTCAGATGTACCGATCCTGTGCAGGTGTTGGTACACGTGACCTGCCAATGCGAGGACGATCAGCTGTCCGTCCTGTCTTCCTGTAGCGCTGTCTTAGGCGTCTCACAGTACAGACATTGCAATTTATTGCCCTGGCCACATCTGCAGTCCTCATGCCTCCTTGCAGCATGCCTAAGGCACGTTCACACAGATGGCCAGGGACTCTGGTCATTATTTTTTGTGTTTTTCAGAGTCAGTAGAAAGGCCTCTTTAGTGTCCTAAGTTTTCATAACTGTGACCTTAATTGCCTACTGTCTGTAAGATGTTAGTGTCTTAACAACTGTTCCACAGGGTTCCTTAGTTGTTTATAGTTCATTGAACAAGCATGGGAAACAGTGTTTAAACCCTTTACAATGAAGATCTGTGAAGGATATTTACAAATTATCTTTGAAAGATAGGGACATTTATTTTTTTGTTGAGTTTAGATGTTGAAACATTGTTGCGGGAAGTTGCTTCCATTCATCCACAAGAGCTTTAGTGAGGTCGGGCACTGATGTTAGGCACTGATGTTAGGACCTTGCTTTGTGCACTGGGGCATTGACATGTTACAACAGGAAAGGGCCTTCCCCAAACTGTTGCCACAAAGTTGGAGGCACAGAATCATCTAGAATGTCATTGTATGCTGTAGCGTTAAGATTTTCCTTCACTGGAACTAAGTGTCCAAGCCCGAAACCACAAAAAACAGTCCCAGACCATTATTTATCCTCCAAACTTTACAGTTGGCACTACGCACTGGGGAAGGTAGCGTTCTCCTGGCATTCTCCAAACATAGACTTGTCCGTTGGACTGCCAGATGGTGAAGCATGATTCACCACCCCTCTGTTCCAGAGTCCAATGGCGGCAAGCTTTACAACACTGCAGACCATTTTTTTAAATCACTTCAGCACTCGGCGGTCCCGTTCTGTGAGCGTGTGTGGTGTACCACTTCGCAGCTGAGATGTTGTTGCACCTAGACGTTTCCACTTCACAGTAACACTTACAGTTGACCGGGGCAGCTCTAAGCAGTGCAGAAATTTGACAAACTGACTTGTTGGAAAGGTGGCATGTTGAAAGTCACAGATCTCTTCAGTAAGGACATTGTACCGCTAATGTTTGTCTATGGAGATTGCATGGCAGTGTACTTGATTTTATACACCTTTCAGCAATGGGTGTGGCTGATTTGAACTAATTTGAAGGGATGTCCACATACTTTTGTATATATAGCATATAACAGTGTGATTATTGTGCTTTGTCTGTAGGTTCCCTTCTGGCATATTCAAGGGTAAAATTACTTTCCCTCTCCTACTTCCTTTATCAAATATCATGTGGCTATTATCGAATCCATTATAATTTTCAGCTTGGTAATAAATAGGATAAATAAGTGAGGGATGTCCTATTTTAGTTTATATAAACACAGTGCAGTAAACCATGTGCTAGTTCAAAAGCATTAAATTGGCTTCAACAATCTTTGATTTACTTCCCAGGAATTGGCTATAAGATTCAAATCAGCTTTTGTGAGCCCTCAAAGGGGCGGCAGGGTAGCCTAGAGCGTTGGACTAGTAACCGGAAGGTTGCAAGTTCAAACCCCCGAGCTGACATGGTACAAATCTGTCGTTCTGCCCCTGAACAGGCAGTTAAACCACTGTTCCTAGGCCGTCATTGAAAATAAGAATTTGTTCTTAACTGACTTGCCTAGTTAAATAAAGGTAAAAGGTAATGTTTTTTATTTGTCTGATTGTGTTTGTTCACAAGAGCATAAACAGCATACTTTACATATAATAACTCAATCACTATAGATTGAGGATCTTTCAGAGGGAAAATGTTTTTCACAGATGCACTGTACCTTGAACATGTTAAGGTTCCTGCTTTGCTAGTAATTTGCCAATGATTAAGCCAGTACTGTCAGACGTCACTTGACAGTCATTTAAAGTTTAATCATCAAAGTACCAGTATGGAAGGTTCCATCCGGGATGAAGAAGGCTCCCACAGTGATGCCGACCAGGATCAGAAACTTAAAGAACCAGAAACTGGGGATAAAACACAGGTTTCACAAAAAAAAGCATAGTACGTCAAAAAAACGGAGTATTTTCATGAGTCTTCTCTAAGAGAAGCCAGTGAACTTGAGCCTGAAAGTTACTAAAAGGTCCTATATATGATTTGTACACAACTTTATTACAGTACCAACCCAAAATTACATATCAACCGGATTCTGATTGTAATGAGGTCACTTCAAACCATTTTGCCTGCTGGGAAAGCAAGAGGTGAAGGGCATGGTGGTAAGGCGGCAGATAGACTAGCGGTTAAAGGCGAGCCAGCAACCGGAGGAGTGCCAGTTTGAATCCCGGGTCTGGCGGAAAAACTCTGGAGGGAAGTAAGCTGGAGGATTGCTGGTATCAAATCCTCGAAATGCCTGCCGATGTGCCCTTAAGCAAGGCGCTTAAGCCACCACAACACCTGCTCCGCGCCCAGTGTTGCAGCCCCCCGCTCCAACCTGTATATGTGTCTTTCAGAGAGGCTGAGAAAAAGCCGAAGTCAAATTTTGGTTGGATCTTGTGTACAATTGATGAATGAAGTGATCTAAATCTTAATTGGTGCTCACCCATTCTGAATGGCTGCACGCGGGTCTTTGCTACTCTGGACACGGACCATGATGGCTGAGAAGAGGAAGAAGAAGCAGGTCATGGCGAAGCACATGCGGTACACCGACTTGTAGCCCACAATGACATCACAGTTAAACTGGTTCTCCATGCCTGGTATGGTGCTCGCACCCTGACAGAAGCCTGGGATCTAGAGGGGGAAAGGATAAAAAGGGCATTTCAATGTCATTTTGAGTAGCGTTTCAAAAAAGACATCGTCACAGAAAGTGCTAGAACAATTTTTTGTTTTACTCATAGGAAAGACATTCAGGTGTTATGCTCTTCCATGTTGACATTGTGTGGCGTATTTGTTGGACAAACTAGTGATGCACGGGTTGACTCCCAACCCGCAGTCCCCACGGTTATATACACGGGGCAGGCGGGTTTAGGGTCATGAAATGTTGTGTAGATGAAGGGCAGGTGGGTGGAGGTCAAGGGCATAAAATATTTTTGGTCCACCAGCCACTGTGGCAGGTAGATTTAAAAAAATCTACCGGCCACTCAGATTTTTCACAAGCCCCCCTAAAAACAAAGTGCACTAAAATTACATCAACAAAACACACAAAAAATGAGAATGCTTTGTAATGTTTCTAAAACAAATGTATAACTAGTAAGAAGTAATGTAGTATATTGTTTAATTTAATTTCACGGTTCGTACAGACAGTGGCAAGTCAAATTCAAGGACTTTTAAGTACTTTTTTCAAGCACTAATATTTATTTAAGGACCATCAATTTGTAATAGTTCCTATTATGCAATTGTTTCTAGTCGCCACAAGATCGCAGTATATCGTCACAACCTCATGAAAAAAAATAATTAAGTTAGTATTCATCACGCATTTATATCTGTTCAGTGTACATAATATTAATTTGTTTTTATATTTAAACTGCCTTAATATTTGACAAAATGTTATGTCCCACAGGCTGTCCCAACACAATGACATTAAAGTGAAATCTGACAGTGTAAAAGGCCCTTAGTTGACTCTAAAATGTTATATTCTATACCTATTTGAAGAGAAAGTTTATTAATGTGTTTAATAAGATTAAAGATTATTTCGGGGAACCCTATTTACATTTTAAGGGACCCTACATGGGTCTCACCAAGTTTGGAAACCACTGTCCTACTAACCTCTCTCCCTGCTTGCTTCAATGCTTCCTCTTCCTTTGTATCTCATTTGCCTCCTTCATTGCTGCCTGACTCACCACTGTCTGTCTCACTACTCTCTGAGAAATTGTAGTAGCCATCTTTCGATTATAGCTAGCTTAATTTCAGTCAACTTCACCTGCTGAGGTCAGGCACCATTCTACATTAGCTTCTAACTTCCTCCTTCTGACCAGCTAGTTATAGCTAGCTACCTGGCTAATAGCCAGAGACCTTGAGCTACCTAGAAAAATCGTTTCAATTTTTTCAAATGACCATAACGAGTAGACATGAATCATTCATGATTCCACTCGTTCGCAAAGGTAGGCGTGATTAGAACTCAGATCAAAAAGCCTTCTGAGCATTGATCAATGCAATAATAAGTGGGTAAACGGTAATTAACCAAATAAAAAAAGGTGAGTAAACCCTATTTCACAAATAAAAATATGCGTAAACAGCATTTACCCTTCACTACATCCCTGGTTGGGTCTGGTAAAACCCATTCATAAACATCAATATCCTGCCAGGCAGGATTACATTTAAATTTGCTCTGAATTTTAGCTATCGATGTTACATTTGGCTGCACTTCAGTCAGTTCTGTACCAGTGTGAGTGGAATGAGCAAGCTTGCAATATATTGTATATTTTTCATATTAACATATTTGATCGTTTTCTGTTCTCCTCTCATTTTAATTCAGGTACTTTTCAAGTACAAATTTGAGACAATGTCAGATTTTCAAGGTATTCCAGTACTTGAATTTCAGGATGCCAAATTCATTAAGCACCTTGTGCGAACGCTGACATTTTTAACCAAAATATCACAGATGAGAAAAAAATGTCAGGGTTCGCACAAGGTGCTTAAAGTACTTGAATTTCACACGCTGAAAATTAAGTACGGGAATACCTTGAAAATCAGACATTTTCCTCAAATTGGTACTTGAAAAGTACTTGAATTAAAATCAGTGCCAATTTACCGTGGTAGCCGACTCTAATCATGCTTGTGTCTGAGATTGAGTCTGACTAGTAGAAGAAGCGTTGTATTCTCTTCCCTAGCAGTTGAAACTCATAGAAAAACAACCTAGCTTGTGAACAAAACAATGTATACTAAACAAAAATATAAAACACAACATATAAGGTGGTTAGTCCCATGTTTCATGAGCTGAAATAAAAGATCCCAGAAATGTTCTATACAGACAATAAGCTTATTTCTCTAATGTTTTGACCAAATTTCTTTACAGCCCTGTTAGTGAGCATTTCTCCTTTGCCAAGATATCCAGGTGTGGCATATCAAGAAAATTATTAACCTCTACGGGATCGGTGCCCCTCCCCCCCGCGGGACAGTTGAGCTAACGTAGGTTGTAAGTAACAACAAAAAAATCCCAGGACATAGACATATCTGATATGGGCAGAAAACTTAAATTCTTGTTAATCTAACTGCACTGTCCAATTTACAGTAGCTATTACAGTGAAAGAATACCAAAAAAGTGCATGTTTTTTCTTTGTATTATCTTTTACCAGATCTAATGTCTTATATTCTCCGACATTAATTTCACATTTCCACAAACTTCAAAGTGTCTCCTCTCAAATGGTATAAAGAATATTCATATTGCTGCTTCAGGTCCTGACTACAGGCAGTTAGATTTGGGTGTCATTTCAGGCTAAAATTGAAAGGGGAAAAAAAGGGTTGGATCCTTAAACAGCATGATCATTACACAGGTGCACCTTATGCTGTAGACATTGAAAGGCCACTAAAATGTGCAGTTTCGTCACAGAACACCACAGTCTCAAGTTGAGGGAGAGTGCAATTGGCATGCTGACTGCAAGAATGTCCACCAGAGCTGTTGCCAGATATGGTAATTTAATGTTAATTTCTCTAAGTCGCCTCTGTCATTTTAGAGAATTTGGCAGTACTTCCAACCGGCCTCACAACTGCAGACCATGTGTAACCACGCCAGCCCAGCACCTCCATATCTGGCTTCTTCACCTGCAGGATAATCTGAGGGGGTGCTGAGGAGTATTTCTGTCTGTAATAAAGCCCTTTAGTGGGGAATAACTCATTCTGAGTGGGTGAGCCTGGCTATCAAGTGGGTGGGCCAATTCCCTCCCAGGCCCACCCATGACTGCGCCCTTGCCCAGTCATGTGAAATCCATAGATTAGGGCATAATGAATTCAGCCAGGCAGTGTTGCAGCGCAATGTGGAATAGGCTATTTAGGATTTGTGACTATTTGACTTTGTGCGATTCATTTACAAGCTATGAAACAAAACAGTAGAAATGCTTGAAAACAGCTACTGCAGAATTAATTTTACTATAAATGTGCTCATACTTACTATTTTTATTCACAAATGCGAGTTAAATACTCGCACTGTTGAACCCCGGCCACCCGCCAACATGGCTAGTAAAATAGACATCTTTACCCGCCAATGCCAAAATCTACCGGCATTTGGCAGGTGTAGATTTTAGATTGAAGTGTCCATTCTATAATTGATGACATTATTCTGGTCTAATTAGACAAGTTGACTTACAAATAGCCTACCAAAATGTTGGAAATTATAAGCAGAAACATATCTAAATTAGGAAGAAAAATTCTGCACCCCGTCAAAAATCGTTTTCAATATTTGCAGGATAGGGTCGGATGCAGGCCTCAAACTTTCACTTGATCACATACAGTGCCTTGCGAAAGTATTCGGCCCCCTTGAACTTTGCGACCTTTTGCCACATTTCAGGCTTCAAACATAAAGATATAAAACTGTATTTTTTTGTGAAGAATCAACAAGTGGGACACAATCATGAAGTGGAACGACATTTATTGGATATTTCAAACTTTTTTAACTGAGACTATCACAGTGCAGGTGCATTTATATGGAGACTTGATTACACACAGGTGGATTGTATTTATCATCATTAGTCATTTAGGTCAACATTGGATCATTCAGAGATCCTCACTGAACTTCTGGAGAGAGTTTGCTGCACTGAAAGTAAAGGGGCTGAATAATTTTGCACGCCCAATTCTTCAGTTTTTGATTTGTTAAAAAAGTTTGAAATATCCAATAAATGTCGTTCCACTTCATGATTGTGTCCCACTTGTTGTTGATTCTTCACAAAAAAATACAGTTTTATATCTTTATGTTTGAATCCTGAAATGTGGCAAAAGGTCGCAAAGTTCAAGGGGGCCGAATACTTTCGCAAGGCACTGTATAGTCGGGTGGTTACGGATGGCTTATTAGCAATCGATTATCACTAAAGTCCCTGGTTAGAATCCAGGCTGAATCACATCCGATCGTGATTGGGAGTCCCATAGGGCAGCGCGCAATTGGCCCAGCGTCGTCTGGGTTTGGTCAGGGTAGGCCGTCATTGAAAATAAGAATTTGTTCTTAACTGACTTGCCTAGTTAAATAAAGGTTAAATAAAAAAATGTAATGTGTAATTGCAGGCAGGTGCAGTTGAACAAACAGCACCACTAACACACTGACAGGAGTGTCATACTTTTTGGAGCTGTGCCTCCATGCCAGGGAGGATCATGATGACAGACACCAGGGTCCCTAGGAGTAGAAAGAAGGAGAACACCAGCCGGGTGACGGTGGAGTTTCTGGAGGAGGGACAGCAGCCACATAGCAGACACGGAGCGGAGCCACACAGACAGGAGGCCTAGTGAAGAAAAAAGTGAGAAAGGAGAGCACACATTGAACAGTAACCTGGTGGAGGTTCCAGAATGAATACATCTGCACAACATTGTTATTCACTTGTTTTATGAACAGATTGTATGCTAATGTCTTGGTGGAATCTCAGCAACAAGAAAAAATTATACATGGGATCATATAGCAGGATTGAAGGAGGAAGTCACTCCAATCCAAGATGGCATAGCAGTCGGATGTGTGTTTGTCTTGTCCTGTGTTAATTAAGTCTGTAAATAGTCTGTTTTTTGTATATATTTAAGATACGAAAAATTATGCCCTCAATCTCACACAAATTATCAAGGAACCTACGAGGTACAACCCTAAATCAGTAAACATGGGCACCCTCATAGATATCATCCTGACCAATTTGCTTTCCAAATACACCTGTCTTCAACCAGGTCTCAGCAATCACTGCCTGCGTCCGTAATGGATGGGTGGTCAAACAACCACCCCTCATCACTGTCAAACGCTCCCTAAATTCTAATCAACCTGGCCCGGGTATCCTGGAAGGATATTGACCTCATCTCGTCAGTAGAGGATGGCTGGTTGTTCTTTGAAAGTGCTTTCCTCACCATCTTAAATAAGCATGCCCCATTCAAAAAATGTAGAACTAAGAACAGATATAGCCCCTGGTTCACTCCTGACTTGACTGAAAAGCACAAAAACATCCTGTGGCGTACTGCAATAGCATCGAATCAGGAACCAATATACACGGTCAGTCATGAAAGCAAAGGCTAGCTTTTTCAAACAGAAATTTGCATCCTGTAGCACTAATTCCAAAATGTTTTGGGACACTGTAAAGTCCATGGAGAATACGAGCACCTCCTCCGAGCTGCCCACTGCACTTCAGGCGAGGAAACACTGTCACCACTGATAAATCTACAATAATCGAGAATTTCAAGAAGCATTTTTCTACGGCCGGCTATGCTTTCCACCTGGCTACCCCTACCCCAGCCAACAGCTCAGCACCCCCTACAGCAACTTGCACAAGCCCCCCCCACCACACTTCTTCACTCAAATCCAAATAGCTGATGTTCTGAAAGCGCTGCAAAATCTGGACCCTACAAATCAGCTGGGCTAGACAATCTGGACCCTCTCTTTCTAAATTATCTGCCGCAATTGTTGCAACCCCTATTATTAGCCTGTTCAACCTCTCTTTTGTATCGTCTGAGATCCCCAAAGATTGGAAAGCTGCCGAGGTCATCAAAAGGGGGAGACACTCTAGACCCAAACTGTTACAGACCTATATCTATCCTGCCCTGCCTTTCTAAAGTCTTCGAAAGCCAAGTTAACAAACAGATCACAGACCATTTCGAATTCCACCGTACCTTCTCCACTATGCAATCTGGTTTCCAAGGTGGTCATGGGTGCACCTCAGCCACGCTCAAGGTTCTAAACGATATTATAACCGCCATAGATAAAAGACAGTACTGTGCAGAAGTCTTCATCGACCTGGCCAAAGCTTTCGACTCTGCCAATCATTGCATTCTTATCGGCAGACTCAACAGCCTTGGTTTGTCAAATCACTGCCTCGCCTGGTTCACCAACTACTTCTCAGATAGAGTTCAGCGTGTCAAATCGGAGGGCCTGTTGTCCGGACCTCTGGCAGACTGTATACATCTGGCCCTTCTTTGGACACTGTTAACAAACCTCCAAACGAGCTTCAATGCCATACAACTCTCCTTCCGTGACCTCGAACTGCTCTTAAATGCTAGTAAAACTAAATGCATGCTCTTCAACCAATCGCTGCCCGCACCCGCCTGACCGACTAGTATCACTACTCTGGACAGTTCTGACTTAGAATATGTGGACAACTACAAATACCTAGGTGTCTGGCTAGACTGTAAACTCTCCTTCCAGACTCACATTAAGCATTTCCAATCCAAAATTAAATCTAGAATCGGTTTACTATTTTCCAACAAATCCTCCTTCACTCATGCTGCCATACATACCCTCGTAAAACAGACTATCCTACCGATCCTTGACTTCGGCGATGTCATTTACAAAATAGCCTCCGACACTCTACTCAGCAAATTGGATGTAGTCTATCACAGTGCCATCCGTTTTGTCACTAAAGCCCCATATACGACCCACCACTGCAACCTGTATGCTCTCATTGCCTGGCCCTCACTACATATCCGTCGCCAAACCCACTGGCTCGAGGTCATCTGTAATTCTTTGCTAGGTAAAGGCCCGCCTTATCTCGACTCACTGGTCACCATAGCAACACCCACCCATAACAAGCGCTCCAGCAGGTATCTTTCACTGGTCATCCCCAAAGCCAACACCTCATTAGGCCGCCTTTCCTTACAGTTCTCTGCTGCCAATAACTGGAACGAATTGCAAAAGTCACTGAAGCTGGAGATTTAGATCTCCCTCACTAACTATAAGCATCAGCTGTCAGAGCAGCTTACCGATCACTGCACCTGACACAGCCCATCTGTAAACAGCCCACACAACTACCTCATCCCCATATTGTACTCTTTCTCACCCCAGTATCTCTACCTGCACATCATCATCTGTATATCTATCACTACAGTGTTGATGCTAAATTGTAATTATTTTACCACTATAGCCTATTTATTGGCTTACCTCACAAATCTTACTACATTTACACACTGTATATAGATTTTGTTATTGTGTTATTGACTGCATGTTTGTCTATCCCATGTGTAACTCTGTTGTTTTTTTTGCTTGATCTTGGCCAGATCGCAGTTGTATTTAAGAACTTGTTTTCAACTGGTCTCCCTGGTGAAATAAAGGTTAAATAAATTGTCAAATTTAAAAATAAAAATATTATGATTCAGAAGCCTATGGATTAAACTGAAGGCGAATAATCTAAACATTACTAGGTAATGGTAACTGAAGCTAAAGACTAGTTATCTTCGTATTTATGCCAGCAAGCAAACATGTCTAGCTAGCTATAGGACCAGAATATGGGTTTACAGGAGACGTTGAATATGGCGATAAAGGAAAAGCGCCATATTCAACGTCTCCTGTAAAACCAGATTCGGCTTTCGCTAGCGATAAGACGTTCTAGCTTGCTAACACCATTGACCAATTGCTTGCTAGCTAACCCCGATGTCTCAAACACAGAAACGGCAGCATGAAAGGATTTTGTTGTGCTACTTACACAGCTAGCAAGGGAGCACAAGGCCATGCAAGCCCCCATTTTCTAAGCGATGTCCTCTTCTTCTCTGGTATTATTGGCGGTCCACAAACAAAAGTTAAAGGTGCATTCCGCCACCTACTGTACGGGTAGTGAACGAAAGAAAATCCATTGCTGGGAAAGGGGAAAAAAACATTCATAATACAATACAAAGATGTAATACATCAGCAGGGGTTTCAGCCATTACATTCACCACATTTGGCTCCATGTAAACTACAATTCTGACGCTGTATTAACGTTTAGAAACGTCAATCATTGCTTTCTAAACATGCTAATATGCCCCCCTTAAAAAATATTGCAGTAAAAGTGCAGTAACTGAAGTCCACTGTGGTATTTTAGATGCAGCAATTGCAGCATACTGCACTCTAACTACAGTTATACTACACTTTGACTGCATTTTTTTTGTGTGTGTAAGGGCCTTATCTTTCATGTCAGCGAGAAATAACCTTAAATAAATAGAAAAATACACTTACTGTAGCAGTTTTGCACAGATCCATACACTGTGTGTTCTAGGTGACCCCAGTTGGCGAACTACAGCTCCTCCCCAATTAACTTACACACAGGTGTTCGGAGCACACTAGATAGCTAATTAGCATAGGTGGTGGCCTATGTCTTCCATCTGTCTTCCATAAACCAGCGCTGCAACATAATATAATAATGGCAGTGTGGGAACACTAACCTTAAACCAATTAAGGTGTGTAGTAATATACCTTTAGTTTTTTGAAAATTACTTCTCGCTGATATGAAAGATACTTTCCTTATGTTTCCAAAACAGTAATGCAAGCGATGCATGCTATTGTTTAGAGCAAGTGTTGGGGCTCTTAACGAAACTCTCCCAGTCAGAAGATCCTATGACAATAGGTGCTATAGTAATTAGAATCTTTGAATGGCATAGTCAGTACCCTGTTGGAGAGTAACATTTACCGGTGTCTCTAATCCAACTACCATGATTTCTTCAACGTTACTCCCTTCTTCCACTCTGGAAATGGATTCCAGAGGCTCCGTAGGGGGGGTGTGACAAAATTGCGGAGCCTCTGGAGGCTTGCAGAGGCCAAATCAAGTTCTATACCGCAGCGCCTCCAAAATGTTGTAAAAGGCTCTACATGGTCAATCCGACAGCATTTACTGTGATGCGACCTTGCAGAAGTCAGATCATTCATGCTTCTGGGAGCTGTCATAAAGCATCCAATTAAATTGGTCTGCACTGCACCACTCAAAGTGATTCAGGGCTAATCCCTATAGCCATCCAGCTAATTATAAACAGCTGGCTAAATGAAAAGACAACACCTACCTCTTCTGAGATGTTGGAGTCCGTTTCCCGGTGCTTGACATAGGAGCTCAGCCAAGATAGCATGATGTAAAAAATCTCCATCCCGAATATCCCCATTTCCCCCCAAAACATGTGCCTACATTTAGGCTATTGTTTATATGTGTATTTCACACTATGTTGAGGTAAAAATCGGAGCATAATGCTTGTCTGGATGTAAACCCCAATACATGCACGTGCTTCTACATCTGCATTGCTTGCTGTTTGGGGTTTTAGGCTGGGTTTCTGTACAGCACTTTGTGACATCGGCTGATGTAAAAAGGGCTTTATAAATACATTTGATTGATTGATTGATGTTCATGTCGTCATCAATCACCTGCATTACAGTAAAACAAATATAATATATGTTTTAATTGAATATTAAAACATATAATCTACTTGCAGTGAAGCCACTCAACATGTACATTATTCAGTCATCTAACAGACTCCCATCCAGAACGACCCACAGAAGAAACCAGGGTCAACGCCATGCTCAAGGGCACGTCGATAGATCACGCACAAGGTCAAAAACTGGGACACGAACCAGCAACATATCAGACCCCCCCCCCCCCATCCCAGAGAAAAAAAATAAGCATAATAAAATTAAATAATTAACATTAATTAAATAAACCGAAAACAACAATGCAAAAAACACCAAGGAAAACAAAATTCATAACAGCAAGGCCATGTATGTGTGTGCAAGTATGGCTCTTATTTACATGTGTGTTTGTGTGTGTGTCCGTGTATGTGCACGTGTGTGTTACAGTTAAAAACTACTTTGACTACCACCACTGATTTTTGTATGCTAGCTATGCTACCAGCTTATACGAACGGAAGTTAGCATTTAGCAGACATTTTTTTCTAAACCTGATAAGGGACCTCTTCTACATTTTATGCAGCGAAAATAGCCAAATATACACTACCGGTCAAAAGTTTTACACCTACTCATTCAAGAGATTTTCTTTATTTTTACTATTTTCTACATTATAGAATAATAGTGAAGACATCAAAACTATGGAATAACACATATGGAATCATGTAGTAACCAAAAAAGTGTTAAAACAAATCAAAATATATTTAATATTTGAGATTCTTCAAATAGCCACTCTTTCCAACAAGCGGAGTCAACCTTGAATTACTTTTCTTGGAAATCTGTTCACTAATCACAAAATTTTTTAATTGGCATACATGATATGCTCGAGAGTCCTTTTTTAAATTTTATATATATATATTTTTTATTATGCATTACTGCCAAGAGTGTGCAAAGCTGTCACCAAGGCAAAGGGTGGCTACTTTAAAGAATCTCAAATATAAATATATTTAGATTTGTTTAACACTTTTTTGGTTACTACATGATACCATATGTGTTATTTCATAGTTTCGATGTCTTCACTATTATTCTATAATGTAGAAAATACAAAAAATGTAGAAAATCTTTGAATGAACAGGTGTGTTCAAACTTTTGACTGGTACTATATATAATATAATTTACCTCCTGTCATGACTTCCATTAATCCATTAATCTGTTATTTATCGAATCAACCAACTATGTTTAATTGTTACCCGATTGTCACGCCCTGACCCTCTGAGTTCTCTATGGTGTTTTAGGTCAGGGCATGACTAGGGGGCGTTCGAGGTATTGTGTTTCTATGTTGGTGTGTGGGTATGGTTCCCAATTGTAGGCAGCTGATTATCGTTGCCTCTAATTGGGGATCATACTTAGTTTGTCCTTTCCCCCACCTGCGATGTGGGATATTGTTTCGTGTTAGTGACTATGTGTGCTACGTCTGTCACGATCGTTATATCTTTGTTGTTTTTGGAAGTTTCACTATTAATAAAATGTGGAACTCTACTCACGCTGCGCATTGGTCCAATTATTTATACAACGAACATGACAGAATATCCCACCAAGTAAGGACCAAGCAGCGTGCCCAGGAGGTGAAGGAGAGTTTGTCATGGGAGGAGATATTAGGTAGATGCGAGACCCTTCCATGGTGGGAGTTGCCGAGGAGTAATGGAGGACAGTGATGATGCCGGGGTCCGCGTTCACAAACAGCCCAAGGGCAAAAAAATATTGGGGAGGGGCACAAGGGGCGGTCGGCAGAGCCGAGGAGAGAGCCAGAGATGATGGAGTTGATGGAGAAGTTTGAGGAGGGATATCGGAGAGAAATGTTGTCTATGAGTATGCTGCAGTGCAGGAATTTTGAAGAGCATGTCAGTCCGGTGAAACCTGTGCCGGCTCCACGCATCAGGCTTCCAGTGCGCGTCCCCAGCCCGGTACGTCCTGTGTTGGCTCCCCGCACTTACCCTGAAGATCGTGTCATCAGTCCAGTGAAACCTGTGCCGGCTCCACACACCAGGCCACAGTTCAGAGCTTCCAGTGACGGTCCACAGCCCGCAGCTTCCTGCGCCATGGCCGGAGCCTTCCACTGCGCCGATGCCCGGGCCAGGCACGGCGTCCAGTCCCGCTCCATGGCCGGCGCCAAGGCGAAATCCATTAATGCTAAGATAATGGAATTCATTGCCCTTGACAATCAACCGTTCTCTGTCGTGGGTGATGTTGGCTTCGCCGACTGGTCGAGAACCGGTACACACTACCAAGTGAGCTATTTTTCAGATGTTGACCTACCGGAGTTACACAGTATTGGCATCACTGCTATTAGCTTCACAACATACATACTATGGAACGCCGTTTGGGTCTTTGCGTGTCAAAAAAGATACAGTAGCACTGTCAAAGCTGTACAAAAAAGTCTGCAGACAAGCAAACACGGGCCACGAACGATGTGTTTACAATGCCACGTTGGTAATAAAGCATAATTTGATCGACCGCAACTTCTGGGATAGCTAGCTTTAGCTTTGTACCTAGCTAGCACCAAATACAACCAGCCTGAAAACAATGACCAGTAGAAACTGCAGTAATTTTTATTATTCTTAGGAATGATTTAGGAATCCTTGTGAATAAGTATTAGCTAGGTTGCCACTTGTTGTTCGCCTATTGAAATTGAACTTCAGTTCATGAAAATAAATAGCTAGCCAGCTACTTAACCCTGTTGCCCAAAACTAACGTGAGCTTTTCAGGGACCTGCACGGGCAGGGTGTAGTGGTGTATATTGATGACATTCTGATATACTTCGCTACACACGCTGAGCATGTCTCCCTGGTGCGCAAGGTGCTTGGTCGACTGTTGGAGCATGACCTGTACGCCAAGGCTGAGAAATGCCTGTTCTTCCAACAGTCCGTCTCCTTCCTAGGGTACCGCATTTCGACCTCAGGGCTGCTCTCCTGCGTCTGAATTCCCTGCCACCAGTTATGCACCCCTTACAACTAGACAAGTCAGTTAAGAACAAATTCTTATTTAAAATGACGGCCTACCCCGGCCAACGCTGGGCTAATTGTGCACCGACCTATGGGACTCCCAATCACGGCCGGATGTGATAGAGCTTGGATTCGAACCAGGGTGACGCCTCTTGCACTGAGATGCAGTGCCTTAGACTGCTGCGTCCATGTGTGTGTGTTAACTATTTAACTATACTAGAATGCCTAAAAAGCCACAAAAAATGTAAATAACGGTTATCAGCATCGTTTTTTTTGGCAAGGACAATATTGGATATCAGTATAGGCCAAAAATGTCATGTCGGTGCATCACTAGTTTTCTGCTCTCTCCACCACGTGTTGATAGCCAGAGTTTGAACCACTTTACATGTGCAGCTGCAGCCTGGTGATGTTCTGGTCTAGTCTGGGAGGTAAGTTTATTTTCTTCACCATATGTTGAGGTTCAAAGTTCCAAATATTTCCAAAAGTGTAGAGACCGCTCCACGCTTTCCGGTCTAATGTTAATCTCTCTACCAATCCTTTTATGCACTCTGGCCAAAGGGGACAGTTCCATCAGTCTGACACGCTCTCTGACCTCACTCGGGCGTGGCTACTTACTATGCACAGTTTATAGGAGAGATTCTCTTATGGCTCCTAAAATCACATTATTATCTAAACAAAAATACGTTCATAATTGTTAATATTATATGCACAACGTATTGGATGGAAACTTGACAGATAAAGGGGATATACTTTCCAAGTTAAAGTATTTCCTTTATACCATTTTGAATGACATCACAAAATAAAAACCCATATGAAATGATTATTCTTTAGATCACGATTGACCATTTCCCACATTCTTATGTTAGAAATATTGTTCCAGTATTCACTTTTGTGAATGCTGTTAGAGTTTCTGCAGGAAAATCCTGTTAACAAAGACTTGGTCGTTGGTTCATACTGGAGGGGACAAGAGAGTCCTCTTCTCCTGTAATTTACAACAGGTTGTAAACTGTCCAATCGGCCCAGTTCCCTCCTCCCTTCTTCTGTGGGTGAGAGAAGGTCTGGTTACTGTCATCAATTGCCAAGCTGATCTGACCCATTCCAATCCTCACAGGACAGTCATGACTCCACCCGCGCCATCTTGGTCTCGAACCAGGTCTCTTAGAAGAGATTTTATCTCAATGAGACACAACCTGGATAAAAATATATACTCTAAATAATATAAAATATTATATCCAAAATATAATATTAAAATATACACTATTACCAAGTTACAGCTTTTTTTGCACAAATACATTTGCGCAGGAATCCTTACTTGAGTGGATGCCAACCAATGTCTAAATAGCATAGGAAGTTCAAAGATACAAGTCTGTGACATCCTTCATTGCATGCATGTAGAGAAGTACAACAAACCCATGTTAGGATTAAATTAACTCACCCATTCAATGACACTTTTACTTTTGGGTGTCAGAGAAAATGTATGGACCAGAAAGTACATTCATTCCTTTAGGAGTAAAAGTTGTCAAACATGTAAATAGTAAAGTACAGATACACAAAAAAACAACTTAAGTAGTACTTTAAAGAATTGATACTTAAGTGCTTTACACCACATCTTCTATGTCTATGTGGCCATGTATGGAAATTGTCTTTCTGGGCCAGGCCTCCGTTATAATGCAGTACCGAAGCAAAATTGCAGGAGAAGTCGAAACTGTGCTTCTTGACCGGAACCCTAGCCCCTTGTGTCTGCCTGGTCTCTCACAAGCGTTCCAGGAAGTCTAGCAATGTTTGCACCAGTGGGTTTAGAAGACTGAGGGATAGGTTTAGAAAGCCAGCTAGAGTAACTATTTATGTTGATGATGGTAGGCTACTGTATCCATCCTGGGAACCCTGTCTCATGCTTTTGATTTCATGCCAGCTGAGAACATCGATTCATTAGGGTTCGTTCGTAAATGCATTTCTATGGGGTCAATTTCACGCCATATGTATTGAATTCAAAATAAAATAAATTGTGAACATGAAATATAAAGTTGAGAATGTAAAGATTATATTTTCGAGGACGGGTGAAATAATGGATGTTGAAATCAAAAACCAAACAATTGAAAGCAAAATGAATAGAATTGTAAACAAAAATAAGACATCAAAAGCAATTCAAAATTATACTTGAAAACGAATGCAAAAATAATTTTCGGTTAAACTTTCCCAGCAACCAATCCTATTGAATACACTTTGCCTGTGCTCTTGCCTGCATGTACTAGCTTTTGGTTACGATACTCGTAACTTTACTTTCGAAGTCTGCTTTGCTTTCACTGCCAGTCTTTTCAATTGCGTGTTTTGGCATTATTTTTCCGAAAAGGGGGAGGCGCAGACAATGAGTCTCCATTGGTCCGCTAGTTTTGGAGTGACGGTTCGTCTTAACCCAATCAATGAACATGATAGACAGGCTTTTTTCTATTGCCTTACTTAACTAGACAGTCTGATGTCACCACTACGAGCCACCCCCCCCCTCCCCCCGAGCGCCCAAGCTAACTGGCTAAAGTTGCCTGGCTTGCTTGTTACTTCCAGACACAAATGAGAGAATACCTCAAGTCTGAACATTTTACTCGCCCTAGCAGAGCTAGTTAGGCTGTTTTCATGCTATCTAGAGCGTTAGTGACTAACTGTGCTGCTAGCAACAATTGAATTCCATTTTCTGCCAACCTTTACTGACACCTGTCATATTCAACGGTGTTGCGCGTTCGTAAATTCATCAGTTACTCTGTGCTCTGGTACACTCAAACGTGAGCGCTTTGGAAATCGGAGTAGACCGCCAAAAGTAATCTACGAATGCACGCTAAATCGACATTATTGATTGGACGATTAAGACCAATGGGAGTAGAGAACGAGATGTGACGAGTTAACTTTAGTGCTTCGGTCCTTATTGTTGTTGCCGAACGGTGCTGAGGCAGGCAGTGAAGAAGGCGCGACCACACCACCTTTTCAGCATTTGAAGGTAGGTTTAAAAATGCTTTTAACGGTAATCATTGGCGAAATATTGATGGCAATCATTACGCTTTCAGTGATGTTTGTCCTTTTTGGGGTAAGTAACTTCGTTGTCATTACAAATGTATGGCAATTGAGCATCCTATAATGTAAGCTAGCTGCCTTGAACATAGTTAATAGCTGTTCAGATGGTTAACGTTAGCCAGCTACGCAGCGCATGACTCTGGGGATGGAGACTAGGTGGGAGTGATCACACTGTGCCTCGGTCTGCGCCTTTTCTCAATTCCTATGTCGTCAATCGACGATTAAACATTGACTTTCGACAACCACTATGGACAAATTGCTGTGCTTTAACTTACATGTGAAGAGGGGTTTCAGTCTGCAGTAGCTAGCTAGCTAATATATTCAGGTTGTCTGCCAGTGTCTGTGCCCCTGCTGAGCTGACAGTGTAGCCGAGTCCATTGTCTCCTCAGCACCAGTTTGCTATTCGTGCAATTTGCAGGTGGGTTGAGATGGATATCAGTGTCGGGTGGTATTTGTCTAGCTATGTAAAGTTAATGTGTGATAATGTAAAATCTTAAATAATGTAATTGATTCATAATTGTGTTTTTAGTTTTTATGAAATTGAAATCTGCCATGCTGTCATCGACATGAATAGATTACTGTTGGTCGTTTGTATTCAGTCTTTGTTAGTGTTAGTGTCTTGTTTTGAAGCTGGTCTTAGTGTAGGAACGCCTCTGCCTTTAGCTAGGAATTGGCTTTAACTCAATAAATGCAATGATTGAATTTGAATGTTCTCCAATCTGACTGTCAATTCAGACCACACCTAGCTAGCTAGCTAAGTTCATATTGTTCTCTGACCTGTATTTCCTATGGTGCTCCCTTTATTGTCTTCGTGCAATAATCAAATCCAATTCTGGGAAAGAAAACGTTCTCTGCTGACATGATATTACCATGACAATGGCAAGGTAGAATAAATTCTAATTTAGTAACTTAATTTATGCTCTGGTATTTGTTCCTGATAAACAAGGACGGGAAGGGCTTCATGTCCACACCCTTTTTGTCTCCATTGAAATAAACTATTTTAAACATTTGCCAGCTGTTGTTTTGAACAGGTGCAGTAAGGGTACTGTGAAATCTATTCCCAATCATTTGCTGTATTGCTAATATTCATGCTACATGTCTAACATGAATGCAAGTGATCCATCTCCAACGGTCATCTTATAGACAGCAATACCCCCAATTGAATTCTTACTAGGCACTCCACCTTCAGAATCAATAGTTGTCATTGCTTGTATCAATCCGTGTTTCTGTTCATTCCTGATTAGTGCATGGATGCATATTTTGATGTATTGTCTTTCTGTCATTAAACCTATGGCTTTGTCTGTATTTTTCCTCCCAGGCAACACGACACAAGCAACCCTCAGTACTCTGCTGAAATGGCGTCCTCTGGAGGTAAGTGTTAACATGATAGGACTTTATTACACTATTACAATGAACCCAAACATATTGGGACAGTTACACCTTTTTTGTTGTTTAGTGCACAATATAAATTAATGGTAAATAATGTATTGTGTCATTTTGGAGTCACTTTTATGCAATTAGCTTCACTATATCATATTGTTTAGGTGCTATGCTATTATCAGTTTGATACCTACTTGTATCAACATTGATGGATTCCCTATTTTCACAGAGATCCTGGTCAAGGAGTTGGACAAGCGTGCTTCAGGTCAAGCGTTTGAGGTAATCTTGGCCCCCGATGCCAAGGGTGAAATCCCCCTACCTCCCCCAAAGGAGAAGAAGGAGATGTCCCTAGAGGAAATCCAGAAGAAACTGGAGGCTGCAGAGGAGAGACGCAAGGTACCTACAGTCAGATATACACAAATAAGTATCAGGAAATGGAGCCGCTGTTGCAGGAATTAAATTCCTCTGTTTTAATACCCAATTAAAATTAAACACTGTCAATTCATAAGAATTTGTATGACTCTTATTTTGTATAAAATGGACAGAGCCCAGTCTTAAAGTCAACCAGCAGCGTTTATTCACGAGAGTACTGCTCAGATTATAAACTGAAAATGACGTCAGCGTTTTCTAAATGTTCCGTCTCTTCTTGACACTGGTAGAAAGGCTGTATAGTTCTCAAGCCTTCCCACATCAGTCTAGAGCCAAGGCCAGCCTGTGTAGATAAGCATTCTAGCCAGTCTGGAGATATAGTTCATTCATTTCTACCAAGGAACAGACAGTCATTGTTCTAATTCTTGATTATATTTACACACATTATATTCAGTACTAGGATTAAAAGAAAATTCATACATATACAGTAACATAATAGTATTCTGATTAGTCAGTCCTGATTGAAATGTATACATAATTAGTCATTATTGATAAAAATTCCCTTAACAGCCGCATCCACCTTACAGGTTTAGTTCATTTATATTTTATTATTTTCTAGCTCAGGTTTGG
Organism: Oncorhynchus kisutch; assembly: GCF_002021735.2. Taxonomy (NCBI): domain Eukaryota; kingdom Metazoa; phylum Chordata; class Actinopteri; order Salmoniformes; family Salmonidae; genus Oncorhynchus; species Oncorhynchus kisutch. Next base: position 30,396,508 of record NC_034175.2, on the reverse strand, counting down.
TCCCACTAGCCTACTTCCTGTGTGACTTTGATTTTCTAATTTGATCAGAGTCATGAAGCAGAGGTGCTGAAGCACTTAGCTGAGAAGAGAGAGCACGAGAAGGAAGTTCTGAAGAAAGCCATGGAGGAGAACAACAACTTCAGTAAGACAGCAGAGGAGAAGCTCAATCAGAAGATGGAAGCCAACAAAGAGAATCGCACGGCACGAATGGCAGCTCTCAATGAGAAATTCAAAGAGAAGGTTGGCCTCACTGCTCAGCCTGCCATTTTTGTCTGACATCTTGACGTAATTTTCTGCAATTCTGAACTTGAGAGAATTTCAAATTGAAAGGCCCAGGTTATGGAAATGGGATGTTGGTTGAAATGCCATGCACACTGTTCAAAGTTATACTATCAGTTTAACTAATGTGATTTTCATGTTTTTTTTAAATTCATTTTAGGATAAGAAGCTTGAGGAGGTACGAAAGGCCAAGGAAACAAAACCAGAGGGGGAGAACTGATTTTCTTTTGTAATAATACAAAAAAACGTATCTTTTTGTTCTGCTCATTGACAGTATTATATTTTTCATTGTTATAGTTTTGTTCACCTTGTTAGGATTAGTTAGGCTGTCCATTGTTGCTTTTGTTGTGGATGTGTAAGTATTTCTTCCCCCACCTCCAGTAGATTTGTGTATTGTAGCTTTTGACCTTTGAAATAAGCAGTGTTTTTACCTATAAGGAAGCATGCCACTGTTAGACATTGGTCCTTAACATTGTGAATTGCATAATGTAAGTAAATCCTTGTACCTTGTAAAACTGCGGTTATCTGAGCTTAATAAAGTTGCAATTGTTCTTCAAAACCTCTAAAAGTCTTAGCTTAGTACCCAACCCATCACAACGGCTAACATATTAAATTGTTTTAAAGATGGTCATACCATGGATCATTTAGCTATTTGATTTTGAATTTTTTTATTTAATATTTAATTTGTCCTTTACTACTATAGTCTATAGAAACGCTTTGAATAACACATTCATACATGGCAAAACAAATAAGGAATAAGGTTTAGAAGTGTCTGTTCTATATCTAGGATATATATGAAAGCTCAGGAAATATATATATTTTTAAACACATTTAATCCCTTATTTTTGTTGGCATAAAACGACTTCCATACTTCGTTTGTATGGGTTACATTCAGAAGAGTCCCGTGACAGACGAGTCCAGTGGGGGGCGTAGAGCAAAATTGGGAACACCATCGTGTACGTGAGAGTACCATTTCCATAGAGTGATCATAATAGGACGCTACATACGTTTTTGTGAGAAGACGATTTTCGGGATGTCTCATGGTCTGACGAACACTAGCTCCTCCACCGCAGATGCGGAAGGCCTACATACAGGGGGATGCGGTGAATATTAACGCAGCCCATGCAAAAAACAACTGATCTCTATCTTAAATTGACGGATTTTGATGGGGAATTTTGTATTATTAGATTGACCCACGGATGCGTCAATAGACTCCTTAACGATTATTAATGGTCTTAATTTATTTGTGGCTTTTGGGTTGCAGACTCAGTTACCTACACCTTCTGTATTGGTGCACACCTAGACTACACTAGTATTTCCATTTTCGTCATGCAAATTTGTTAGTCATTTTCAAATGGATCCCACAACATAGTAGATGTAGCATTGTGGATGAATAGTGTAATTGTATCACCCTCAGTATTTCAATTATGTTATCTTCATATTTTACCTAAAGATTGGATAAAGCTAATTGCCATGTTTGTTATCATAATTTATTATCTAGATGTTCCTTTTATTCAATGCATATATTTTGTGATATAAGGCCTTGATAGTGGTACTGGTAAATATAATGAATTGCCTACGTTAAAAAAAGGCAAGTCATTCCTTTGACTCTACTGACACCTAGTGGTAATAGCGCAAAACTATAATGTAGAGCAACAGTAGCTGGAAAATGAAATTAAGATTTCTCTTTTACACATTTTTGCAGTGTTCTTTGGGCATATGAGTAATATTGTTTTATCATTATAAACAATTTAATGAACATATTGTGTTTTGTTGAATTGTTTCACTGAATAAGTGTACCTACAAATGCCATATTCTATTAGAACTGGGAGGTTTGCAGATCAGGCCTAAAATTTGGTTGAATTAGGTGCTAACGGTTAAAAACCGAGTGCTGGTATGTAGCCTACTGCTGATATGGCCACAGATGGTCCCTCCACAATGCCAGCATGGTGACGAACATCTCTTCAACCTCAGGAGGCTGAATACATTTTATTTAGAGAAGTCTCTGTGGTCAGCCTCCATTCTTGGACATCATGTTCTGGTCCCTTTATAGTTCACCTACCTCACCTCTATAGCACCTCTATATAAGCTATGTTTACAATCATTCATGTCATGTTAATCATTAATGTTATACTAAGAAGGTATCGGCAGATGTGATAAACAACCGATATTACGGTATAAGTCCTTCCAAGCAACAAAACACATTTTAATATTTGTCCCATCTCATCTGTGCTTCAACAAATATGAAACGACCTGCACTTTGAGCAAGTTCTAAAATAAGCCATACATTTCTAGAGTAATATAAAAAGCAACGATGATGAGGTACTGGACCATTCATCAACAAGGGCCCCCTCCCACGGGAAATGTATATGAAACAAATGTGTGGAAATACAATAATTACACAATTGTAACACATAGATTTTTAATATGCAAAATATACATTCTACCCTATCTTTGCTTAAACAAACACCCGAAAAGCTAGTTTGGAGTGCATTTTTTTGTTCCTAAATACATTTGAAATGTATTGGAAACAGGTTACCAAGTCACATACCAGGCATGGAACATGTTCAAATTGCAAACAGAATGTGTTCATCTTGTGTGACATTTCTGGTCGGGCTCTTGCCTATATTGTTTTAGAGACACCTGTTAAGTCTGAGAAAGATATCCACCGTATGATAGTAGGCTGTGCACATTTATGTGCACTTTATCTAATTGTACAATAACGTTTTTGTATTGGGGTCTCAGCAGGCGGTATTGCCAGGGGGAGATAGCTGAGACACCTCTGCGAATTGTATTGAAAGTCTTGGTTTGGTCTGACTGAGTATATACAATGCAAGCCTTTCACAGACACATCCACAGTGTTTCATACAAAGACACATTGTCAATGCTACCCCCAGCGTGGGAGGAGGGAGAATGTGAGCCTTTATACCTTTATTTAACTAGGCAAGTCAGTTAAGAACAAATTCCTACTTACAATGACAGCCTAGTAACAGTGCATTCTACCCTATCTGTCATTTGGCTGCCTTGTTCAGGGGCCAAATGACAGATTTTTACATTATCAGCTCAGGGATTCGATCTAGCAACCTTTTGGTTACTGGCCCAACACTCTAACCTCTAGGCTACCTGTCGACCCCAGGCAGGGCAGGGCAGGGCAGGGCAGGGCAGGGCAGGGCAGGGCAGGGCAGGGCAGGGCAGGGCAGGGCAGGGCAGGGCAGGGCAGGGCAGGGCAGGGCAGGGCAGGGCAGGGCAGGGCAGGGCAGGGCAGGGCAGGCACCTCTCCAGTAGACTTTCAAATCAGTAAAACAAGTACATAATTTATGGGGAGTGGGTGTTTCTTCATTTTCAGAGCAGACACTGCATTTCATTCCCTGACAGTGTGCAGTCAAATAAGATCTACGCTATTGGTGAGAATCTCGTGAAAAGACAGGAACCTACACCATATCTGACCGCTGATTGGTTAGAACATCTGCTCGTCAAAGGCTCGTGGCTCTTTGACGACGGATAGCGTCTTGTTAAAATAAATATATATATCAAGCCGACAGGTGCTCCACCCGCACAAGAATAATCCAACGTTAATATTTGATGTATTAATGAATAATCCAAAGGATTCACTATTCAAGGTTTTGCACTGATACTGCGTTTGCCTTTTTCGGGTAGGTTTATTTCTTATTTATTTATTTCTTATGGGTTTCAGCACTGATGGCCACGCCAGAACATGGTCCCATAAAATGTCAATGTGCATGCCGATAGACCATTTTAATCATGTGCATTTGTATAGAAGGCTCTGTTTTAGTAAATGTCGTATAACATGTAATAGAGCAGCTGTTAGCATGGGAAATTGAAGCCTATTTCGCATGCAGTTTACCCATCCCTGATCACGTGCCAGCTTAATTCGAATGTCTTTTTCCAGAAATAGCCAATTTGTGTTCATATTTGGCTATGTCGATAATTAGGATAACATATTGATCAGCCGTTTCCATGCAATTATCGATTGTTAGCTAGTAGGCTAAAATAGGCCTCACTGTTGGATGCCTTGACTAAATAATTTACATTAGAATATCGTTCCACAGTCTCAAAGCTTCTGGATTCGTTTATACTCGAGCAATTCTTCACCTATGAATATTTTAAAGACAGCTATGCATGCAACCAATGTACAAATCGGAGGGTGGAGACCGGCAGGATGGGGAATATGTCACATGATTCTCTTCCCATTCAACGATCGCTCTATGATACAATTTTTGCTTAGCACTCAATCATTTACGTGGCCCCCTCTTCTTGTCCCCTTTTCTTTTTCAACTCTAACATGGCCATGGGAGGAGTGCACAAGTGGAATACAATTCTCAGTAGCATAGGCATCCTTTCGCTTGCCCTGCGTTTTTAAATAAATGCAAATTAAGTAGCAATTGGGAGTTTGAGGAAGCTGTTTAATTTACTGAAGACTATTAATATGCACCCCGTGTGTAGGCCTAGGCTCCAGAATTTACATCTTTGTGCTGCTGACAATGCAAATATACATTAGTAGCCTTATATTTTTTTGTAAGATTTTATTTTAGACAATAGACAACTTAACATTTCAGACATAGATCCACTAAACTAGACATTACATTGGCTGGGACTTAATGCCCAACCTTCAACATAAAGAAAAATGACAAAAAACACCAACTCAGACATACAGTACCAATCAAAAGTTTGGACAGACCTACTCATTGAAGGGTTTTTCTTTATTTAGACTATTTTTTACATTGTAGAATAATAGTGAAGACATTAAAACTATGAAATAACACATATGGAATCATGTAGTTAATAAAAAAGTGTTTTTATATTTGATATTCTTCTAAGTAGCCACCCTTTGCCTTGATGACAGTTTTACACACTCTTGGTATTCTCTCAACTAGCTTCATGATGTAGTTAGCTGGAATGCATTTCCAACAGTCTTGAATGAGTTCCAACATATGCTCAGCACTTGTTGGCTGCTTTTCCTTCACTCTGCAGTCCAACGCATCCCAAACCATCTCAAATGAGTTGGGGTCGGGTGATTGTGGAGGCCAGGTTATCTGATGCAGCACTCCATCACTATCCATATTGGTAAAATAGCCCTTACTGTTACGGTCGTTTAGAGATGGAGACCAAGGCGCAGGGTAAGCGTACATCTTTCTTTTATTGATGACACCAAAAAAAAAAATTGATAAACGAACGTAAAGTTCTGTAGTGCTGGAAAGCAACAGTACATAAACAAGATCCCACAAACGCAGGTGGAAAACAGGCTGACTATGATCCCCAATCAGAGACAACGATAGACAGCTGCCTCTGATTGGGAACCATACCCGGCCAACAAAGAAATAGTACACATAGATTTTCCCACCCAAGTCGCACCCTGACCTAACCAAATAGAGAATAAAAAAGGCTCTCTAAGGTCAGGGCGTGACACTTACATAGTCTGGAGGTGTGTTTTGGGCCATTGTCCTGTTGAAAAATAAATTATAGTCCCACTAAGTGCAAACCAGATGGGATGGTGTAACCCTGCAGAATGCTGTAGTAGCCATACTGGTTAAGTGTGCCTTGAATTCTAAATAAATTACAGACAGTGTCACCAGCAAAGCACCCCCACACCATCACACCTCCTCCTCCATGCTTCACGGTGGGAACCACACATGCGGAGGTCATCCGTTCACCTACTGTGCGTCTCACAAAGATACGGAGGTTGGAACCAGAAATCTCAAATTAGGACTCATCAGACCAAAGGACAGATTTCCACCGGTCTTAATGTCCATTGCTCGTGTTTCTTGGCCCAAGCAATTCTCTTTTTCTTATTGGTGTCATTTTAGCAGTGGTTTCTTTGCAGCAATTTGACCATGAAGGCCTGATTCACGCAGTCGCCTCTGAATAGTTGATGTTGAGATGTGTCTGTTACTTGAACTCTTGAAGCATTTTTACAGGCTGCAATCTGAGGTGCAGGTAATTGCCGATTTCGGAAGCTGGTAACTCTAATGAACTTATCCTCTGCAGCATAGGTAACTCTGGGTCTTCTGTTCCTGTGGAGGTCCTCATGAGAGCCAATTTCATCATATCGGTTTTTGCGACTGCACTTGAAGAGAAAGTTTTTGAAATGTTCCGTATTGACTGACCTTCGTTTCTTAAAGTAATGATGGACTGTCATTTCTCTTTTCTTATTTGAACTGCCATATTATGGACTTGGTCTTTTACCAAATAGTGCTATTTCTGTATTCCAAGCCTACCTTGTCACAACACAACTGATCGGCTCAAACACATTAAGAAGCAAATAAATTCAAGAAATTAACAAGGCACACCTTTTAATTGAAATGCATTCCAGGCGACTACCTCATGAAACTTGTTGAGAGAATGCCATGAATGCCATGAGAATGCCATGAAAAGGTGGCTACTTTGAAGAATCTCAAATATAAAATATTGTCACACCCTGATCTGTTTCACCTGTCTTTGTGCTTGTCAGACAGTGTCACCCTCCGGGTGTCTACAATCTTCCCCATTATCCCCAGGGTATTTATACATGTGTTCTCTGTTTGTCTGTTGCCAATTTGTTTTGTGAAACCTACCAGTGTTTTTCCCCTTTCTCTTGTCTGTTCTAGTTCCTGTTTTCTAGTTTTTCCCGGTTTTGACCATTCTGCCTGCCCTGACCCTGAGACTGCCTGCCGTTCTGTACCTTGCCACACCACACTGGAATATTGACCCCTGCCTACTGTGACCCTGAGACTGCCTGCTGTTCTGGACCTTTTGTACCCTATTTGGATTACTGACCTCTGCCTACCTGTCGTTTTGCCTGCCCCTGTACTAGTAATAAATGTTTGTTACTTTGACACTGTCTGCATCTGGGTCTTACCTAAAACGTGAAACATATGTTTTGATTTGTTAAACAGTTTTTGTTTACTACATGATTCCATATGTGTTATTTCATAGTTTTGATGTCTTCACTATTATTCTACAATGTAGAACATTTTTTAAATAAAGAAAAACCCTTGAATGAGTAGGTATGTCCAAACTTTTGCTTGGTACTTAGATTTCAACAAACATTAATGACATCATACTTGCTCAAACTCAAACTGTTCCTACAGTTTCCATGCCCATCTTTGTTTGTTCTCAACATACTTTCTTATTTGTCATAATTTTGGTATTTCTAGGGCTTGTAATACTTTATGCCATATGGCTTCAAATTGTTGTATTTTATTTCTATCATTAGGCCACATTTTTTAAACATTTTAATAATAATGCATTTGATTAATCTATTGATGGAAGATCATTTGATTTCCAGTTAAGTATTTTTTCCCCCTCAAAATTATTGACGAGAAAATAATGATCCAACCCATCGGATATCTCACTTCACCCTCATATACCATGTCTTGAAATATGTTAGATAGATGGATTAAAATTAAACTTACATTGTAAAACGTCTGATAGCCAACTTTCTAACTCCTCCCATATCTTTTGTACTTCATAGCACTCCCAGAAGGTATAAATTATTGAGTAATTGTTTGTTTTACATTTAAGACATGACTCTACCATTGTGCTGTAGAATTTGTGTATTTTGTCTCTTGTATACCACGTTCTATGCATTAGTTTAAACTTGATTAAGCGTAGATTTTTGGAATCTGTCATTTTGTTATTTATGTTCCAACACTTCCATCTTATGCCAATATCAGTTATTTGTATGTCTTGGTTCCAATATTTTATATATTTTTTCAAAGGGATTGTCAGTTGGATAGGCTCTCTGCAAGGTTTTGAAGGCTATATCTTACCTATCATATGAGTATCCTTTTCTGACTCAAATAGGATATCCTCAACATTGCTTTGATGTCCAAAATAATTCAGATCGAAAGTACGTCATATAAAACTGTTAAATTGCATATATTCGAGAGAAAAAAAGTACACTGCTTTGTTTCCGATGTAGACATTATAAAGATATCTGTTAAATGAAATAATCTAAGAAGCTAATCTACCCCCTCCACCCATCCCCATTACTAAACCAAAGCCAAAAAATCTAAGCATTGTAATATCATGCAACACATATAGACCTAATGCATATGGATTAGAGTCTAAATTCTCATCAGAAATTATAGCTCATGGCCAGATAGATGTTATTGACTGACTGTGAACTCATCCTCTGCTCTCATCTCACGTATCTAGTTTGCCATGGCGACTGTGGTGATGGAGCAGATTGGTCGCCTGTTCATCAATGCTCAACCGTTGCGTCAGATTCCTCAGCTGCTCGAGTCGGCCTTCCCTACTCTGCCTTCCCTACTCTGCCCTGCACCGTGAAGGCCCATGACGTGCCCTGGGTGTTCCGTGAGCCTCACATCATTGGAGGCTACAGGCAGCCGGACCACAGCTGGCGCTACTACTTCCTCACCCTCTTCCAGAGGCACAACGAGGCACTCAACGTTTGGACCCACCTGCTGGCCGCCTTCATCATCCTGGTCAAGTGCCAGGAGCTGTCCGAGACAGTGGATTTCCTCCGTGACCCCCACGCCCAGCCCCTGTTTATCGTCCTCCTCTCAGCCTTCACCTACTTGTTGTTCAGTGCCCTGGCCCACCTGCTCAACGCCAAGTCCGAGCTCTCCCACTACACCTTCTACTTTCTGGACTATGTGGGCGTGGCCATCTACCAGTATGGCAGCGCCCTTGCCCACTTTTACTACGCCATCGAGGAGGGCTGGCACGCCCGGGTGCGAGGGATCTTCCTGCCCACCGCAGCGTTCCTGGCCTGGTTCTCGTGCTTCGGCTGCTGCTACGGCAAGTATGCCAGCCCGAGGCTGCCCAAGTTTGCCCACAAGCTGTTCCAGGTGGTTCCCTCAGGCCTGGCCTACTGCCTGGACATCAGCCCAGTGCTGCACCGCATCTTCAGCTGCCACCAGCAGGAGGGGGGCTGCTCCAACCAGGCCGTGGCTTACCACTGCTACCAGGTACTCTTTTTCCTGGTGAGCGCCTATTTCTTTGCCTGTCCCCACCCAGAGTGCTGGCTGCCCGGGCGATGTGACTTCATTGGCCAGGGCCACCAGATCTTCCACGTCTTCCTGGTGCTGTGCACCCTGGTGCAGATCGAGGCAACACGCACAGACTACATTGAGCGGAGGCCCCTCTACGGCAACCTGGCCCACGACACAGTGGCGCTCTTCGTCTTTACAGCATGTTGCAGCGCTCTCACTGCCTTCTACGTGCGGAAACGTGTGCAGGCGCAAATGCTTGAGAAAGTGGAGTAAGCTGTCAGGACAGGGATAAATTAGGATAAGGGAGAAAGACTTTAATCTGATTTTCACTGGAAAGCTAAAAAGACAAGAGATTAAACAAATCAGACTGTTCATTTTGTAAAAAGATGACCTGCTGGGTTTTTTTTCAGTTATTTTTTTGTGGCCTGCCAAATGACATTTTAAACTGGCAACATAGACTTTGTCTTGCGATGTTGACCTTCCATGAAGACAGAGAAACCTGGTATTTTCTGTCTGTCACAGCACAAGCAGTACCTGTAACACTTCAAATGGGAAAATGAAGGTTGGAATTGAGACTTTTTTATTGTGTTGATTTTACTCTTAATTTTCCACTCTCTACTGTGACATCACATTTCATGGCCTAGCTATCTACTGAATAGTCAGAATTACTTTTTGACTATATACAGTATTTACTGACCAACTCGAAGCATGACACAAACCATCTCAATAGAGGTATGCAGGAAAGAATGAAAAGTATACACACAAGTGCATAATAAATAAATAATTATAATAATAATTGAATAAGAAGAATTTCTCACCAGCTTTTATTTCTTAAAAATACAATGTGAGTTTCAAAGTGATTTGACTCCCAAATCAAATGTTAGTGCTTAACAAAGACCAGTATTATTATTATTTTTTATTCCTTGGTCATCCCATGATATTCCAGTGAGCTGCAGTCAACACTGCCAAATGACTCATTCTCTGTGTTTTATCTACCATTTTCTCTGCCCATTTTCTCCAAAGCTATGCTTTCTAAGTGATTGAGAGATGCCTTTACGGGCTGTCAGATATAATAGACTGGCAGTTAGACTTGGCTAGAGGCATAGAGCACACAATTTGCAAACCAAACCGAACATTTCTCCTCTAAGATACATAAATTGGCCATTTTACTAACATGCGGATTGATCATGTCAAAGAACAAAGCTGGCACTCTTAGGATAGTTGGCGTAAGAAATGGATGGAATTATGTGCCCAAGATTACAATGATGTCTCTTTGTCGTTGTGATAATATTCCTTTTGTATTTAAAGGGCTGGAACTTCAGCATTTGCTTTTTCACACCCGATGATGTCAATGCCTTTGTGTGTATTGTTCAGTCTTTTCATGGACTTGACTTTACTCACAAAAGGTCTGTCTGAGTACTGAGGTGACTTACTGTTTGTATATTTGTATATGTATGGTTGGGTATGTATGTGCGTTGAAGCGTGTCTCTTTGCGTGTATATATGTTTGTGTGTGAATCAGATGTGAATGTGTTTGAAAGCCTGTCTTTGCATTGCTTTCTTATATTTGAGACCCTCCTCAAGAACATTGTAGTCCTTTAACATCCTCTCAAGTCCCTTAGGGTGACATTTTAAGTCTGTCACACAGCAGCGAAAGGTGAACAAATGACTCATAATAGAGCTGGATTTATTTTAAAACCTATTTTTATGATGTCCATGAAACTGTGGCAATAATATGTTTAAATCTAAAGTAAACAATGCATTTATTACACAGGTATTCAAATCAGGACCTGGAGACAATAATTCCAATACTCAATTTGAATGAAATGCCATTTCAAATGTTAATTTTAGATGAATAAGATAATGTTGCCCTAGTGTTCTGTTGTGAGATGCCTCCTAAAATTTATGTCATTTTATATGTGCTGATCAGATGGAGGTTTGAGGTGGCATTGAACTTTACAGACCTGAGAGCACTGACGGGTATGGGTTCTGCCAATGTCACTGATGTCTACAACATAGCTTAGACTAATATCTAACAGGTGACGAAAAGGTTAAATCATGACTGACTTACAGGTAACTGCCAAAAGAAAGGAAACACTTAATGGAAATGAGGGATACAAAGTATATTGAAAGCAGGTGCTTCCACACAGATGTGATCCTGAGTTAATTAAGCAATTAACATCCCATCATGCTTAGGATCATGTATGAAAATGCCCAGTTGCCCATTATTTTGGCTACCATGGCTAGAAGAAGAGAACTCAGTGACTATGAAAGAGGGGTCTCAAAGGAGCATAGGGGGTTTAAAGTGTGTGTGTGTGTCTCAGTCACCAGATTCCAACCCAATTGAACACTTATGGGAGATTCTGGAGTGGTGCCTGAAACAGCGTTTTCCACCACCATCAACAAAACACCAAATTATGGAATTTCTCATGGAAGAATGGTGTCGCATCCCTCATATAGAGTTCCAGATACTTGTAGAATTTAAGCCAAGGAGCATTGATGCTGTTCTGGTGGCTCGTGCTGACCCAACGTCCAATTAAGAAACTTTATGTTGGCGTACCTTTATTTTGGCAGTTACCTGAATTTGAATTGTTATGGTTTCACTGATAAAGTGGTTGCAATGCTTCTACACCTTCTACACCTGCATTGCTTGCTGTTTGGGGTTTTAAGGCTGGGTTTCTGTACAGCACTTTGTGACATCAGCTGATGTAAGAAGGGCTTTATAAATACATTTGATTGATTGCAATGACTACAATACAATGATTGTGACCCCTAGTGTCCAAACTACCACTGTAAGCGTCATTCCTAACACAAACCAACTCTGAGCCATATAACTGTTAACCTTGATACTACTGACTCTCACTGTTCTGCACGGAACCTAATTCTAACCACTGTATCCAGTTCTACCCAGCATTGCAGGTTACCGTTTTTTTGTCAGGAATCTTGTTCTGGAGGCAGCTCTGCAGGGTGGTCATTAGCTGGCACAGCCACAAAGTCATTCAATTAGATTTGAACCTTAACCACACTGCATACCCCAGAGGTGGCACCACAGGTACCAGAGTGGTGTGACAGAAAAATAATTCTGGGGCCCGTAGTTTTTCCTGATCTGATAACCTAACCAGTTAAAACTCATTACTTTATACAGTATGATGTGATTAATCTGTTGTAAAAAGGCTGAATATGGGCTATGATGGGACCAGAGTTGAAAACCAGGTCAACTGCAGCAACCTTATAGTTGTTCATATTACTAGAAAGACTAGGGGGGTTTCCTATAAACAGTCATGGCCAAAAGTTTTGAGAATGACACAAATATTAATTTTCACAAAGTCTGCTGCCTCAGTTTGTATGATGGTAATTTGCATATACTCCAGAATGTTATCAGATGAATTGCAATTAATTGCAAAGTCCCTCTTTGCCATGCAAATGAACTGAATCCCCCCGAAACATTTCCACTGCATTTCAGTCCTGCCACAAAAGGACCAGCTGACATCATGTCAGTGATTCCCTCACAGGTGTGAGTGTTGACGAGGACAAGGCTGGAGATCACTCTGTCATGCTGATTGAGTTCGAATAACAGACTGGAAGCTTCAAAAGAAGGGTGGTGCTTGGAAACATTGTTCTTCCTCTGTCAACCATGGTTACCTGCAAGGAAACACGTGTCGTCATCATTGCTTTGCACAAAAAGGGCTTCACAGGCAAGTATATTGCTGCCAGTAAGATTGTACCTAAATCAAACATTTATCGGATCATCAAGAACTTCAAGGAGAGCGGTTCAATTGTTGTGAAGAAGGCTTCAGGGCGCCCAAGAAAGTCCAGCCAGGACCATCTCCTAAAGTTGATTCAGCTGCGGAATCACGGCACCATCAGTACAGAGCTTGCTCAGGAATGGCAGCAGGCAGGTGTGAGTGCATCTGCATGCACAGTGAGGCAAAGACTTTTGGAGGCCATTTTGGTGTCAAGAAGGGCAGCAAAGAAGCCACTTCTCTCTAGGAAAAACATCAGGGACAGACTGATATTCTGCAAAAGATAAAGGGATTGGACTGCTGAGGACTGGGTAAAGTCATTTTCTCGGATTAATCCCCTTTCCGATTGTTTGGGGCATCCGGAAAAAAGCTTGTCTGGAGAAGACAAGGTGAGCGCTACCATCAGTCCTGTGTCATGCCAACAGTAAAGCATCCTGAGACCATTCATGTGTGGGATTGCTTCTCAGCCAAGGGAGTGGGCTCACTCACAATTTTGCCTAAGAACACAGCCATGAATAAAGCATGGTACCAACACATCGTCCGAGAGCAACTTCTCCTAACCATCCAGGAACAGTTTGGTGACGAACAATGCCTTTTCCAGCATCATGGAGCAGCTTGCCATAAGGCAAAAGTGATGGATGGCCCAGAAGTTAATTGACAGCATGCCAGGGCGGATTACAGATGTCTTGAAAAAGAAGGGTCAACACTGCAAATATTGACTCTGTGCATCAACTTCATGTAGTTGTCAATAAAAGCCTTTGACACTCACGAAATGCTTGTAATTATACTTCAGTATTCCATAGTAACATCTGACAAAAATATCTAAAGACGCTGAAGCAGCAAACTTTGTGAAAATTAATATTTGTGTCATTCTCAAAACTTTTGGCCACAACTGTACATACACAGAGAAAGCAACGTTTATTGGACAATACAACTCACAGGGCTGAGCTTGTTTTATGCAGGATTGCTATGTTAAGTCCTGCCCTATGCAACTGTAGGCCTAATTAAACATTTACTCACAGTCTATGTCAGCTATTGTGTTTATTGATTAATTAGCCGGTCTCAGGCTTGGTCTCCACAGAGTTGGGTAAAGCTGTTTTTGTTTTGTTTTGTGCCCTTTAAGTGTAAATGCTGCTGCCTGCATATAGATAACATCCCCATAATCTAAAATAGACATACAGTTGAAGTCGGAAGTTTACATACAACTTAGCCAAATACATTTAAACTCAGATTTGTACAATTCCTGACATTTAATCCTAGTATGAATTCCCTGTTTTAGGTCAGTGAGGATCACCACTTTATTTTAAGAATGTGAAATGTCAGAATAATAGTAGAGAGAATTATTTATTTCAGCTTTTAATTCTTTCATCACATTCCCAGTGGGTCAGTAGCATTGCGTTTAAATTGTTTAACTTGGGTCAAATGTTTCAGGAGCCTTCCACAAGTTTCCCACCTTAAGTTGGGTGAATTCTGGCACATTCCTACTGACAGAGCTGGTGTAACTGAGTCAGGTGTGTAGGACTCCTTGCTCACACACGCTTTTTCAGTTTTGCCCACAAATTGTCTATAGGATTGAGGTCAGGGCTTTGTGATGGCCACTCCGATACCTTGACTTTGTTGTCCTTAAGCCATTTTGCCACAACTTTGGAAGTATGCTTGGGGTCATTGTCCATTTGGAAGACCCATTTGTGAGCAAGCTTTAGCTTCCTGACTGATGTCTTGTGATGTTGCTTCAATATATCCACATAATTTTACTCCCTCATGATGCCATCTATTTTGTGTAGTGCACCAGTCCCTCCTGCAGCAAAGCACCCCCACAACATGATGCTGCCAACCCCGTGCTTCACGGTTGGGATGGTGTTCTTAGGCTTGCAAGCCTCCCGCTTTTTCCTCCAAACATAACGATGGTTATTATGGCCAAACAGTTATATTTTTGTTTCATCAGACCAGAGGACATATCTCCAAAAAGTATGATCTTTGTCCCCATGTGCAGTTGCAAACCGTAGTCTGGCTTTTTTTATGGCAGCTTTGGAGCAGTGGCTTCTTCCTTGCTGAACAGCCTTTCAGGTTATGTCATTATAGGACTTGTTTTACTGTGGATATAGATACATTTGTACCTGTTTCCTCCAGCATCTTCACAAGGTCCTTTGCTGTTGTTCTGGGATTGATTTGCACTTTTCGCACCAAAGTACATTCATCTCTAGGAGACAGAACGCATCCTGAGAGGTATGACGGCTGCGTGGTTCCATGGTGTTTATACTTGAGTAGTATTGTTTGTACAGATGAAACGTGGTACCTTCATGCATTTCGAAATTGCTCCCAAGGATGAACCAGATTGTGGAGGTCTACAATGTTTTTCTGAGGTCTTGGCTGATTTCTTTTGATTTTCCCATGATGTCAAGGAGAGAGGCACAGAGTTTGAAGGTAGGCCTTGAAATACATCCACAATGATGTCAATTAGCCTATAAGAAGCTTCCAAAGCCATGACATAATTTTCTGGAATTTTCCAATCTGTTTAAAGGCACAGTCAACTTAGTGTATGTAAAATTCTGACTGACGAGAATTGTGATACAGTGAATTATAAGTCAAATAATCTGTCTGTT
This sequence comes from Oncorhynchus kisutch, assembly GCF_002021735.2. NCBI lineage: Eukaryota > Metazoa > Chordata > Actinopteri > Salmoniformes > Salmonidae > Oncorhynchus > Oncorhynchus kisutch. Next base: position 30,380,927 of record NC_034175.2, on the reverse strand, counting down.
AACAATTGTTGGAAAAATTACTTGTGTCATGCACAAAGTAGATGTCCTAACCGACTTGCCAAAACTATAGTTTGTTAACAAGAAATTTGTGGAATGGTTGAAAAACTTGTTTTAATGATTCCATTGTGTATGTAATTTTCCGATTTCAACTGTACAAGTGGCCTGGACAATTTCCTTCCTATTATCAAAAGTCAGACATGCTTTGTTTCTGTAAAGAAACCAACCTTGAACTTCAAATTCTTCACCAGCTCAGTAACATGTTTCATAAATGACAGTTTGTCATCAAGCCAGATACCAAGATATTTGTCGGAAGGAACTCGCTCAATTTGTGTACCGTTCAAACTAGTGATTACAAATTCATTTAAATCTGGCTTATGGGACCTAGAAAAAGCATACGTTTTGTTTTGTTTGCATTTAGTTAATACCCTTACACAAACAGATTTCTGTTTTGAAACTGGAGTAAAAGTGCAGTAAGTGCAGTCAACTGTGGTATTTTGAACACAGTAATTCCAGAATAACTGCAGTGTATTGCTCTTGAACTGCAGTTATACTGCACTGTAACTGCAGTTACACTGCAAAATTACGGCAGTGAAAAAAGCGGTGTTATTTTGGACTCTGCAGACCGCAGTTATACTGTGCTCTAACTGCAGCCATTGTGCAGTGTACTGCAGTTATATTGCACTCTTGTTGCAATCTTTTTTCTTAAGGCACATTTTCTTAAGGGTAATTTTAGATTGTAAAGTCGAGGTAGTTTGAATATTTGAATATTAACCAAATTTGATTCCATTCACATTTTCTCAAATTGCTGATAAATAAACAACTCTACCACTTAATTTACCCTGGCCAGAGAGACAGGTTGCATAATAGGCTAGACAGTTGTTAGTAGCCTACAGTAGATCAGACTGACGTGTCTACACTTGACAATTACATGCGACTTCTGCTATCAGATTACGAAGATCGCATTGAAAAGTCTGGTTGAGTGCTTTGCTTTTGTGGTCTGATTGTGTTCAGATCTGTCTGACCACTTCAGGAGGTGGTCAAGGATGCATTGTGTGCGGATTTCTCCTCAGTCTGGATGCTATCAGGTTATGGCAAGCGCATACAGTGGGCTACGTCATCACCACTCCTCCTGAAATTCTCCAGGAAACTTGTTTTTTGGGACCGAGAGCCACCTTTTGTCACGGTTTTCTTCCATCAAAGGAGAGGAGGACCAACATGCAGCGTGGTTAGAGTTCATGGTTTTTAATATGAGAAACTCAACATGAACACAGTTACAAAAAACAACAAACAAACAGACCTATCTGGTGCAGAGAACACAAAGACAGGAAACAATCACCACAAAGGGAAGGAGACAGAGGCGTAGAAGAATGCAGAAAGAAAACACACAGGTTACAGGTAGATCAGGGGCATTCTGAGCACGACATGAAGAACATCCCAATCCTTACAGGCAGTAGTACAATCACATACACTGGGCTACACACAGTAGCTCCATCTTGCCTTCTGATTGGCGAGGTAGAATTGTCATCATATTGCTTACACCTATCCAGCACACAAAGGTCTACACAAGTGCAGAGGGTGTAAGGGATTGGTTTGTGATTCAGGCATAGGCTCTTTCTCAATTTGTCTATCTTCTATTCCTCACATCCTCTCTCTTTGCCTCCTTTTCAAAACGTTTGGAGGAAAATATCTGAGATTCCTTGCCTCAAACCTCCTACTGTACAATCCATTCTTAAGAAGTGAAAGGATGTAAGGTAAAAAACCTGAAAAGAGCCCCAATCAAAATGATGAAAAACTTACCATCTGTATGTGTGCTGCCAAGTGTAGCCTTTTGCTTTTCCCTCATGTTGCAATATTGCTTTAAAAAATGTTTTATTTAACTAGAAAAGTCAGTTAAGAACAAATTCTTATTTTACAATGACGTCCTAACCTGGCCAAACCCTACCCTAGGCCGGATGATGCTAGGCCAATTGTGCACCGCCCTATGGGACTCCCGATCATGACCGGTTGTGATACAGCCCGGGATTGAACCAGGGTCTGTAGTGACATTTCTAGCCCTGAGATTCAGTGCCTGAGACCGCTTTACCACTCGGGATCCCTATATCTCACACTAATGCTTGTGTTCACGTCATATCACTGAGTCTGCATTTAAGTATATGCATTATGTACATAAACACATGCATTCACTCACCCATTTATCAGGAGATGACTGCATTATTCTTGATATTGCAGGCTAAATGAAATTGAATCAACATAAAAGCATGAGTTAATGTGTAAAAAAAAAAGTAAGCAATGCTGGGATACAATAGTAGAACTTTGTAGGTAAAAGGTGCTCTGGGAAAATGGTTAAATGGTCATAAAAAAACAAAGAGGGCCGAGGTAGTCTTTATATATTTTGTTTCAAATACTTTAGTTTAAAATGCATTTATTGTGATGTCATAACAATAAAAGTATTTGAAACAAACAACATATGAAGAGTGCCTTGTTTTTTTTTATGAGTACATGTGTGATGAGTTTGAAATGGTTATTCACTCAGCACTTTGTTGCTGACTTTGCTGAGGTTGGTCGCCATCATTAAAATAATCCAAGATGGCGTAATAGTCAGACGTCTTTTGTCCTCATCTTGTCGTGTCTATATGTTTATCTTTTTTATCTTTTTTCTAAAACTCAACTTCAAAACACTCTCCTGCAACCCGCCTCACCCAATGTGGTGCGGATTTGTTTTATTTCTAACGCATTAGTCACCTCGAATCCGGAATCCCCCAACAGAAGCTAGCCAGCTCACTAGCTACTAGCTAGTAGTCAGCTAACCACTGCTAGCGGTCATCAGCTAACCTTTAGCTCGTAATGCTCTCGCCAGTTTGTACAACGCGACTCAAACCAGAGCATACCGGACCTATTTTCCCTCCATATCCCCGGATTCCTACCGCAAGCGCTGGACATTTTCACCTGGATCTTCGCAGCTAGCTACCTGTTATCCGAGTACTGGCTAACGTCAGTCCCGGAGCAAGCACCAATTAGTCTGGAGCTAGTTCCGACAATGCAGTAATAACCAACAAGTAATCTAACCTAACAATTCCAAAACTACTACCTTATACACACAAGTGTAAAGGGATAAAGAATATGTATATAAATATATATGAATGAGTGATGGTACAGAACGGCATAGGCAAGATGGAGTAGATGGTATAGAGTACAATATATACATATGAGATGAGTAATGTAGGGTATGTAAACAAAGTGGTATAGTTTAAAGTGGCTAGTGATACATGTATTACATAAAGATGCAGTAGAGGATATAGAGTACAGTATATACATATACATATGAGATGAGTAATGTAGGGTATGTAAACATTATATTAAGTAGCATTGTTTAAAGTGGCTAGTGATGTATTTTTACATCAATTCCCATCAATTTCCATTATTAAAGTGGCTGGAGTTGAGTCAGTGTGTTGGCAGCAGCCACTCAATGTTAGTAGTGTCTGTTTAACAGTCTGATGGCCTTGAGATAGAAGCTGTTTTTCAGTCTCTCGGCCCCTGCTTTGATGCACCTGTACTGACCTCGCTTTCTGGATGATAGCGGGGTGAACAGGCAGTGGCTCGGGTGGTTGTTGTCCTTAATGATCTTTATGGCCTTCCTGTAACATCGGGTGGTGTAGGTGTCCTGGAGGGCAGGTAGTTTGCCCCCGGTGATGCGTTGTGCAGACCTCACTACCCTCTGGAGAGCTTTACGTTTGTGGGCGGAGCAGTTGCCGTACCAGGCGGTGATACAGCCCGACAGGATGCTCTCGATTGTGCATCTGTAGAAGTTTGTGAGTGCCTTTGGTGACAAGCCGAATTTCTTCAGCCTCCTGAAGTTGAAGAGGCGCTGCTGCGCCTTCTTCACGACGCTATCTGTGTGGGTGGACCAATTCAGTTTGTCCGTGATGTGTACGCCGAGGAACTTAAAACTTACTACCCTCTCCACTACTGTCCTGTCGATGTGGATAGGGGGGTGCTCCCTCTGCTGTTTCCTGAAGTCCACAATCATCTCCTTTGTTTTGTTGACGTTGAGTGTGAGGTTATTTTCCTGACACCACACTCCGATGTCAATGGATGTCAATGTTTACATGCACACACTCCGTTGTACTTTCTGTCTGCGGCAACATGTAAATAAGTAGCACCAGTCTGCCTGGTATGGATCCAGAAAAACGACCTATCATGAATGTAGTAATTCAGCAAAGATTCTATTCATTTACACACATACATTGGTATTCAATAGGTACTGGTATTGCTACAATAACCTCACTGCAACAGGGTCTCCTATGATCTAGCCTACTAATACAGGCCACACCATGTCCTATACTTCTAGATATAGTAGTCTGAAACCAGCCTCTCTAAATGGTGGACTCAGGTACAATCTGATCACTCATAGACCAGAAGATTGATTAATGGAGTTCCCCTTTACCCCATTACATTTTACAGCTGATAACACTTGTCATAGGCTACTTAGTAGAAGAGAGCACTATTTAAATGAACAGATTTTCTACAAACAAACAACTAATACAATACAAAACAAAGCTTAGCTAGTTAACGGAATAAAGAGATTTGCAAAAGTAGTCTTACCTCAGTAGTTTTTGCATCCATCGTTTTGCATTATGCATGCTTGCTCGCAGCATGCGTGTGCTAGCTAAATCAAGGTTTGCAATCAAGTTTTGCAAGCAAGTAAACATCCATGACCACTCATGGATCAGATCATATTTTATACTTTATCCATCAATAAATAAGTGAGATTTAAAGCTAAAATAGTGTAAATAACCTGTAACTTCGATCACATTTCCACCTGTCTTTTGACTGCACGCACCTCTGTCTCTAGGCTCCTCTCTCCGCACGCCTCAGAACAATCAGAACATAGCAATGAACGCTATAGATTTTTTTATTTCATTATGTAGCCCAGGCAGAATTTGGCATGTTCTAGCAATGGCCCTTGCAATGGATGCAAATAGCCTATCGATTCCCATTGTGACGCAGAGGGAGTCACTTTTTGTCAAGTAAACACTATTTGGGATGACAGGCCCCCAAAGTTTGTGGGCTTTCCTGCCTTACTGGGGATGCGGGAGTGTTTGTTATGCCAGTGATCAGCTCATTATACAGATCTACATGTGGAAACAAGAGTTTGCATTGCAGCAAATGCCAGATGGGTTTGTCCATGTCTAGCCCAATGGGCCTGTCTCACTTGGGCATTTTGTGCAAAATTATCATTAGCTGGCTAATAATGGGGGCTTCAAGGAAAAAACGGGCCAGTGTTGGAGCCTCAAGGAAAAAAATGGCTCGGTATGTTAGAAATGCCAGAGCCATTTCTGGTCCCAGTCCATCCCTGGCAGGAGACAGAGGTGAGTTTTGTTTTAGAATGAAACATAATTCAAACATTATTTACATGTGATAACTGCAAGGACATGTTGCTATTTATGTTGGCACAATTGTGTTGCAGTAAATATCATCTATTAGTGTTTTTTGGAATTAAAGCTTGTGGGATATATATATATATATATTTTTTTTTTTAAATGTGTGCTATAACTTCAATCACCACTTACTTTTCAAGTAAATGGTTCCAGTAAAGGGGAAACTAAAACACTGCAAGCATTACATTTTTCTAAACCGGGAGGACTAGTAACAGAATAGAAAAGCAAACAAGACATACAAGACTTACTTGAACATACAACACAAACTGGAACAGCGAGACAGGAAACACACCAGGGAAAATAAGCAACACCTGGAGGGGGTGGAGACAATCACACGGACAGGTGAAACCGATCAGGGCATGACAAACTGAGCCACAGGGGACTCACAAGCATGTACAGTAGGCTACTGTGTTGTCAGGGCAAATTCATTTACTACCAAGCAAATATTGCAATTCCACTGTGATCAAATCATAGTCTCTCTTTCCTGTAGTTGGTCACAGGGACATTCAAGCAGGGATATTGGGATATACGAAACATAAAACCAGTATTCACATCTCACAATCCCACCGGGGGCAGACAAGTAATACATCAATCATTTTATGCCAAATGATGTTCCCTGCCCTCATCCTCCATCTTACCTACTTCACCATCACTAACGTTTATTCTCTTAAGGGGGCATTGTTGGTTCAGACTTTGTAAAGTACATTTGTAGTGATTTGTTCAGCATTTATCATCATACCAGTAAGGAATATGTTAACATATTTACATCTACATTTGAACTAATTTAGCAGACGCTCTTCTCCAGTGTCTACAGTTAGTGCATATGTAGTTTCCTGTCACCTCAATGCTGAGAGGGGGGAAATTGGATGCTTGTCGAGTTTAGAGTTTCTGCACCACTTCATGCAATTAGGTTTTCACAACTGTGTGTGGATGATTACTGTAAAGGATTTGGGTTGTCTGAGAGTAAGTGGAATGTAAGGGAAAGGAGTGATGATTGGTTCAACAGGTTTACCAAAGGAGTCTTGATTCATACAATCCTCTCAAAGCATTCTATTGTATCTTAGATTACAGATGTGTAGGCCAAAAGCATAAACTTCAGAGGAAACCAGACCACATTGCATTGTCAGAAAATATAGAAATGGATAATTATTCCCCCCAGACAGCTGCTAAATAGAGATATATTAAGAGTAATCGTACCTCTGATGATTCCTCCCGACGTACTGTACCATGGGGAGAACAGTGGTGACACTCCCTCCCTGTTTCTCCAGCCCCATAGCGATAGCTCTGGAAAGAACAAGTGTTTGTGTGTCTCTGTGTGAGTGTTAGGGACTGTGTGTATGTAGAGGGGGGGCAACTTCTGTCTGTAGATCCAATGTTGTATCTCAGACTCCTTGCTTCTCTCTCACACATACTTGCATGTGCACACTCACACACACCTCTTGCATGAGCATACATACCAGGCGTGATTCAAAATCCATACGGCTTGCCAGTTAGCACATTATTGAGCTGAACTATATTTTCCACCAGAGATGGAGAAGAATCATTGAAAGTTAAAGCTTAAATTGGCTCCTGAAGTATATATCTTGGCCATGATGAACTCCCTGTGTTATATTATACGCTTAGCGGGCCCTAAATCAAACGACAGAGATGGTGATAATCACCTCACAGGCTGCTTCCTGTCCTCTAACTATCAATTCCCTTCCTTGTCTCCATACATTTTCAAATCCTCGGTCCCTTGGTACATCCCCCTATGTTCACACTTGCACAACCCCCCCTAATCCTCCTTCCTCTATCCATTGGCTGCCTTACAAAACCATCTCCACACTTTCTGTTCCCTTTGCTGCATCAGTCAACGATTTGTATCAAGGTTGCCGAGGTAATATCAACCGGCTTGTGTATCCTATCATGCAGTGTAATTAAAGATTGGAGTTGCTGGAGGGATGGGCTTTTTCAGAGTTATTAAATCACCACCATTTATGCAACAGCCAACTCCATAATCCCTCTTTTTTTTCCTAACTTCAGCTTCCCCATTTGCTGCCAGGTATATTGCCTTTCACACCTTTGTTATGCCAGCATCTTATGTAGCCTATTTTTGGTATTTCACAAGAATTGAACAAAAACAAAATTATCAAACTGACTAAATGTAAATGTAATTGATATTACAATAAATCCTGGTCTAACATTACCATGATGCATTCATGACTTGTGATAATGGCAGTTTGAAAACCAGTAAAATTATGAACTCGATACACATTATTCTGAATTTATACAACGGGTGGTTTGGAATTCCCATTGTTAGAGCCTCTCCTGCCCATGATATATGTGTTACGATCAACTAGGAGTGGTGGTGGGTGGAATCAGGCGCAGAGAGCAGGGTTCAGTCTTTCTTTCAAATTTATTCCCCAGCGCAACAAAACAGTCACGCCAACACACAGGGCGTATATAAGTTGCCAGTCCAAACAACAGGACAAAATAGTCCGGAGAATAAATATATGAATAACTCACACCATCAAACACAGAGTAACACAAACAAGCCCGCACTAATACCCAGCGGGCCTAGTGCCCTTAAATACCCTACAAACAAACCCTAATACAAAACAGGTGTACCCAATTACCCAATAACCAAAAACAAACGGAAAGGGAATCGATGGCAGCTAATAGGCCGGCGACGACGACCGCCGAGCACCGCCTGAACAGGAAGAGGCACCGTCTTCGGCAAGGTTCGTGACAATATGAGACAACATACACATGGCCACATTCATATAAAGTGCCATTGTAGAGATTGGCCAAGATGGCTGCTTGAACAGACGCTTTTTTACCGAGCTCCGTACCAAACTTCAGAAAGATTGTGAAAATTGTCATTATTATTTTTATTTGTTCAAGATATAAGACCTTTCCTGTGACTGGAATGATAATTGGATAATTTATTTCAGCATGTCCATGCAAAGTCGTGACAAAAAAAGAAAGGAAAAAGTTAGCCGTTCTATTGCTAATCAACAAGAGAGAAACGTGCTTATAGACAACTGCCATAACTACACTTGGCCTATGGATAATATCATGCTTTCGAATGCTGAAGATGACGAATTCCCCTCTTTACCGGTTACTCCGTGCAAACCTCCACCCTCCAAAAAACCCAACATGAACTCTGACATCGTGGCTACCCTCTCCTTACTCATCAACTCCAGGTGTGACGCCATTGAGAAAATGGTAGGCGCGAACACCATGGTTATCGAAGGCTTGAAAAAGACTGTGGAGTTTGCATGTGGTGAAATTAATGATGTGAAAACGAGAGTGGCAAAAGTTGAAAAAAATGTGGAAAGGGTGGAAAAGAATAACAATGTCTACCATAGACGTCTCACTGATCTGGAACAATACACAAGAAAATGGAACCTGAGACTCTACGGCTTGCCAGAGGTGGAGAATGAAGATGTGCGAGGAGAGGCTATCCGTATCTGCCAAGAAGTTTTGCCTGCAGAGAAGAACAAAGTTGGTGATACCATCGACGTTGTACATCGCCTCGGCAAGAAGCAACAGCAAAGCGATTCAAGACCCAGGGGTATCATCATCCTATTCACTACCAGATTCTACAGGGATGCTGTCTGGAAAGCTGCTAGGAAGAACGCCTTCCTTCAGAGCCATGGTATGCGTTTCGCCGAGCATCTCAGCCCGGAAGACATAGAAAGAAGGAACAAGTTGTGGCCAACGATCAAGATAGCACGAAGTGAGGGGAAGGCTGCTTACTTCGTCGGAGGACGAGGTTTCATCAACGGTTCAGAAATCCATATTCCTCCCTAAAATCTCACCAGAAGGAACAGGTTGATGGTTTCAGCCATGGTATTCTCATTTTCCTTATGTGGTTTACCTAACAAGCATCAGGTGACTATTTTAAAGGAATACTCAGGTATTTCAATTCATTAATTTGTTCTTGTATGACCAGAAGTCCTATTTTGTTTATAAACTTACGAAGAAGATTGAAAGCTGAATTTATGTTTTATGTATACAGTAACTAAGATACTGTCCTAAATGGCATACAGGTCTGCTCTGACTTTACACGGTTATTGTTCTATTTAGTTATTAATACTTATTTCCAAAAAAGGTCTTAGGAACGTTTATATGTAAAACATTTTGTTATACAATTATTTTATGATCAGTTTTCATATGTACTTAAAATAGTAGGTACCCTTTTATTTAAATTATTATTTATTTTATTTCTCAAAATAGTTCCTGATTACACTAAAGAGGATTTTTAGTCTCTCTTACTACAAGAACCCTTGGTTTAGTCTTGAACATAATTTCCAGTTGTGTTGAATTTCAAAGGTTATGGAATAAGCTATTTTCACTTTAAATTGACTTAAATGGTGCAGATCTCGGTTCCTTATCGTTTACGTTCACTGCTCCTACGTCTTTGACTCATCCTACTACAGTTTATACTTTTATATAATCTTTGTTGTTTTGTCTTTGTCTATATTATCTCTTAATGCTAGGGGGTTACGAAACAGTGTGAAGCGCAAGGCCTTATTTCTATTTGCTAAACAATTTCGAACAGATTTTAGCTTTTTTCAAGAGTCTCACTCAATTTCTGCTGATGCCAACTTCTGGAGGTCACAGTGGGGCAACGATATTTGGCTTTCCCATGGATCTGAACGCTCTGCTGGTGTCACTACAATGAAAAATACCTTTGGTGGTAATATTCTACACTCGGAATGTGACCCCTTTGGTCACTTTATTTGTCTTGTGATCAGTTACAATGACATTACACTCATTACTGTAAACTTCTACGGGTACAACACCAAACATGAGAATGATGAGTTGCTTGAATCTATAGAGAAACATATACTTCATTGGTTATCTAAATTTCCCAATTCGTTATTATTGATAGGAGGGGACTTTAACATTACAATAGATAATTCAACTGATAGATGGCCCCCAGGTAGGCCAACCAATCAGAATTTGGGTTTAATACTTTTTATGGAAAAGTTTGATCTTACTGATATATGGAGAGAGAGGTTTCCGGCCAAAAGATCTTTCACTTGGAGTAACAAAACAGGTTCCAGACAATCCAGAATAGATTTTTGGCTTATATCCAAATGTATTGATAGTGAGTGTGTTACTACAAATATTTGTACTACTCCCCTCACAGACCATAAGGCTATTTACATTGATATCAAAATATTTACCCCTGATACGAACCTTGGTAGAACATCCTACTGGAAGCTAAATGGCTCATTATTAAATAATAATATCGTTACATTTGAGGTTAAAGATCTGCTCTCACACTTTTGGAAAAGGGCTTGTGAAGAAAAATCTTATTGCAAGAACTGGGAGCTCTTTAAATTTGAGGTGTCCAAATATCTTAGAAAATATGGTAGTAATCTTGCTAAGACCAGAAGAGCTGAGGAGGAAAAGGTGATCATTAAGATAACTTCCCTTTCTCAGAGGTCCCCAGCTGACCTCTTGGGGGAGGAGAAGATGGAACTAATTGAGTTACAAAATAAACTGGATAATATATATAAATTAAAAGCAGAAGGAGCCTTTATTAGATCTAGGAAAAAATGGATTGAGGAGGGAGAACAGAATTCATCCTATTTCTTTAGACTTGAGAAATTTCACTCTAAAAATAACACTATCCATAAGTTAAACATTGATGGTGTTATTACAGATGACCAAAAATTAATCGCTAAATACTGCAGCAATTTTTACAGAAAGTTGTATAGCTCTACGTACTGTCAGGAATCCACAGATATGTTTTTTAACTCACTGAATAATGTTCACTCTATCAGTGATATAGAATCTAAACAGTGTGATGAACCCATCAAAGTTGAAGAGATTATAGAGTCTATCAAACATCAAAAGAACAATAAATCACCAGGTGTTGATGGAATTACATCAGAATTTTACAAATTATTTTCTGAACAAGTAGCTCCCTTCCTATTTGAAGTCTTTTTAGAGAGTATTAAAAACAATGTTCTCCCTCCTACAATGAGTCAGGGGTTAATAACACTGATACCTAAACCTAAAAAAGAAGTGCTGCTCATCGATAACTGGCGTCCAATTTGTCTTCTTAATAATGACTATAAGATATTAGCCTCACTACTTGCAAAAAGAATTAAAGAAGTTCTGGATGCAATTATTGATGAAACATAGTCTGGCTTCATGAGGAACAGACATATTTCTAACAATGTCAGACTAGTATTAGACGTACTTGACTACTCAGACCTAATAACTGAGGATAGCTTCATATTATTTTTAGATTTTTATAAAGCATTTGACACAGTAGAGCATCAGTTTCTCTTCCACTCCCTTGAGAGACTTGGCTTTGGGGATTTTTTCTGTAAGGCTATTAAGACTCTCTATGCAAATGGTAACAGCTCTATAAAATTGAAATATGGCACCTCACCTAGATTTGAGTTAAAGAGAGGAATTAGGCAAGGTTGTCCTATCTCTCCATACCTGTTTTTATTAATCACCCAACTTCTTGCAAATTCTTTAAATAATAGTCCTGTACAAGGTATTTCCATAGCTGGTAAAGAAATTATTATAAGCCAGCTGGCTGACGATACTACACTTTTTCTGAAAGACGCTAACCAAATTCCCATATCGATCAATGTGATACAATCCTTTTCCAAAGCGTCTGGTCTATATCTTAACATTAAGAAATGTGAACTCATGGCTGTCAAAGATTGTGTGACACCTTCATATTATGGTATTCCAGTAAAAGAAGAACTTACATATTTAGGCATAACCATTACAAAGGATCAGAAGTCTAGAGGCTTACTAAATTTTAACCCTCTTATTAAAAAAACCCAGAAGAAACTAAATCAATGGCTACAGAGGGACTTATCTTTAAAAGGTAGAGTCCTGATAACCAAGGCTGAAGGTATCTCTAGACTAACATATGGTGCTCTATCTTTATATCTTGACTGTAAAATAAGCAAGGAGATAGACCAGATGCTTTTCAACTTTCTTTGGAGAATCCGTACCCATTACATTAGGAAAACTGTTGTAATGAACACTTATGAGAATGGTGGACTGAATTTTCTGGATTTTACTACTTTAAATAATACTTTCAAGATCATTTGGATAAAACAATTCCTAAGAAGACCCACTTCTATCTGGAATTTTATTCCTCATCATGTCTTCTCTACTTTTGGTGGCCTTAACTTCATGTTGTTTTGCAATTATAATATTGACAAAGTTCCAGTGAAACTTTCTGCTTTTCATCGGCAGGTTTTCTTGTCATGGTCCTTAATTTATAAACACAATTTTTCTCCACACAGATATTATATATGGAATAATCGTGATATATTGTATAAAAATACCTCTCTGTTTTTAGAATATTGGTTCAGAAATAATATCCTATTGGTGAGCCAACTGGTAAATGCAGAGGGTTTTTTACTCAGTTATAAAGAATTCTTATCACTTTACAAGGTCCCTGTAACACCTAAAGATTTTGCAATTGTTTTAGATGCCATTCCCTCAGGTGTTGCTATGTTATTCAGGAACATGTCAAGACCTGACCCTCAGAGCCTACCTTCTATTGACCCTGTTGACTCATCAGTAGGAAAGATTTGTTTCTCTTTTGGTCCATTCAACAACAGAGCGATACGATCCTTGTTTCAGCAGGATGTTGTATCTATACCTTATGTCATGCCTTATTGGAATGGATTTATTGATAATATCTGTTGGAAAAAAGTTTGGATGTTGCCACAAACATACCTACTTGTTAACAAAATTAAGGAAATTTCCTTTAAAATTATTCATAAATATTATCCTGCCAACCACTATATGAAGAAGTTTAAGGAAAACATCAACTCAAATTGCTCCTTTTGTAATGACCACCCAGAAACAGTTGTGCATCTTTTTTGGCATTGTATGCATGTAAGAAAACTGTGGCAAGACATCAGTAGGTTTATAATTGAACACATTTATGAAGATTTTACACTATTGTGGAGAGATGTACTGTTTGGATTCTTTACATACAATAGAAATAAGCGGAATCATTTTTATGTAATTAATTTCATTATTCTTTTGGCCAAATTTCATATACACAAATGTAAATTTACAAACAGAAAACCACATTTTCGTACCCTACAAAAAGAAATTGAACTGTATTTTAAGACGGTTAAATGCTCTACTAACAAAAAAGCTGTTAGAATTGTAAGTATATGCATGTCCCTTAAGGTCCTTGTGTAATTGTAATGTGATATTATACCCCCTAGCTCGATTGTCTATTATTTGTAATCTATGTATGCTTGTGTTCCCTCATGTGCTTTATGTATTGATTTGTTGTTAATAAAAAAAAAAAAAAAAAAAAAAAAAAAGGGCCATTGTTTACATCGTTACCTAGCAACCCACTACCACTGCTACTTTTAAAACTACTAGTCTTGGCACCTGTCCTCATGGATGATTTTAAAGTTCCTTTTGATTTGTTTTATCCATCAGCGTTTGAAGAATGGTGCCAACAAGAGGAGGATATGAAACAAATTAAACAAGAAGAAGAGCAAGTGGACCAGCAACATGAGCCTAGCGTTAACGTTAGACACGCAGAAATAAGTAACGCTGCTATAGACGACATAGAAAAGGAGAGAAATGAAAAAGCTACATCAAGACAAATCAACTGGGCAGTGAAGTGCTTTCTGGATTGGCTGTCAGAAAAGGGGATACACATCGATCTGGCAACTGTTTCAAAACAGGAGATAGGTAATATTCTCAGAAGTTTCTACGCCACTACAAGGACTGCTAAAGGAGACCGATATGGAATCAGCAGCTTCGCTGTATGCATGAAAACCTAGGGAATGAGCTCTGTCCGGTGGCCTCGCTAGAAAAATATCTCTCTAAATTACCCGAACATGCTCCAGCCTTTTATCTACACCCCAGACGTGTGTTAGGCCATGTTTTATGACATTTGTGTCATGGCTTTGGTGGTCTACGCCACTCGGCATCGCCTCGTGACAACATCATATGACCTCTCATGTATTATCGCTTAATAATTGATACACATCAGTAAAAACAATAGCTTGTTAGAAGAGGTCCATTAAGCTTTGAATGGCGCTCTGTTGAAAGAAATGTCAAAGTGTTGAATGAGAATTTCAATCACAATGACCAGGACAATATCCAGAGGATGTACTCTGTTGTCCCCTTTAGTTTGAGGATGAAATGAAACAATGACGGCATTTAAACCAGTAATGACTGGCCAAGAGCTGAGAGACGTGCTTTGTCTACCTTGAAATAAACTAATGCTAACTGATGTCTGAGCTGAGGGATGTTTTTATTTTGGACGATTTGTTCCACTTATAAAAGACCTCATGGACCATATTTCAATCAACAGGTGAAGGGAAAGAGCTGCTCATTCTCTAAATGTACATTTTGGATTAGCTACATTTTAATTTACAGTCCACTATTCACCTGGTACTCACTAAGGGACAGTTGTGGATGACACTGTTTTCTATTCAAGTGGCAGCAGTTTTACTTTTCCCTTTGAAAAAGCTCAAAAAGCAGAATCTGTATGATTTGATTATTTTTCCGAATTCCAAAAAAACAAAATGCATAGTATTTTCCAACACTAAACACTCTGAAAATCATGTAATTACTAGCTTGGAAGGCCATTCTATAGAGAAAGTCAAAACTTGCAAATATCTGGGAGTTTGGGTGGATGAGAAGTTGAGCTTCACCACCCATGTAGAGAATCTTGTCAGGAAACTGAAGCTGCATATTGAGTTTTATAACTGGCGCAAAGCTTGTCTTCCTTTGCCGCCAGAAAGAAGTTAATTTGATGTTGTTTTCTCTCTGTATTGGACTATGGTGATACTATTTATGTGCAAGCCTCAAGTTCTATACTGAAGGCTCTCGAGTGACTGTGTATCGTGAAGCCCTTAGTTTAGTCACCAATCAGAGACGTCTAACTCACCATTATCATCTCTACAGTGCTGTCAGGTGGACATCACTAGCAACACACAGCCTTAAACACAAACATTCTTAATTTATAAGGCCATTTTACGAAAACCGGCAATTTATTTATCATCTCTTATAGCTCGAAATGCAAACACATACAAGCTCAGATCTCAATCTTCTTTTATGCTATGAGTCCCGAAAATTACAGCTTGGAAAAGGGTCCTTTTATTGCACAGACCCCTGGTCTTGGAATTCCCTCCAAGCAAACCGAACACTCCAGCATCTGGTCTACCTGGAGGAGTTCAAAGGACAAACAGATTAACAGGTTGTTGAGACATGTAGTTGTTTTTGAAATAACACATATGGAATCATGGAGTAAACATAAAAAGTGTTAAACAAATCAATATATATTTTATATTTGATATTCTTCAAAGTAGCCACCCTTGGCCTTGATGACAGCTTTACACACTCTTGACATTCTCTCAACCAGCTTCATGAGGTAGTCACCTGGAATGCATTTCAATTAACATGTGTGCCTTGTTAAAAGTTAATTTGTGGAATCTCATTCCTTCTTAATGCGTTTAGCCAATCAGTTGTGTTGTGACAAGGTAGGGGTATAGAAGATAGCCCTATTTGGTAAAAGACCAAGTCCATATTATGGCAAGAACAGCTCAAATAAGCAAAGAGAAACAATGGCCCATCATTGCTTTAAGACATGAAGGTCAGTCAATCCAGAAACTAACCGTTTTAACCGTAAGTGCAGTTAAAAAAAACATCAAGCGCTATGATAAAACTGGCTCTCATGAGGACTGCCACAGGAAAGGAAGACCCAGAGTTACCTCTGCTGTAGAGGATACATTCTTTAGAGTTAACTGCACCTCAGGTTGCAGCCCAAATAAATGCTTCACAGAGTTCAAGTAACAGACACATCTCAACATCAGCTGTTCAGAGGAGACTGCGTGAATCAGGCTTTCATGGTCAAATTGCTGTAAAGAAACCACTAATAAAGGACACCAATAATAAGAAGAGACTTGCTTGGGCCAAGAAACACAAGCAATGGACATTAGACCGTTGGAAATCTGTACTTTTGTCTGATGAGGGATTTCATTCCAACTGCTGTGTCTTTGTGAATGCAGAGCAGGTGAATGGATGATCTCCGCATGTGTGTTTCCCACCGTGAAGCACGGAGGAGAAGGTGTGATGGTGTGAGGGTGCTTTGCTGATGACACTGTTGGTGATTTATTTAGAATCTAAGGCACACTTAACGAGCATGGCTACCACAGCATTCTGCAGCGATAGACATCTCATCTGGTTTGCGCTTAGTGGGACTATCATTTGTTTTCAACAGGAAAATTAGCCAAAACACACCTTCAGGCTGTGTCAGGGCTATTTGACCAAAGAGAGTGATGGAGTGCTGCACCAGATGACCTGGCCTTCAGAATCACCCACCCTCAACCCAATTGAGATGGTTTGGGATGAGTTGGTCTACAGAGTGAAGGAAAAGAAGCCAATAAGTACTCAGCATATGTGGGAACACCTTCAAGGCTGTTGGAAAAGCATTCCAGGTGAAGCTGGTTGAGAGAATGCCAAAGTTTGCAAAACTGTCATCAAGACAAACGTTGGTTACTTTGAAAAATCTAAAATATATTTGGATTTGTTTAACACTTTTTTGGTTACTACATGATTCCATATGTGTTATTTCATAGTTTTGATGTCTTCACTATTATTATACAATGTAGAAAATAGTTTTAAAAAATTGAATGAGTAGGTGCATCCAAACTTTTGACTGGAACAGTATATCCCAGCCCCCATTTCCACAGGAGACTTTTTGCATCTTGCCATGCCATCATTGTAAATAAGAATTTGTTCTTAATTGACTTGCCTGGTTAAATAAATGTTAAATAAATAAACTAAAAAATATGCCACAAATTTTCCAGCAACAGATTTCGGTACCAATAAGTAATGCAGCAAACCAATTACAAACCAATTACCGACATCGAGTGCTTCATCATGGTTTGTGTTTTCAACACCACAATCAAATAGAGTGTGTCAATCTTAACAAACAGACAATCCACCCCTCCCTTGTCCCCACTCAGTATTGAAGGCTTGGTTTGACAATATCTGAATGCCATTGTTAGGTTCTAAATATCAGAGTAAGAAATTGACACTATAAAAGCACCAACCAAATTTATTCACCCCAAAGGATCAAACAGCTGAACAGACAAAAACATATTTTCACCAATGGTAATATATATACCCCAATTTGGGTGAAGTCTCCTCCTCCTCCTTTTTTTCTAGACAGGAAGTTAAGTGATACCGCAATACACTTTTCCTTCTCCCTTAATGTGACCTGACCTGACCTGACCTCTTCCTCACTAATTCACAGCTCTCCACCATTATCAGTGCCTGCCAAAGTGTGATTGTCTTCCCTGCACTCAGCACATTCAAAGCTTAATTGCATTCACCATATACATTCCTCTTACAGATAACCATTAACTTCTGGTGTAGACCCTAGACCATGGCACCCCTCATGTCTCTAGTATAACTTATGATTAACAATATTTAAAGTTTAGAAATCCGAACCCATCACCATTAAACGTTTGTGTTTTGTAACAGATGTCTCTTTTCATTCAACGAATGGCAGGTATTTGTATTAATTAGGGGTCCCAAGGCAGCATCTACTCTTCCTGTGGTCCAAACACACCAAAGCACCCACATGACATATAAAACAAAAGATAAAACAATGAACTATGTACTGAATGAGCTAAAGATAAAACAGTACATCATATAACATCGCTACAACACAAAATGTTCAATATCACCATACAACAATATCACAATGTGTGCACATGCATGTGTCTGTACCTTTGCGTGTGTCTCTTCACAGTCCCCATTGTTCTATAAGGTGATAAAAGCATTGTTCTGCTTTTAAATCAGATTCTACTGCTTGCATCAATTACCTGATGTGGAATAGAGTTCCATGTTGTCATGGCTCTATGTAGTACTGTGCGCCTCTCATAGTCTGTTCTGGACTTGGGACTGTGAAGAGACCTCTGGTGGCATGTCTTGTGGGGTAAACATGGGTGTCCGAGCTGTGTGCTAGTATTTTAGGCAGACAGCTCGGTACATTCAGCTTGTCAACACTTCTTACAAAAACAAGTAACGATGAAATCAATCTCTCCTCCACTTTGAGCCATGAGAGATTGAAATGCATATCATTAATGTTAGCTCTCCGTGTACTTTTAAGGGCCAGTCATGCTGCCCTGTTCTGAGCCAACTGCATTTTTCCCAAGTCCCTCTTTCTGGTACCTGACCACACTACTGAACAGAAGTCTAGGTGCGACAAAACTAGGGCCTGTAGGACCTGCCTTGTTGATAGTGTTGTTAAGAAGGCAGAGCAGCTCTTTATTATTATGGACTTCTCCCCATCCTAGCTACTGTTGTATCAATAAGTTTGGCCATGACAGTTTTACAATCCAGGGTAACTCCAAGCAGTTTAGTCTCCTCAACTTGCTCAATTTCCACATTATTCATTATGAGACGTAGTTGAGGTTTAGGGTTTAGTGAATTATTTGTCCCAAATACAATGCTTTTAGTTTAGGAAATATTTAGGACTAACTTATTCCTTGCTACCCATTCCGAAACTAACTGCATCTCTTTGTTAAGTGTTGCAGTCATTTCAGTCGCTGTAGTAGCTGACGTATATGGTGTTGAGTCATCCGCATACATAGACAGTGGCATGTCGTTAGTGAATATTGAAAAAAGCAAGAGGCCTAAACAGCTATCCTGGGGAATTCCTGATTCTACATGGATTATGTTTGAGAGGCTTCCATTAAAGAACACCCTCTGTGTTCTGTTAGACAAGTAACTCTTTATCCACATTATAGCAGGGGGTGTAAAGCCATAACACATGTTTTCCGACAGCAGACTATGATTGATAATGTCAAGATCTGCACTGAAGTCTAGCAAGACAGCCCCAACAATAATTTTTGTCATCAATATCTCTCAGCCAATCATCAGTCTTTTGTGTAAGTGCTGTGCTTGTTGAGTGTCCTTCTCTATAAGTGTGCTGAAAGTCTTTTGTCAATTTGTTTACTGTGAAATAGCATTGTATCTGGTCAAACACAATTTTTTCCAGGAGTTTACTAAGGGTTGGTAACTGGCTGGTTGGTCGGCTATTTCAGCCAGTGAAAGGGGGCTTTACTATTCTTGGGTAGTGGGATGACTTATGCTTCCCTCCAGGCCTGAGGGCACGCACTTTCTAGTAGGCGTAACTTGAAGCTTTGGCAAATAGGAGTGGCGATATCGTCACCTATTGTCCTCAGTAATTTTCCATCCAGATTGTCAGACCCCGGTGGCTTGTCATTGTTGATAGACAACAATATATTTTTTTACCTCTTCCACACTGACTTTATGGAATTCAAAATTACAATGCTTGTCTTTCATAATTTGCTCAGATATACTTGGATGTGTAGTGTCAGCGTTTGTTGCTTGCATGTCATACCTAGGTTTGTTTATCTTGCCAATAAAGAAGTCATTAAACTAGTTGGTTGTGTGATGTATATGAGCCATGTGATTCAATGAATGAAATAAGCAAAAAACGTGTCAAGTGCAGCTTCATTACACATCACAGATCAGCAAATATTCTTTACGTCATCAACATAAGAATCACTTGTATGACCTCTTATACACTATATTAGGCCCAGCCTTTGGAACTTTGGTTCTCATAGATATGGCTACTGTATTTTGACCACTACATCCTATGGATCATAGATATGGCTACTGTATTGTGACCACTACATCCTATGGATTTGGATACTGCTTTAAAGCAAATTCCTGCAGCATTAGTAAAGATGTGATAAATACATGATAATGATTTAATTATTGTGCTGTTTGTAAATACCCTGGTAGGTTCACTGACAACCTGAACCAGGTTGCAGGCACTGGTTACAGTTTGACGTTTTTTCTTGAGTGGGCAGCTTGATGAGAGCCAGTCAATACTTAAATCACCCAGAAAATATACTTATCTGTTGATATCCCTGTAACCACTGTTGTGTCGTCAACAATCTTAATGATGGTGTTGGAGTCGTGCTTGGCCATGCAGTCATGGGTGAACAGGGAGTACAGGAGGGGACTGAGCACCACCCCTGAGGGGCCCCTGTGTTGAGCATCAGCTTGGCAGATGTGTTGTTAACGACCCTTACCGCCTGGGGTTGGCCCGTCAGGAAGTCCAAGATCCAGCTGTTGAGGGAGGTGTTTAGTCCCAGGGTCCTTAGCTTAATGATGAGCTTTGAGGGCACTATGGTGTTGAATGCTGACCTGTAGTCAATGAAAAGCATTCTCACGTACGTGTTCCTTTTGGCCAGGTGGGAAAGGGCAGTGTGAAGTGCAATAGATATTGCTTCATCTGTGGATCTGTTGCGGAAGTATGCAAATTGGAGTGGGTCTAGTGTTTCTGGGATAATGGTGTTGATGTGAGCCATGACCAGCCGTTCAAAGCACTTCATGGCTTCAGACGTGAGTGCTATGGTTCGGTAATCATTTAGGCAGGTTACCTTGGTGTTCTTGGGCACAGGGACAATGGTGGTCTGCTTGAAACATGTTGTTATTACAGACTCGGTCAAGGACAGGTAAAAATGTCAGTGTGTCCACATCAGCTTCAGAGAGTGTGATCACACAGTCATTCAGAACAGCTGGTGCTCTCATGCATGCTTCAGTGTTGCTTGCCTCAAAGCACTTAAAGCTCGTCTGGTATGCTTGTGTCACTGGGCAGCTTGCGGCTGTGCTTTCCTTTGTAGTCTGTAATAGTTTGCAAGCCCTATCACATCCGACTAGCGTCGGAGCCGGTGTAGGAGGATTCAATCTTAGTTCTGTATTGATGATTTGCCTGTTTGATGGTTCGTCGGAGGGCGTTGTGGTATTTCTCATAAGCATCCGGGTCAGAGTCCTGCTCCTTGAAAGCGGCAGCTCTGCCCTTTAGCTCAGTGCGGATGTTGCCTGTAATTCATGGCTTCTGGTTGGGATATGCACGTACGGTCACTGTGGTGAAGACGTCATCGATCCACTTATTGATGAAGCCAGTGACTGATGTGGTTTACTCCTCAATGCCATCGGAAGAATCCCGGAACATATTCCAGTCTGTGACAAATAGATACAGACTGCCACCCCTTGTCTTACCTGAGGCAACCGTTCTATCTTGTTGATGCACAGAAAACCAACCCAGCCACGACTCGGTGAAACAAAACATATTAC
Source organism: Oncorhynchus kisutch (assembly GCF_002021735.2). NCBI lineage: Eukaryota > Metazoa > Chordata > Actinopteri > Salmoniformes > Salmonidae > Oncorhynchus > Oncorhynchus kisutch. The sequence continues at coordinate 30,359,346 of NC_034175.2, read as the reverse complement.
CGTTTTTAATGTTGGTAGGATAGTCTTGATCAGAGCTCATCCATTTTGTTATCCAATGATTGCACGTTGGCAATTAGGACTGATGGTAGAGGCGTATTACCCACTCACCATCGGATCCTTACAAGGCACCCGACCTACAGTTGAAGTCAGAAGTTTACATACACTCGATTAGTATTTGGTAGCATTGCCTTCAAATTGTTTAACTTGGGTTAAACATTTTGGGTAGCCTTCCACAAGCTTCCCACAATAAGTTGGATGAATTTTGGCCCATTCCTCCTGACAGAGCTGGTGTAACTGAGTCAGGTTTCTAGGCCTCCTTGCTCACACATGTTTTTTCAGTTCTGCCCACAAATGTTCTATGGGATTGAGGTCAGGGCTTTGTGATGGCCACTCCAATACATTGACTGTTTTGTCCATAAGCCATTTTCCCACAACTTTGGAAGTATGCTTGGGGTCATTGTTCATTTGGAAGACCCATTTGCGACCAAGCTTTAACTTCCTGACTGATGCCTTGAGATGTTGTTTCAATATATCCAGATAATTTTAATTCCTCATGATGCCATCTATTTTGTGAAGTGCACCAGACCCTCCTGCAGCAAAGCACCCCCACATCATGATGCTGCCACTTGCTTCACGGTTGGAATAGTGTTCTTCGGCTTGCAAGTCTCCCCCTTTTTCCTCCAAACATAATGATGGTCATTATGGCCAAACAGTTCTATTTTTCTTTCATCAGACCAGGACTCGTTTTATTGTGGATAAAGATACTTTTGTACCTGTTTCTTCCAGCATCTTCACAGGGTCCTGCTGTTGTTCTGGGATTGATTTGCACTTTTCGTACCAAAGTACGTTCATCTCTAGGAGATAGAACGCATCTCCTTCCTGAGTGGTATGACAGCTTCGTGGTCCCATGGTGTTTATACTTGCGTACTATTGTTTGTACAGATGAACGTAATACCTTCAGGCATTTGGAAATTGCTCCCAAGGATGAACCAGACTTGTGGAGGTCTACAATTGTTGTTCTGAGGTCTTGGCTGATTTCTTTTGATTTTCCCATGATGTCAAGCAAAGAGGCACTGAGTTTGAAGGTAGGCCTTGAAATACATCCACAGGTACACCTCCAATTGACTCAAATGATGTCAATTAGCCTATCAGAAGCTTCTAAAGCCATGGCATCATTTTCTGTAATTTTACAAGCTGTTTAAAGGCACAGTCAACTTAGTGTATGTAAACTTCTGACCCACTGAAATTGTGTGTTGTGTCTTTGGCTATGCCGGATTAAGTGATATGCTATTCTATAAAATCCTTTCTCTGTAATTAATATTACCTGATTGAGGTAATCATGTAAATGTAATTAACTAGAAAGTCCGGGCACCACAAAAGAATATTTATAGAGCTGTTATCTTCCGAATAAACTCTTAAAAACCTAGTAATATTTTACATCAATAGCAGTCAATATTAATCGTCACCTTAATTCAGTCTCATCTGAAAGTTGTAAATTCTTGGTTATCTTCACGAACCCTGGCTAACAAGTTGAATCAGAAATACAAAAATTGGGTTTAATTATTTATTTACGACATACCTAACTAATCACACAGAATTACATATACACAGAATGAATCATACCTTGATTACAAATTACATCATAAAGGAAAACGTCCCTAGCGGATGGAACAGATATGACAGCTGGTTACACAAACGGGTTTGAGTGAAAGAGCGGGAAGACTTGAGGAACAAAGGGAGAAGCCATGCTATCGTAAATACAGTATGTTATGCATTCTAAGTTACCGCCCATTTGGAAAAGGAAAATGCTATAAATATTTACTCTGAGCTGCGTTTCGGTAGGTTGGTGGTAGATGGAAGGCCGTTTTGCCCAACAGAGTCCTTTGAAGAATGTATCTGCTGGTAAATCGCATACATTGTAGTAACGTCATTGTGTGGTAGACGGGATACTCTGTCTGTTCTTTCCTAGCCCACGTTTTGCAGCTGCTGTTGCTAACTCAACAGCTAGGAGGTATCACTTCTGTAGTGAATAAGAGTTCAAAGTTCATACCATTCGCAACACGCTGAGGTTGGCTTCGTTCTGTAGTTGACATCTGAACCATTCTGACATCGGATCGTCATCCTAATGTACCCGGAACAGTTGACATGTTAGTCCTTTTAACGTATGGACCGTCGTCCTCACATCCTTGGAACAGGAGTTTACATTTTTGTCAAGGCTTTATATAGTGGAGGGAGAAACGTGTGTTTACATAGTTTATACAGCCCATGTCTCTTCACAGGGCCGGGTCACTGATTGAGCAGAGCCCTAACCTTATGAAAACCCAAATCTCTCATTTGGAAGCTAAAATTACATTTAATCTTTTCACCAATAATTTTATAACAAAACATTTAAATTGAACAACAATTCCATGTGAATCCGATAACTACAATGTGCAGACTTTCCACTGTAGAGTTTATGTCATCCTATCATTGATGAGAATGTCTCAGATGACAACCGACATCATATTCATTAAGTACCACCGCATATGTTCAACTGGTCAGATTACCAGAATATGGTTAATTTTCCCCCACCTTCTGATGTTCCCAGAATCTCTATGTTAACCAAGGGATTTTCAAATGTCACATCAGTAGGGTAGAGAGAGGAAAGGGGGAGGGGGATTTATAACTGTCATTAACCTACCCCCAGGCCAACGTCATGACATGTGATATAGTGAATTATAAGTGAAATAATCTGTCTGTAAACAATTGTTGGAAAAATTACTTGTGTCATGCACAAAGTAGATGTCCTAACCGACTTGCCAAATCTATAGTTTGTTAACAATACATTTGTGGAGTGGTTGAAAAACGTGTTTTAATGACTCCAACCTAAGTGTATGCAAAATTCTGACTTCAACTGTACGTCCACAGTATCTCCCTCTCTTCTTCATGCGAGTAACGGGATTTGGTCCTTGTCCGGTGTCTGAAGTAATTAACTGTGTACCACATTTTTTGATTGAAAAGTGAGACAAGCCAGCATAAAAAATTTAAAATAACTAACCTTTGTACAACCACTGAACTCTCCAAGAGATTTTAGCCTTTTGATATTCCCACTTCTGACACGAAATTAGCAAACGGCAGGATAAGGAAGTGAAACCGGGTCCCTGATGTGAAAGGCAAACACACTATGCATCATGCTAATTGGGTTAACTCACTTTGTAGGATTTGTACCATGGCTCATATAGCGAGGATTGTGACAGTGGTTTTCGAATGACACTCACAGGGCCATGGTTTGAGTCCCAGTCAGACAGCAGTCAGACAATCCACTATATTGGTGCCAGATGTTGTAGAGCTCCATTGAAAACCTGTCCGAGCCGAGTTTTAGTCCCAATACATTTGTGTTAAGTTAGCTGTGTTTCTGTCAGGTTTCTATACTGCGCATGAAAGCAAACAAATGTGCACCTAATTGATACAAATAAAAATGTTATCATTCTGCCAGGCACCTACTTTGCAGTCAACATTTAATTGGGAGGCTCTATAACATGTGATGTTATAGAGCTGATAGGCTATATATATCTTACCTTTAGAAGTGTTTACTTCAGGCTGACTAATGTCATCTGTTGAGTTGCATTGTCCCATAAATATAATGTCCAAATCAATTTAAAGTATCTACAAAATTCATTTTGGAGAGACACAATTTGGAAGGAAGGTTAGAACAACAAAAATATGTTTCATTGTTTGTGATTCACAAATGATTATTCTGATTCCCATGATTAGATTCACTGCGATTTAAGTAACCAAAGCCCAACTACTACAATGGAGAAGCACATCATTCAATAAGTCAAAAATAATTGTTTAAAAGTAAATTGATTCATTTGAATTAAATGAATCACTTATTTTTTGACTATTTTGAGAGATGTGAAGACAGCCCATCTGTTATACAGCCCATTTTATTTGTATGAACTAAAGAAGATCAATATGAGACCTTTTTGAGTTGAGTGTCTCATTTCTTGATTGTTCTTTCATGTGCAAAAAGGCTTTCTTCCGGTGAAGGAGAGTAGGACCAAAATGCAGCATGGTTATTTCGATACATGTTTAATAAAAGATAAACACGAACAATACAAACCGTAAAAACCTAAACTTTTTTTTATTTTTATAAAAAATAATTTATTATCTTCAATACCATTCATTCTTTACAACTCATAATTTTCATACATACTCAAATAATGGTATTTTAATTTAACTAATTTAACTAAACAAAAACCCCAAACAAAACCTCAGGGGAGCATCTTTCCTCCCCGTCACCCTACAAACTACCTTTCCCTATCTCCCCGTCCCTAATCTATCCCCTTACAAATCTAAATGACACCCAGCCCTAAACCCCCCTTCCACCTCTCCCGAGCAGCATGCTGCCCCCACTTACTCTCCTCCCTCTTCATCCTCCCCCTCAAATCTCCTTCCACCCTCCTCACTATCCCTTCCACCCCCCAATCTCTCCCTGTCTTCACCATGTTCTGCCTGGCTTCCCACAGCCCCCGTTTAAAGAGACTCATGAGAAGCCAGAGCAGAAACCTGTCCCTATCCGTCCCTCTCGCTCTCCCTACACCTCTCTCTAACCTGGCCCACGTCAATACAAAACCTAACAACACCCGTGCCCTAGCCCATACTACTCCGGCAAAGGCACAGTCCCAAAAGACATGGTGCACAGTCTCCTCCCTGCCACAAGAGGATCTTGGACAGGTGGGGGATTGCACCAAACTATACCGGTACATGATGGAACGTACCGGCAAGTACTTATGGAGGCTCAACCAATTCAGGTCCTTGAGCCTGTTGTCCAGACCCCGCGCCTGCACTCCCTCCCAGACCACTTCCGAGATGCCCACTACAGGCGCCAGACTCCCTGCCTTTCTGACCTCCTCGTACAGGTGCCTGTGATCTAAACCTACTCGGGCAACTTCAACCTCAGGGTGCGCACGCAGCCACTTGGCCGCATGACCAAAGTGCCATGGCAGCTGTTCCGCCCGAGGATCCGTGTTAGACCACACCATTACGCTTCTCGACCTGATACGAGAAAAACACCCGCAGGAGGTAACCGGACGGGTGTATCACTGGATGAGCAAGCTCCGTTAACAAGAAAGAAACAAAAATTGTGTCCAGCTTGAGGGGGAAATGTGGTACCCCCCTACCTCCCTCCCCGATGGGACAGAGCATGCGTGCCCTGGCGACCCACTCGCACCTGCCACTCCACATGAACTGAAACACAAGCCTCACTAGAGGCCTCCTCAGACAAGCCGGCAATGGGTAGATGTACGCCAAATACAAAAGAGACGGCATCACATCCACCTTTAGGACCAGGACTTTGCCAATAAAAGACAAATACCTAGCCTTCCACATTGCTAGCTTCCTCTGTACCACTGCGATACGCATGTTCCAGTTTAGCGTCGCTGAGCCGGAGGTCTCAAAATGGACCCCGAGAATCCTCAGGGCCCCCTCACAGAGATATAACCCCCCAGGCACATCCGTTCTACCGCGCCATCTTCCGAAAAACTTGACGCATGATTCAGAACCGCTGCCGACGCTCGGGTGAAATCCCCAAAGATGGCAAGGGACCTTGTCAGGCACAAGTCCTTGCACAGCAGCAAGGAAGTGTCGTCGGCGTACTGCGTCATCTTAACACGCAGCCCACCACTTCCAGGGATCAACAAGCCTTCCACCCCTGTGTCTGCCCTAATGGCAGCCCCCAGAGGCTCCATGTACAGAACGAAGAGGAGAGCCGAGAGTGGGCACCCCTGCCTGACCCCAGACGAGAGGTCAAAAACGTCACCCAAGTGACTATTTACACTAACTCGGCACCCCGCTCCGACATATAATGTACGAATCCATCCTATGAACTTCTCCCCAAATCCTAATCGACCTAACACACTGAATAAAAAGGATCTATTCACGCGATCAAAGGCTTTCGCCTGATCTAGCGCTGCTACCATTAAAGGCAGTCCTCTATCTTCAACCCAAGCGATGGAGTCCCTGATTAACTGTAGGTTCCATCTAATAGAGCGGCCCTCTACCCCGCACGTCTGATCCTCATGGACGACGTAGGGAAGGGCTGTGCGCATCCGGTCTGCTAAAACCTTTGCAAGTAGCTTGTAATCTACACACAGCATGGTCACCGGCCGCCAGTTGCCAAGGTCTGTTACTTCCCCCTTCTTATATAAAAGTGACAGCACACCAACAGCCATTGATCCCCCCGGGACCCCCATCTCAAGGATGGCCTTCAAGACTTTGAGGACCACTGGTCCAAGTATACCCCAAAACTTGAGATAAAACTCAGCCGGCAGCCCATCCATCCCAGGCACCTTCCCTTTTCCCATCCTCCTAAGAGCGCTCTCAACCTCGTCTAGTGAAATCTGGGCCTCCATCACTTCTCTAATGTCCTCCGGCAACCGCCTGGACAAGTGTTCTAAAAACACATTTCCCTGCTCTACATCTATTTCCCTTTCCTTAAATAAACCTTGGAAATGATCAGTTGTCACCCTGACCATATCCTCTGGTTCTCTAACTATACTACCATTTTCTTCCCTAACGCCATGCATTATCTTCCTACTCTGTCTGGCCCTAACTGACTTAAAGAACATAGCAGAACAAGTCTCATTGTGTTCTAGAAAGCTCCAGGAAAGCTCGAGCCTTCCGCTCCTGCAACTCCCTGAGCTGCGCCTTTAGGGTTGCGGATCTCTCCCAGTCAAACGACCCGCCGAGGTTGCCTGCCTCGTACTAGAGTTCAATTAACCTTTGGATACGATCCACCTCCCTCCTCTCCTCCCTTTTTTTCCTCTTGCAATACCCTATTATAAAAGCCCTAATCCTCACCTTAACTAATTCCCACCACTCTAACACCCCCTCGCACATGGACCGGAGGCCTTCAAGCCTCCAAAAGAAACCATAAAACCCGTCAACAAAGGCCTGCTCCTCCAGCACATCCCGATCTAACTTACAGTACCCCCTACCAAAGAGGCAGACTGGCGACCTCACCTACAGGAGCACCCCGTCGTGATCCGAAAAGAAAACAGGCAACAGCCGCCCAGACAACTTACCCAAAGACCTGGGTACAAAAATATAGTCGAGCCTCCGCTCAACCCCCCTGGAGTTGCGCCATGTAGGACCGGCCATTTTCGGAGTAGTGTGCAGACCACCATCAACCAGACCATGGCAAGCCATTAACCCGTTAATGGCGCCTGAACTGCTATCACAGCCTATTCCTAAATCTGTATTAAAATCCCCCCCTATCACTAATTTCCTATTTGTGACACACAGGGGCGTCAGACAGTCCACCATCTCCCTCCTGTCTGCCACCACCTGTGGCCCATACACCACCACTAATCTAAATTTACAATCCCTTATCGTGACATCCACCCCTATAACCCTCCCCTGCATTACCACAAAAGAATCCTCCACTTTTACCTCCCTGTGCCCACACAAAATCCCTACCCCCGATGAGTGCACCCCCCCAATACCCCAAACCGACTCCCCCTTGTCCCACTCCCTCTTAAACCTACTAACATCCCCTCCATCCCTCAGGTGAACCTCCTGTAAAAAAATAAAATAAAATCAAACCCCACACCCTCCAAATAACTAAAAACCGCCCTCCTCTTAACAAAATCCCTTAAACCCCTTACATTTAAACTAACAAAAGTAAAATTAGACCCCATGAAAGAATAAAATAAAAACATGTAATACACTCAAATTCTAAACCCAGACAGAAAAAAGAAAAAAAACTGGAGACTCACCCGATGCTCCCCTGCTCCATATCTACCGGTGAAAACACCATCCGTACTCCCGACATCCCCCCCTCTTCCTCCATCTCACCAACCCAGGATGCAGGAATAGTGTTTGGCTCTGGGATGCCCTGCACCCTGGGTCTACCCCCACATTCCTCCCCCTCCCCAGTGCTGCAGCTGGTTTGGGAAAAAAATCGGGGAGGCTGAGTCCCCAAACAAAAAACTCCCCACCTCCTCCTGTACCCAGTCCTGAGTCTTGTTAGGTGTGTCCCCACCCAACAGAAGTTGAGGGCCTGGGGAAACCAGCAGCAACCCAGAGGTTTCTCCCACCCCCATCACTCTCTTGACCATCCCCTCCCTCTCACTGTTGGCCATTCGCACCCTCCTCTTCATTCTCTTCTTTGGTGATGGCGGCAGTGGAGAGATACCACCCCCCCCCCCGCCAGCTCCTCCACCATACCCCTCATCTCTTCCACCAGGGCACTTTCCCCCCACTCCACTTGCTCTTCCACCGTCTCCTTCTCCACCACTCCTCACTCGCTTTCTTCTCTCTCATGCTCCTCCACTCGGTTGCCTTCTCCCGCCGCTTTTCCTGGTTCTCCTACTCCCGTGCCTTCCGTTTCCTTCTCTCTTCCATCCGCCGCTTCTTGCTCGTCCTCCTTCCTTGCGGCCTTCCCCTCTGGACCTGTACTCTGGTCATGAGGCGTGCTTCCTTCCCCTCCTCTTCTTCCCCCATCCCCCGCTCCTGCTCCCCCCCCCAGCCGCAGACGCATATGACCTCTGACGAGCCGGGCACCCCCGCCACAGGTGTGCAGACGAGCCACACCCGTGGCACGCCTTAGGCTTGTCACAATCCCTCGCCTCGTGTTCCTCAGTTCCACAAAAATCGGCATTTTCTTGTGCTGCACGAGGCGAATATGTGGCCATAGGCCATACAGCGCCTGCAAAATGGGGGCTGACGTGCATAAAACAACGTCCCCCTGTCAGCCCCTAGGGAGAACATAGCAGGAGGATGGAGGTAGCCACCATGTCCCTTTGGGTCCTCCCTGAGGAGGGCCTGGAAGCCTCTCCTCCCATTCCAAAACCCAAGGGAGTCTTTGAGGTGCCTTGCTGAGGAGACATTATCCATGTATCTCCCCAGAAAGGCCCTCACCTCTTCGTCCTTAACGTAATGGGTTGTAAATGTTGACAGTTACAACCCTAAAGTTGTTCTTCGCCAGGCTTTTTATTTCATAGTGGCTCATCGGCCTGTCACCTCCCACTACTCTTGCCCTTCTCAGGATATCATCGTGTTTCTCCTCTGTATATAGTGCCACATCGTATGCTCCCTCCAACGAGTTGCCTTGGAAACAAAACACGTCCTTCACCGTCAGCTTTAGAATCCCCATCAATATTATCCTTCCAAAAGTTTCCTGTCCTAAAGGCTCCAACTCCTTTTCCTTCCAAGCAAACCGAATCGTGTTGGCCAGCCCAATCCCAGGGACCGACCGTGTTGATGGATTTAGCACCATCTCCGCAAGGAGAATGGCGCTCGTTCTCTTCTCTTCCAAACCAAAGTGTCTGAGCATATCTGGTGCAAACTAACACAGAGACAGGAACAATCACCCACGAAACACTCAAAGAATATGGCTGCCTAAATATGGTTCCCAATCAGAGACAACGATAAACACCTGCCTCTGATTAAGAACCACTCCAGGCAGCCATAGACTATTCTAGACAACCCCACTAACCACAATCCCATGACCTGCAAAAAACCCCAAGACAAAACACACCACATAAATAACCCATGTCATACCCTGGCCTGACCAAAATAATAAAGAAAACACAAAATACTAAGACCAGGGCGTGACAGCAATGACGCACCTGGCATCTGCTCTGCCTATCAGCTATTCCTCAATGTTCTTATGGATTTATATTGAAAATTGGTGCAGATTTGAATTATATATGTATGGTATGATTGCTAGTTAACCTATTGCAGATCTGAACAAACTATCCACTTACCACTATTGTCACTATGCTGCCCTACCAAGCAAAAAGGCAGTAACTGCTCATTTGGTCGAAAATTTGTTAATGTCATTTCTGCTACATAAAATACATGCTTAATCATGTGGACACGTATCCTGCCTCTATTGTATTGTTTTTGGAGAAAATGGCAGTCATATTAGCAGTTACTGTAAAACCAAGGTAAATAAAAGCCATTTTTCTCAGTTCCACGCAGTTACTGCCCTTTTGCTTGGTAGGGCAGTATGGATAGAGGGCAGCATAGATACTGTTCTACATACTGTACTAAAGAAGGCAATCAAGGATATATGACTGACTCCTATGACTGGGTCATTCCATGAATACAGTAGAGTGCCTTTATGTCCTTCAAACATTCTTGTAAAGCCCTAGTTATTTTGTTGCTTAGGGAATGTAATTTTGGAAGATTTGTACTTATTTAATGTGATTAGTGATTCATTTACATTTGTCCTTCAGGTTTAAGATCAACCCTGTTAACGTGAACGTTGATCATCTAAGGCTGTGCTTACACAGGCAGCCCAATTCTGATCTTGTCTTCCACTAATTAGTGGAACTAGCTCAATGCCATACAACTCTCCTTCCGTGGCATCCAACTGCTCTTAAATGCAAGTAAAACTAAATGCATGCTCTTCAACCGATCGCTGCCCGCACCTGCCAGCCCGACTAGCATCACTACTCTGGATGGTTCTGACTTAGAATATGTGGACAACTACAAATACCTAGGTGTCTGGCTAGACTGTAAACTCTCCTTCCAGACTCACATTAAGCATCTCCAATCCAAAAGTAAATCTAGAATCGGCTTTATCTGCTTTATCTTGGCCAGGTCACAGTTGCAAATGAGAACTTGTTCTCAACTAGCCTACCTGGTTAAATAAAAGTGAAATAAATCAAATGAAAAATAAAATTGGTCTTTTGACCAATCAGATCAGCTCTTTTGCTAATAATTGGGTAAAATGTCAGAATTGGGCTGCCTGTACTAATGAAGCCAAATAGTCAAATCACAGTGTAAAAGGGTTTTGGCCATTTTCTGGTGTTTTGTAGTGGAAAAAATGAACGCGTTGAGTTATAATAGGCTAGAAATGTTTTAACAAGTTAAAAGTTTTTGATAAGCTTGCATTGAATTGCCCCTCCCACACAACAAACTTCCATTCACCCTGTCACAAGGGGAGTAATGGCTGATTTAAAATGAAATTGTTAATCCCATTACGGCCAACCCTGTCACTTTAATTGTTACTTTTATAGAAATGTTTCTTAATTTAAAACACTAAGTGACATCGAATTGGCGAGCAGTTCTTCAGCATGGTACGCCTACAGAAGCACATTTCAAATATTCACCTCCCATTCCCTTTATTGTTAACCAAGGGAGACATGGAGCAGCACAGATAAAGGATGTAAGAGGAGGAGGATAGTGGACTAGATTTGATAGAGATACCTCTCTGTCAGTTGCTGCATGGATTTAAGTGCTATGAATGACACTTGTAAGTTTGCATAAATTGCAAGACAGTTGTACTCTCCAAATCCCTAACACAAGTCTCAGGACAGTTAACCATGATTCTGGTACTGTGAGTATTCACTCTATTTCCTACTGCATTCCTCCTCATCTTCGTGGCTACAGAGATGTAACCTGCTTTGCTAATAAGCTGTCTTGCTGGCTCATAGAACCTATTCATCATATGGCCGATGAGAAAGGTTTGGAGCCAGGCTAAGGTGACTGGGAGAGAAGTCCATGCAATCTGAAGGTCACCCTCCTGCTCAGAGATAATGCATTTTATTCATCCACCCCTTTACCTCTCAGCATGTGTCACTAGGCCTCCATATATGATATGCTAAGCCAGTGGTGTAAACTACTTCAGTAAAAATACTTTAAAGTACTTTTTTAAACAAGGAAATTGTTCCATTTTGTTTGCTTAAGGAATTCTAAATGATTTATACTTTCACCTTTGATACCTACAGTCAGTATTTTATCAATTACATTTATTTTTGATATTTAAGTATATTTAAAACAAAATACTTTTAGACCAGTAGTATTTTACTGGGTGACTTTCACTAGAGTAATTTTCTATTAAGAAATCATTCCTTCTACTCAAGTATGACAATTGTGTACTTTTTCCACCACTTTGCTAAGCTAACAATAAAGTTATGAGCTGTACCGTGGCAAAACTTTACTAAGTTGTGTGAAAAGTATGTGTTCTCAGGCGGAGTGCAGCTGCTTACATGTCTTTTTGTCAAGCAAAATGGGACAGCAAAAGGTATATCACAGATCCCATTGGGTCTCCCAATCACAGCCAGATGTGATGCAGCTTGGATTTGAACCAGGGACTGCAGGGATTCCTCTTGCACTGAGATGGAGTGCCTTAGACCGCTGCACCACTCGGCAGCCCCAATAGTCACATAATTTAAATTCAATCAAGTCACATGCACAATTCGATCGCCCACCATTCATTCATTCACTGACATCAGTGAGGAAACACACATTGGGTCAAACAAGAACATAGAGCCAGGACTATAATTTAATATGTCATGAAATGTGATAATCTGATTACCAGGTCATTTTGTTTAAGTGCACTAGGCGACTCATTTGTTGTCATTCTAAATGTCCTGATTAAGGGAAAGAAAAATACAGTTGGGTGTTGCACAATAGTTTACACACAATTGTGCACAGTGGATTAGGTGCCCAATCCGACAAACAGAAACAAATAAAAACTCATTAGCTTGACACTTTCTTACTAGAAGCTGTTGTCAATAAAGCAGAAATAGTACTTTTAATCACTTGACTGTCATTGTTGAACATTTACCCAAGTAGGCCTATATGCCTCACTAAATCAAGTTGACTCTTTCGATAGAAGCATTCAATCTTCCAAACGCATACAGTGCAATCAGACAGTATTCAGACCACTTACCTTTCCCCACACTTTGTTACTTACAGCCTTATTCTAATGACAAAGCGAAAACAAGTACATTTCTTTAGAAAATGTATTAAAAATAAAAAACAGATTTACACAAGTATTCAGGCCCTTTGCTATGAGACTCGAAACTGAGCTCAGATGTATCCTGTTTCCATTGATCATCCTTGAGACATTTCTAAAACTTTATTGAGGTCCACCTGTAGTACATTCAATTGATTGGATATGATTTCGAAAAGGAACACACCTGTCTATATAAGCTCCCACAGTTGACACTGCATGTCAGAGCAAGAACAAAGCCATGAGGTCAAAGGAACTGTCCGTAGAGCTCCGAGACATAATTGTGTCGAGGCACAGATCTGGGAAAGGGTACCAAAATATTTCTGCAGCATTGAAGGTCCTCAAGAACACAGTGGCCTCCATCATTATTAAATGGAATAAGTTTGGAACCATGAAGACTCTTCCTAGAGCTGGATGCCCAGCAAAACTGAGCCATTGGGGGAGAAGGACCTTGGTCCAAGTACCCGATTGGTCACTGACAGAGCTCCAGAGTGCCTCTGTGGAGATGGGAGAACCTTCCAGAAGGACAACCATCTCTGCAGAAATTCACCAATCAGTCCTTTATACTAGAATTACTAGACAGAATCCTTTCCCCAGGAAAAGGCACATGACAGCCCGCTTGAAGTTTGCCAAAAGGCACAAAAGGGACTCTGACCATGAAAAACAAGAATCTCTGGTCTGTTGAAACCAAGACTGAACTTTTTGGCCTGAATGCCAAGCATCAAATCTGAAAGAAACTTGGCACCATCCCTGCAGTGAAGCATGGTGGTGGCAGTATCATGCTGTGGGGATGTTTTTCAGCAGCAGGAACTGGGAGACTAGTCAGGATCGAGGGAAAGATGAACAAAGCAAAGTACAGAGAGATCTTTGATAAACCTGCTCCAGAGCGCTGAGGACCTTAGACTGGGGTGAAGGTTCTGATAAAATAATGTATATGTTCAAAGAAAATTATTCCACTCTGAAACCATATAGTTATATGAAATCTATTAGAATCATAACATTATAAGCTGATGATGTGTGTAGTTTTAGTCAGAATTAGAACAAGGACCTTTAGTCCCTTTTTAGTAGGTAAACAGGGTGCAAGTGTGAAACAAATGATAAGAGGAGCTATCGACAGACGAGTTGTACTACTGTGTGCCTTACAGGACATTCTGTCTCCACCCGTGGAGGGGAGAAACTGTTAGGCTTGCAGAAAATTATGAAACGTGTTGCAGATTAAACAATGTACCTGTATTTGAAAAACACTGACTGTATGAGCAAGGCGTAGCTTAAGATTTGAATTTGTATATATGTGCGTAGGATATCTGATGTTTGTGTGAAGGTATGTGCGTAAGGAGCCAGTATAAAATTGATGTTTTTGTACAATGGACTAGAACGTTCTCGTAAATAAACACTTCGGGTTTCGGATAACCATCCACAAGCTTCCCACATTCCCACATTGGGTGAATTTTGGCCCATTCCTCCTGACAGAGCTGGTGTAACTGAGTCAGGTTTGTAGGCCTCCTTGCTCGCATACGCTTTTTCAGTTCTGCCCACAAATTGTCTATAGGGTTGAGGTCAGAGCTTTGTGATGGCCACTCCAATACCTTGACTTTGTTGTCCTTAAGCCATTTTGCCACAACTTTGGAAGTATGCTTGGGGTCATTGTCCATTTGGGAAGACCCATTTGTGAGCAAGCTTTAGCTTCCTGACTGATGTCTTGTGATGTTGCTTCAATATATCAGCGTAATTTTTCAATTCCTCATGGTGCCATCTATTTTGTGAAGTGCACCAGACCCTCCTGCAGCAAAGCACCCCCACATCATGATGCTGCCACCCCCGTGCTTCACGGTTTGGATGTTGTTCTTCGGCTTGCTTTTTCCTCCAAACATAACAATGGTCATTATGGCCAAATAGTTATATTTTTGTTTCATCAGACCAGATAACATTTCTCCAAAAAGTATGATCTTTGTCCCCATGTGCAGTTGCAAACAGTTGTCTGACTTTTTTATGACAGTTTTGGAGCAGTAGCTTCTTCCTTGCTGAGCTGCCTTTCCGGTTAAGTCGATGTAGGACTCGTTTTACTGTCGATACAGATACTTTTGTACCTGTTTCCTCCAGCATCTTCACAAGGTCCTTTGCTGTTGTTCTGGGATTGATTTGCACTTTTTGTACCAAAGTACATTCATCTTTGGTAGACAGAACGTATCTTCTTCCTGAGCAGTATGACGGCTGTGTGGACCCATGGTGTTTATACTTGTGCACTGTTGTTTGAACAGATGAATGTTGTATCGTCAGGCATTTGGAAATTGCTCCCAAGGATGAACAAGACTTGTGGAGGTCTACAATTATTGTTCTGAGGTCTTCGCTGATTTCTTTTGATTTTCCCATGATGTCAAGCAAAGAGGCACTGAGTTTGAAGGTAGGCCATGAAATACATCCACAGGTACACCTCCAATTGATTCAAATTATATAAAATCAGAAGCTTCTAAAGCCATGACATAATTTTCAGGAATTTTCCAAGCTGTTTAAAGGCACAGTCATCTTAGTGTATGTAACTTCAGACCAACTGGAATTGTGATACAGTGAATTATATATGAAATAATCTGTCTGTAAACAATTGTTGGATAAAGTACTTGTGTCATGCACAAAGTAGATGTCCTAACCGACTTGCCAAAACTATAGTTTGTTAACAAGAAATTTGTGGAGTGTTTGAAAAATAAGTTTTGATGACTCCAACCTGAGTGCATGTAAACTTCCGACTTCAACCACACATGATTTAATGAAAAGCAGTAAACATACATGTTATTTCATATTCTTTAATAACAGACTCATGAACACGATCACCCAATACTCTACAGCCTGCTCGCTTCTGCTGCAGCGTTCGCCGTAAAATATGTGTTGCAGCGGTGCTAAGAGTGCAGCTACAGTATATAACCAGCTCACAGGCTGTAAAACCATGAAACATGACACATTTATAACCTAAATGTCAGTGTTTAAAACTTAAACATTATGCATTTAGATTTGTCAATAAGTGTCATCTAAAATACAGGTGTTTAGAATGCAAGATTAAACACGATAGTCAGATTTTTACAGTCAGTTTCCAACAAGAACACCTTCATCTCCTAAGTCTTCAGATTTTAAACACTAGTGTTTACTTTCTCATCGTCATGTTTAGAGTGCATTTAGTCATTAGAAATTGATGTAACTTTCCATACCTTTTATTCAGATGAGTGTTATTTACATTTCAGCAAAACTTAAGAGGACATTTGATTCAAGAAATCTTTACAATCACATTGCGTTCTTGTTACTCGACTGTGTTGAGTTCATTTACTTTAACTCTCTCAGAGTGAAAAAGACATGGGAAGGGCTTCATCATATTTTCTAGCATGCTTTGTTGCAGAGAGTGTTTTAGAATAGTTTTAATATGTATGTTTCCTCATGAACATTGATTAATTAATTGATTGCATACTATATGTAATGTTAGCTAGCGAGCCAACCAGATAATGTTAGCTAGCATAACAGTACGCTTTAACTTGTAATGAATACAACTTTCTGAGAAAATGTACAATATCTGAAAATGTTCCTAGCTAGACTCTCTTACCCATATATATGGATGAACGCTTCTCCCTCTCTGTCACGGATGTCATGGTTGCCCTTAGTTTGAAGATGTAATTGAACAATTTTCTTCATATTTACAGATGGCATGCAAGTTTGTTATTAAAGCACATGAAAGTTAACGGTCCAGAAGGCCTTTCTGCCCCCCCAAAAAATCATTTTTAGAAAATATAAATGTTAACGTTCAAATGCCTCTCCTGT
Organism: Oncorhynchus kisutch; assembly: GCF_002021735.2. Taxonomy (NCBI): domain Eukaryota; kingdom Metazoa; phylum Chordata; class Actinopteri; order Salmoniformes; family Salmonidae; genus Oncorhynchus; species Oncorhynchus kisutch. Next base: position 30,342,818 of record NC_034175.2, on the reverse strand, counting down.
GAAGTACTGATGCATGACCAGTTTCCTGAAACGAGTCACATATGTAATCATAAATGGTTTATTTTTGTTGAATTGCATTTCTTTAGGCAGTCACTTGGTGAAGGATTTAGGACTAGAGGTTATTGAATGCAACAACGTCTCTGTCACTAACAAAACACAGTCATGGGTAAGTATCTCTCACATTTAATTGAAAGGAAATACTGGGAAATATGCAAATTCGGCTTTACACCCAACTGTGTTTAGAGTTTAAAATTGAAATGCCTTGTGCTCAATTAACAGGGTTCATGTCTTTAAAAAGTCTTACAGGGAATAAACATCTTCTGGTGTTTACAATCTAAACACTGACGCGTTTTCATTGAAATTCTAAATGGCCTGACATGTTTAAAAAGGGTTGAAGAAAAGGGTTTAGTTATGTGTTTTATTTATGTGTTCAGATCCTAAACACTTAGTTTTACAGTGCAGCCCCTCGAGGGGCTGATCTAAAATAAAAAATCAGTGGGTGGATTCTTTAGAGTAGCCTTTGCCACAGTTCACCCTTTGAATAAAGATGCTAAGGTCAACAAGTCATGTTGCTTGTTGCTGGTTTCTACTCACCAGCTATGATTAGAAATCCTGCATCCTTTGCCCTGTCCTCAAGGTTCGCTTTGAGATAGACTTTTCTTCTCGTCTCTGGCTCGTTGTGGAAATGACCTTTCTGCTCAACCTTTAAGATACCCAATTGAAATTGATTTCTCGCTCGAAGATTCAGGGTGTAATAACTTTACCTCTCGTGTCCTTAGGGGTGTATTTTTCTTTTCAATTTCCCAGATGACAGAAAATAAAAAATATATATGCAAAGATGCAGAGGCCCCTGATCGTCTCTTCCTCTGAGGTCTCGGCAGAATGAGACTGTTAACCAGTGCTCTTATCATGTCTCTGAGAAGAGCATTTTGTGCTCGTCTGAATATCCATCATCTAGCGGAGTGTGCCCTCTGTCATGCTATGGTATGAGTTCTCTCAAAGGACTCCAGTTGGCTCAGTATATTAACGTATTTATACCCATCCTTTCCTATTTACATGCGATTCAATTATCCACCTTTGGAGAGGAGAGTTGTTTTTAATCAGATAGAAGCTCTTGAAAGGTGCAATAAAATGTCCTAACTTTTCTCGCCTGTTTTTCAGATGATGAGTTGGAGGAACGAATGGAGGTTAACTGAATGGAGGCTGAATGATGAGTTCAACATTTGTGTGCCACTAATTGAAGGGTGGTTAATTGCAGTATGTTTTATAAATCAATACTCCTATTCAATAAACCAGGATTACATGCTTGTGAGAGAAAGTTAATTAAACTTGCATTTTTGTACATTGGAGCAATGTGAAGTGTGGATTAAGATATATACACTAACGTTCAAAGTTTGGGGTCACTTTGAAATGTCCTTGTTTTTGAAAGAAAAGCACATTTTTGTCCATTAAAATAACATCAAATTGATCAGTGTAGACATTGTTAATGTTGTAAATGACTATTGTAGCTTGAAACGGTAGATTTTTAATGGAATATTGTCACGAATCCCTCCGGAACTTTCATTACGCACACCTGGCCCCTATTCCGACTGATTGTATTTGCATATATGTGCCCTTTGGTTTCCATTGGGCGGTCGATTATTGTTACTATGTCCGCTGGTGCGTGTGACTACGTGTGCTGTTTGTTTTGGCTTTCATGCCATTGTGGATTGTGCAGATGATTGCGGGTCTCGTCCCATGTGTTAATCATTTTGCGTCTGTGTACTCCTCGCTCTTTTGTTTGGGTTTCAACCCTGTGTGTTGTATATGTGTTTATTTGGGCTTCGCCATAATTTGGGTGGAATAAAAACTCCTATTACGCATTCCTGCGCCTGTCTCCCGAATCATTCATACCAGTGTGACAGAATAATCTACCATTAAGGGAGACAGCGGGAATGGCCCATCTAACGACGTTGTGACTGGTCTGTCCGGCGCCGCCGCAACTTCGGCAGCTGCAACTGGGCTGTCCGACGTCGCCGCAACGAGTCTGTCCGAAGACGCCACAACGGGTCCGTCCGACGATGCAACTTCAGCTGCCACAACTGCCCGTCCGACGCCGTCACAACCGGTCTAACCGATGCCACTGCTACTGGGCCGTCCGACGCTGCCGCTACTGGGCCATCCGACGCGCCGCAACTTCGGCTGTGGCAACTGGCCCAGTCCGACAACGACGCAACTTCGGCAGCTGCATCGGGTACTGATCGACCCACACTGCGTTCCTGTGATCGTCCTTGAGGCCGGTGTCGTTGTGCTGCTGGTGCAGCATGTCTGGGGGGGTACTGTCACGAATCCCTCCGGAACTTTCATTACGCACATCTGGCGCCTATTCCCACTGATTGTATTTGTATATACGTGCCCCTTGGTTTCCATTGGGCAGTTGATTATTGTTACTATGTCCGTTGGTGCGTGTGAGTACCTGTGCTCTGTTTTGGCTTTCGTGCCGTTGTGGATTGTGCAGATGATTACACGTCTCGTCCCGTGTGTTAATCATTGTGTGCGTGTGTAATTTATTTAAGGTACTCCTCGCTCTTTTGTTTGGGTTTCAACTCTGTGTTGTATATGTGTTTGTTTGGTCTTCGTCCCCGTGCCTTTACACGGCACGCCGTAATTTGAGTAAAGAAACAAAAACTCCTATTACGCATTCCTGCACCTGACTCTCGAATCATTCATACCAACGTGACAAATATCTACGTAGGCGTACAGAGACCCATTATCAGCAACCATCACTCCTGTGTTCCAATGGCACATTGTGTTAGCTAATCCAAGTTCGCTAATCGAAAAATGCTAATTGACCATTAGAAAACCCCTTTTCAATTATGTTTGCACAGCTGAAAACTATTGTTCTGATTAAAGAAGCAATACAACTGGCCTTCTTAAGACTAGTTGAGTATTTGGAGCATCAGCATTTGTGGGTTCGATTACAGGCTCAAAATCGCCAGAAATAAAGACCTTTCTTCTGAAACTGTGCATCGGTGGCCACCCACTCCTTTTTCTATTCTGGTTAGCGCCAGTTCTGTGAAGGGAGTAGTACACAGCATTGTACGAGATCTTCAGTGTCTTGGCAATTTCTCGCATGGAAAAGCCTTAATTTCTCAGAACAAGAATAGACTGTTGAGTTTCAGAACAAAGGTATTTGTTTCTGGCTGTTTCGATCCTGTAATCGAACTAACAAATGCTGATGCTCCAGATACTCAACTTGTCTAAAGAGGGCCAGTTTTTGCTTCTTTAATCAGAACAACAGCTTTCAGCTGTGCTAACATAATTGCAAAAGGGTTTTGAATGATCATTTAGCCTTTATAAACTTGGATTAGCTATCAGCCGTTTCCAGCTACAATAGTAATTTACAACATTAACAATGTCTACACTGTATTTCTGATCAACAGCCTATGCATATCCAAAAGTTTGAATAGTTACAACTTTACTACTGTATGTAATCAGCAATGTTAATATTATATAAGACTATGTAATATGCATTAGTGATTCGTTGTTCGCGAATGAGTCGGCTCTACATATCAGTAGAGCCAAATATTTTTTATAAAAATAGAAATAAATTAAGATATGAATAATCAAAAGTTTTAACTAATTCAAAGAACAAATAAATAAATAAAATATTATAGGACTAAATGCTCAAGCGCACACACATTCATTTTGACTGTCTCCTCAGACTAACATCCTCACCTGTTGTTCCTGTCAATCAGACACGCAGTGTCAACCAATGATCCAAAGATGCGTGAGGGAGGGCCTAGCCAACTGGCGACATTTCTAATAACGAGGAATATGTATGCTCACCACGCTGCACCTTGGTCCGCTTCTTACGATGCCATGACAATGATTGTAACGGCATTCAGAGGTGGAAGAAGGATTGGACCAAAGCGCAGCATGGTAAGTGTTCATGATGTAATATTTAATGAAACGACTGAACACTGAAATACAAAACAATAAAGTGGACGAACGAAAACCGAAACAGTACTGTGTGGACCAAACACTCACACGGAAAACAAACACCCACAAACCAAAAGTGAAACCCAGACTACCTGATGATGATTCTCAATCAGAGACAACTAACGACACCTGCCTCTGATTGAGAACCATACTAGGCTGAACACAAAAACCAACAGAGAAAAACAAACAGACTGCCCACCCCAACTCACGCCCTGACCATACTAAAACAAATAATAAAATAATTTAATGAGAATTATTTTAACACCAATCATAGTCAAACCGTCGCAAAATGTCGCAAATACAAAACATATTTTTAATAAAGAGCCATTTGGGAGCCAAAAGAAAAAAGCTATTTTTGGTGAGCTGAGCCGAACGAGCCGGCTCACTGAAAAGAGACGGAATCACCTATAAGCAGAATTATTCAAGTTAGTCTAATTTGCAATAATACAAACTTAACATGATGAAAAGGAATTACATTTACGCTAACAGGTGACCAAAAATAACTATCTGAAAGCCACGCCTCCAAACTGATAGTCACCGATACAATATAATATTAAAATGCTTGAAAAAGCTAGCCTTGGCTTTTCTAGCTGCCTGTGTATATTGGTTGCTAGCTTCCCTGAAAAGTTGCATATCACGGGGGCTGTTTGATGCTAATGCAGAATGCCATAGGATATTTTTGTGTTGGTTAAAGAGCAGTCAGGTCTTGAGAGAACCAAGGGCTATATCTGTTCCTGGTTCTAAATTTCTTTAACGGGGCATGCTTATTTAAGATGGTGAGGAAGGCATAAAAAAAAAAACAGGCATCCTCTACTGACGGGGTGAGATCAATATCCTTCCAGGATACCCCGGCCAGGTCGATTAGAAAGGCCTGCTCGCTGAAGAGTTTCAGGGAGCGTTTGACAGTGATGAGTGGAGGTTGTTTGACCGCTGACCCATTACGGATGCAAGCAATGAGGCAGTAATCGCTGAGAACTTGGTTGAAAACAGCAGAGGTGTATTTAGAGGGCAAGTTGGTTAGGATGATATCTATGAGGGTGCCCGTGTTTACGGCTTTGGGGTGGTACCTGGTAGGTTCATTGATAATTTGTGTGAGATTGAGGGCATCAAGCTTTGATTGTAGGATGGCTGAGGTGTTAAGCATGTTCCAATTTAGCAGTACAAGCTCTGAAGGTAGATGGGGGGCAATCAGTTCACATATGGTACCCAGAGCACAGTTGGGGGAAGAGGGTGGTCTATAGCAGGCGGCAACAGTGAGAGACTTGTTTTTAGAGAGGTGGATTATTAAAAGTAGAAGTTCAAATTGTTTGGGTACAGACCTGGATAGTAGGACAGAACTCTGCAGGCTATCTTTGCAGTAGATTGCATCTCCGCCCCCTTTGACCGTTCTATCTTGTCTGAAAATGTTGTCGTTAGGGATGAAGGTTTCAGAATTTTTGGTGGTCTTCCTAAGCCAGGATTCAGACACGGCTAGAACATCCGGTTGGCAGTGTGCTAAAGCACTGAATAAAACAAACTTAGGGAGGAGGCTTCTAATGTTAACATGCATGAAACCAAGGCTATCATGGTTACAGAAGTCATCAAAAGAGAGCATCTGGGGAGTGAGAGTGGAGCTAGGCACTGCAGGGCCTGGATTCACCTATTCATCACCAGAGGAACAGAGGAGGAATAAGATGAGGGCATGGCTAAAAGCTATGAGAATTGGTCGTCTAGAACGTCCGGAACAGAGAGTTCTAACGTCCGGAACAGAGTACTTCTAAGAGTATATGGTACATGGACTTTCTAGCTAGCTCTTGATATTGCTTCTATTCATCAAAATAGCTTAGAGTATCCGTATATTGAGTTTAAGGGAGACTTTTGTCACGCTTTAAATTGTTCAGAATTGCTTTCACATTTGCTGATATGTTATGTATCTGGCATTGAATTACCACTACGCAGGGCTTTTTAAATTGGGCAATTACCATACCTGGAGAGTTATGTGGCATGTGATGCATGCCTTGTAATCTCCTCAGACAAACATAGGCCACCTTCATTAACACTCACAACAGTCTCATCCCCAAATTCCCAATTTGCTTGTAACACGTCCCAATTGTTATCTCACACGGAGGTGAATAGGAGATGTTTACAAAAGAAACGGCGAAGATAGAAAGAGAAACCCCTGTGTCTAAGTTATCTTGACAAAATCAAAATGGATGTGTCTGTGCAAGAAATGGATGGAAGCAATCGATGAGGTTTGAAACTCACAGCTCTATACATTGACACAGGCTGATAGTTGGCGCTGGGGTTGATGGCACTGGAGCAGGATCTAAATCATGGAGAGAGGTAGTAGTAATTATACTAATCCTCTGCCTGTCATGCCACCATTTCAGCTTGTCCGTGATGTGTACGCAGAGGAACTTAAAACTTTCCACCTTCTCCACTGCTGTCCCGTCGATGTGGATAGGGTGGTATTCACCTCTGCTGTTTCCTGAAGTCCACGATCATCTCCTTTGTTTTGTTGACGTTGAGTGAGAGGTTGTTTTCCTGAAACCACACTCCGAGTGCCCTCACCTCCTCCCTGTAGGTTGTCTCATCATTATTTGTAATCAAGCCTACTACTGTTGTGTCGTCTGCAATGACTGAGTTGGAGGCGTGCATGGCCACGCAGTCATAGGTGAACAGGGAGTACAGGAGGGGGCTGAGCACGCACCCTTGTGGGGCCCCAGTGTTGAGGATCAGCGAAGTGGAGATGTTGTTTCCTACCTTCACCACCTGGGGGGGGGGGGGATGGGGGTCAGGAAGTTCAGGACCCAATTGCACAGGGCGGGGTTGAGACCCAGGGCCTCAAGCATCATGATGAGCTTGAAGGGTAATGTGGTGTTGAATGCTGAGCTGTAGTCAATTAACAGCATTCTTACATAGGTATTCCTCTTGTCCAGATGGGATAGGGCAGTGTGCAGTGTGATAGCGATTGCATCGTCTGTGGACCTGTTGGGGCGGTAAGCAAATTGAAGTGGGTCTAGGGTATCAGGTAGCGTTGAGGTGATATGATCCTTGACTAGTCTCTCAAAGCACTTCATGATGACAGAAGGCGATAGTCATTTAGTTCATTTACCTTTGCATTCTTTGGTACAGGAAAATGGTGGCCATCTTGAAGCATGTGGGGACAGCAGACTGGGATAGGGAGATATTGAATATGTCCGTTAACACACCAGCCAGCCGGCCTGCGCATGCTCTGAGGACGCCGCTAAGGATGCCGTCTGAGCCGGCAGCCTTGCGAGGGTTAACACATTTAAATATCTTACTCACGTTGGCTACTGAGAAGGAGAGAGGGGGGGGGGCATAGTCCTTGGTTGCGGGCCATGTCGGTGGCACTGTATTATCCTCAAACAGGGCAAAGAAGGTGTTTAGTTTGTCTGGAAGGAAGAAGTCAGTGTCCGTGGCATGGCTGGTTTTCCTTTTGTAGCCCGTGATTGTCTGTAGACCCTGCCACATATGTCTCGTGTCTGAGCCCTTGAATTGCAACCCCACTTTGTCTCTATACTGACATTTTGTTTGCTTGATTGCCTTGTGGAGGGAATAACTACACTGTTTGTATTCAGCTATATTCCCAGTCACCTTTCCATGGTTAAATGCTGTGGTTCGCATTTGCAGTTTTGCGCGAATGCCATCATCTGTCCACAGTTTCTGGTTAGAGTAGGTTTTAATAGTCACAGTGGGTACAACATCTCCTATACACTTCTTTATAAACTTACTCACCAAATCAGCGTACACATTGATATTATTCTCTGAGGCTACCCGGAACATATCCCAGTCCACGGGATCGAAACAATCTTTGAAGCGTTGAATAGACCAGCATTGAATAGTCCTTAGCACGGGTACTTCCTGTTTGAATTTCTACCTATAGGAAGGGGGGAGCAAAATGGAGTCATGGTCAGATTTGCCGAAAGGAGGGAGGGGGAGGGCCTTGTATGCATCGCGGAGTAGAAGTGATCCAGTGTTTCTCCAGTGTCAACATCCTGACAGAATTTATATAGCCTTGCTCTCAAATTTGCTTAGTTAATATCCCCAGCTACAATAGATGGTTTCCAGTTTGCATGAGGTCCAGTGAATTTCCTTGAGGGCCGTCGTGGAATCGGCTTGAGGGGGGATATACACGGTTGTGACAATAACCGAAGAGAATTCTCTTGGTAGATAATGCGGTCGTCATTTGATTGTGAGGAATTCTATGTCAGGTGAACAAAAGGACGTGAGTTCTTGTATGTTGTTACAATTACACCATGAGTCGTTAATCATGAAACATACACCCCTGCCCTTCTTCTTCTCGGAGAGATGTTTATTCCTGTAGGTGCAATGCAAGAATCCAGGTGGCTTTACCTACTGCAACAGCATATCCTGAGGGAGCCATGATTCATGAAACATTGTATGTTACAATCGCTGATGTCTCTCTGGAAAGCAACTTTTGCCCTGATTTTGTCGACCTTGTTATCTAGAAACTGGACATTAGTGAGTAATATTCTTGGAAGCGGAGGGTGTTGTCCGCACCTCCAAAGTCTGACCAGAAGACCGCTGGTCTTCTTCCTCTTCTCCGGAGGCATTGTTTTGGGTCAGCCTCTCGAATCAGTTCAAATGCCCTGGGTGGTTCGGACTAAGGATCCGCTTCGGGAAAGTCGTTTTCCTGGTCGTAGTGCTGGTAAGTTGACGTCTCTCTGATATCCAATAGTTATTCCCTGCTGTATGTAATAACACTTAAGATTTTCTGGGCTAATAATGTAAGAAATAATACATAAAAAAACAAAATACTGCAACGTTTCCTAAGGACTAGAAGTGAGGCAGCCCTCTCTGTCGACGCAATCTTGGGTCAATAACAACACTCTCAGCCTCTTGAGAGTGGCTAGCTGAGACTTTTAGAAACTTGGTTTGGGAGTTTGAGAAAAAAAGCTGAATTGTACTATTGAGAACCCTACTTACAGTAGTTGTCATGGTTGGGTATACTATGTAACACAGAGGTTTATACCACAACATCTAATGCACAGCATACTGCCCGTCCATGACTGCACTAAAATCCATTGCAGCCTTCAAATCATGTAGTGTTGCACGCATGGTGTCCTGAGTGGATGTTTTTACATCTTTCAATATCAACATCTACAGTGTACTCAGAAAGTATTCAGACCCCTTGACTTTTTCCACACTTTATTACATTAAAGCCTTATTCTAAAATGGACAAAATAAATGTTCTTCCTCATCAATCTACACACAATACCCCGTAATGACAAAGCGAAAACAGGTATTAGAAATGTTTGTACATTTATATAAAAATAATACATAAAAAACACAAGTACATAAGTATTCAGGCGCTTTGCAATGAGATGCGAAATCGAGCTCAGGTGCACACTGTTTCCATTGATCATCCTTGAGATGTTCCTACATCTTGATTTGAGTCCACCTGTGGTAAATTCAATTGATTGGACATGATATGGAAAGGCACACACCTGTCTATATAAGGTCCCACAGTTGACAGTGCATGTCAGAGTAAAAACAAAGTCATGAGATCGAAGGAATTATCCAAAGGGCTCCGAGACAGGATTGTGTCAAGGCACAGATCTGGGGAAGGGTATCAAAACATTTCTGCAGCATTGAAGGTCCCCAAGAACACAGTGGCCTCCATCATTCTTAAATGGAAGAAGGTTGGAACTGCCAAGCCTTTTCTGAGAGCTGGCCGCCCGGCCAAACTGAGTATTCAGGGGAGAAGGTTAGGGACTTGACCAAGAACCTGATGGTCACTCTGACCCTGCTCCAGAGTTCCTATGTGGAGATGGGAGAACCTTCAAGAAGGACACCATCTCTGCAGCACTCCACCATCAGACCTTTATAGCAGAGTGGCCAGACGGAAGCCACTCCTTAGTAAGACACATGACAGCCCTCTTGGAGTTTGCCAAAAGGCACGTAAAGACTCAGACCATGAGAAACAAGATTATATGTTCTGATGAAACGAAGATTGAACTCTTTGGCCTGAATACCAAGCATCACATCTGGAGGACACCTGGCACCATCCGTGAAGCATGGTGGTGGCAGCATCCTGCTGTGGGGATGTTTCTCAGCGGCAGGGAAAGGGAGAGTAGTCAGGATCAAGGGAAAGATGAACAGAGCAAAGTACAGAGAGATCCTTGATGAAAACCTGCTCCAGTGCACTCAGGACCTCAGACTGGGGCAAAGTTTCACCTTCCAACAGGACAATGAACTTAAGCACACAGCCAAGTCATCGCAGGAGTGGCTTTGGGACAAGTCTCTGAATGTCCTTCATTGGCCCAGCCAGAGCCCGGACTTGAACCCGATTGAACATCTCTGGAGAGACCTGAAAATAGCTGTACGTTGACGTGCATGAGAGGATCTGCAGTGAAGAATGGGAGAAACTCCCCAAATACAGGTGTACCAAGCTTGTAGCACATACCCAAGAAGAATCGAGGCTGTAATTGCCGCCAAAGCTGCTTCAACAAAGTACTGAGTAAAGTGTCTGAATACAGTACTTATCACATTTACATATTTCAGTTTTATATATTTTATAATTGTGCAAAAAAACTTGTTTTTGCTATGTTATTATGGAGTATTGTGTGTAGATTGATGAGGGGAAAAAACTATTTAATACGTTTTAAAATAAGGATGAAACGTAACAAAATGTGGAAAAAGTCAAGGGGTCTGAATACTTTTCGAATGCACTGCACTTTATATATGTTAAGTAGACTTCAGTGCATTCCATTTATTTAGTTTTTTCATTTTATACATTGTCCAATTTAGTGGTTCCATTTGCTTCAGCAGCATTGCTGCTCAATATATGATATGGTAACCCCTGTAACACATGAGCTCAGAGCAACATACTGAAGGATGGTCCATAGAATAATCTCACTTATGACAATGGAAGGGTTTTGCTATGCCTTTAGCTATGCTATGCCATACCTAAATTAGCTACAGTAGAAAGTCTGTAGGGCTCCATTGAATCAAGACCTGTAAACCGTTTCTAATAGGTCAATAAACACATAATTTTTGTTCAGTATGAATGCATGTTTTGATTCAGTTAATCAATGAAATCATTGAGATTTCCTGTATGAAGTAAAACTAATAGTCAGCCTCATAGTTGGGGCCAACAATATGTTGTTTCTCATATGATTATTCGGAATTCATAGTGACCTGGGTCCCTACATGACACTCCAGAGCTCAGGGGGGACATTCAAGTTGAAATATATCCTTCCTGCTTTAAGGTAGACCCCAGGAGCTTTAAAATGTTATAATGGCCCAGAGATACAAACTGGGCTGAATTAAATATTCGGTTGAAATTTCCCAGTATTATCATCGGCAGACCTCTGCTCCTTATCAGACACCAGTCTTTTCTATGAATATTTATGCTGGAACTTGTGGATGCAGAAGAATACAATCAGAAACCCAGGGACCTTTAAACCTGGGGGAGGTTGTGCGTGGCACACGATTGAGTATTGGCTTAATTAAAAGAATAATAATATATGGCATCTGATTTTCTTCTTGTTCACTCAGCTTTCATGATTTTTATATAAATTCCATTGACATTCCAAGACATGCTGTTTGGGTTCGTTTAATGGGAGCAAAGTTTCATCCTCATTGGACTGCTCTTCATTGAAAGAAGACTCGGCGCAACAGTGTTGTTATTGTGTATTTACAGAAACAAAAAAGTGTTTTATTCTAAAAAACTTTTCTAGTAAAAACTATTTACTGCTTTACATACAGTGAAAACAACATGAACATGTGTTACTGAGCATTCATTGACCTTTGTCCTTTTTATTCAATGTGAGATGACAGGCATTTATGTGATTCAAATGAGGCATTTCAGAACTCTAGATTGATTTCTAACACCAGATATTGTTGAGCCCACTGTTAATAGTTGCGCATACATACAGTAGGCCGCTTTCAACAGCCAATTCTTTGTAGGACTCTTCAGTTCCCTCTGCAATGCAAAGCACTGTTATGTTGTTAATTACCATTCTATTTAAAGTGTGCATGTCATTAATCTTTAGTCAATTGTAATGTCTGCTATATTTTGACTCAAAAGCGAAAGCACTTGATGGAACGAATTCTAAATACAACCTTCATGCCACTTAAATTCAAGTGGGGTGCATAATGGCAGGAGCACGCAGTGTTTTGAACAAGCCATTATAAGTTATTCAAGTCTCTATGTAATAGGACTAGCTAGATTTCCAAACTAAAGTAATGGTGCCTCTTTACATTACAATAACCCCTCTATATAGTGCATTCAGAAAATATTCAGAACCCTTAACCCCCCCCCCCAAAAAAAATTACGTTACAGCCTTATTCTACAATTGATCAAATACTTTACACATAATACCCCATAACGACAAGGTAAAAACGGGTTTTTAGAAATGTTGAAATATCACATTCATAAGAATTCCGAGTCTTTACTCAGCACTTTGTTGAAGCAGGTTTTCATCAAGGATCTCTCTGTACATTTCTCCGTTCATCTTTCCCTAAATAAGACTAGTCTCCTAAAACATCACCACAGGATGATGCTGCCACCACCATGCTTCATAGGGATGGTGCCATGTTTCCTCCAGACGTGACGCTTGGTATTCAGGCCAAAGAGTTCAATCTGGTTTCATCAGACCAGAGACTGTTTCTCATGGTCTGAGAGTCCTTTAGGCACCTTTTGGCAAACTCTATCATGTGCCTTTTACTGAGGAGTAGGCTGATTAGTAGAGTGCTGCAGAGATGGTTGTCCTTCTGGAAGGTTTGTCTATCCCCATGTTATGGGGTATTGTGTGTAGATTGATGAGGGGAAAATGGAATTGAATAAATTTTAGAATAAGGCTGTAATGTAACAAAATGTCTGAGTACTTTCCGAATGCACTGTATGTACAGATCAGCCATAAGAATGGTTGAAAAACAGTTTAGTCTTCAGTAGAAATAAGTTTATTTCTGAAACACCTTGAGCCTGACCCTAAGCATTGTCTCTCATTTGCCTAGTTAGATTCACAGCACATAGGAATGGCCAGTGGACTTCAAAGATGGCTAGGGAGAGAGTTTTGCTAGAGAGTGTGAGGGCCCTGCGGCCCCTGACAGCTGCCAGGGAGTGAGGGGCCACTCTGACAGATGGCTGAGGGAAGTGGGGCATAAGGAGAGGGATGGAGGAATGAAGGGATAGAGAGAATGAGTGCTAAAGATGGATCAAGCCAGAGTAGGGGTTCGAGAACTTTTAAGTGCATGTGTAACTCTCAACATTTTTCTCCAACATGAGTGGTTGAAAGAAATTAACTGGGGAAGAGCACTAAACGCTATGTGATATATTTTTAGGTCCCTTGTTGAGCAAGTATGGAGTCCATCACACTTTGTTGTTTACATCAGGAACCCGGGTCATCCTTATTTGCATGAAATAAAAACTTGGCTTGTGTGTCCTAGATTTAATGCCTTTTTCTCTTTTGGCCAGTGTGCTGGGATGCCCAAGCAAAATGCTTTTGCATCCCTGGCTTCATTAACCCTGATTATGTAGGCCTTGTTTTGTTTGTTAACACAAATGGCAGTGCCATGGAGGAACTACAAATTAGTTGATAATAGCTCTATGATCCGCAGGGGATTGGTGCAAGGTATTTTTTTTATTAAAAAAAAATTATGTTTTAACTAGGCAAGTCAGTTAAGAACAAATTCTTATTTACAATGACAGCCTAGGAACAGTGGGTTAACTGCCATATTCAGGGGCAGAATGACAGGTTTTTACCTAGTCAGCTCAGGGATTTCATCTAGCAACCTTTCGGTTACTAGAACAATGCTCTAACCACTAGGCTACCTGCAACCCCATACAGTAATGCATAGTTTTTAGAGAACCGGCGAGAGCGAAAATGTCAAAGAGATAGGGAGGGGCTGTGAAAATACAGCATGTTAAGTAAAGAGTGTCCAGACCGAACGCTCACAAGATAGTAATGTCAATTTGTATACTAATCTCCCATTCTCATTAAAGTTCTTACATTGATTTGTAGACTATATTGATGCTAAACTATTCGTTGTAGGTAATCTTTTGGATGCTAAACTTAGAGCTGCTGCGTCATGTGTATTTTTTTTCTATAGACGTTTTGCTATACAGATAATTTGTCAAATTGTTCGTTCATAGTTTTGGTAGGAGGACTATTGATCCTTAAAACAGGCTTAATATACTGGACCATCTGTTTTTCATCTTCCAACATGGAAGACCATCTGTTATGCCCCTAACACCTGCCTCTCTACCAGTGCACACACTGTTCCCGTCTCATCCGCTCACTCCTTGGGGAGCCCAAATTGTTGAAGTAGAGATGTTATTTTAAAATGAGAATCCTATTTTTGATGCTTTATTGTGAAGGAATTAAAGTGGGAGATAGATGAGTGATATAGAGAGAGGTCAAGTGAAGGATAAGCAGGGATCAAATCCCCTATTGCTGAGGCAGGGGGGCATATGTGATCCTGCATTGGCAGCACTACAGCTTGACCAGAGCTTGGGACAAAGTAGAATATATTTTGTGGTATGGCTATGAAAAAAGTATTCAATCTTGTTTTTTCCTCTTACTGGCAGTCTCCTCAATCCACTAGAACTTTATCTCCAAGATGGGATTGACTATCTGCACCCTCTTCCTGCCTCCGCAAATGTTTTTTTCCCCTTCTCCTGACTCACTCAAGTATATCAACATGATTTAGTGACTGATGCTTTACTAATTTCATTTAGGATGTTCTGTATCATTGTGGTGCATCAAAAATAGATTAACAGAGAGTGCAGCTGAATATGTATGAGGGAATGCACTTTATTCACCCTGGCCCTTAAGTGAAAGAAGGAATGTACTGGTAGGTACAGTTTAAACTCAGCAAAAAATAAACAGGACCCTGTCTTTCAAAGATAATTCGTAAAAATCCAAATAACTTCACAGATCTTCATTGTAAAGGGTTTACATACTGTTTCCAATGCTTGTTCAATGAACAATAAACAATTAATGAACATGCACCTGTGGAACGGTCGTTAAGACACTAACAGCTTACAGACGGTAAGCAATTAAGGCCACAGTTATGAAAACTTAGGACACTAAGAGGCCTTTCTACTGACTGAAAAACACCAAAAGAAATATGCCC
This sequence comes from Oncorhynchus kisutch, assembly GCF_002021735.2. Classification (NCBI taxonomy): domain Eukaryota; kingdom Metazoa; phylum Chordata; class Actinopteri; order Salmoniformes; family Salmonidae; genus Oncorhynchus; species Oncorhynchus kisutch. Next base: position 30,327,731 of record NC_034175.2, on the reverse strand, counting down.
AGGGACCCTGCTCATCTGAGTGAACGTGTCTTAGGCATGCTGCAAGGGGGCATGCTGCAGATGTGGCCAAGGCAAAAAATTGCAACGTCCAAACTGTGAGACGCCCAAGACAGCTACAGTGGCAGACCACGTGTAACAACACCTGCACAGGATCGGTACATCCGAACATCACGCCCCCGAGAAAAGGTACAGGATGGCAACAACAACTGCCTGAGTTACACCAGGAATGCACAATCCCCCATTAGTGCTCAGACTGTACGCAATAGGCTGAGAGAGGCTGGACTGAGGGCTTGTAAGCCTGTATAAGGCAGGTCCTTACCAGACATCACCGGCAACAACATTGCCTATGGGCACAAACCCACCATCGCTGGACCAGACAGGACTGACAAAAAGTGCTCTTCACTGACGAGTCGTGGTTTTGTCTCACCAGGAGTGATGGTTGGATTCGCATTTATCGTCGAGGGAATGAGCGTTACTCCGAGGCCTGTACTCTGGTGAGGGATCGATATGGAGGTGGAGCGGTCATCGGACTGAGCTTGTTATCATTGCAGGCAATGCTGTGCATTACAGGAAAGACATCCTCCTCCCTCATGTGGTACCCTTCCTGAAGGCTCATCCTGACATGACCCTCCAACATGACAATGCCACCAGCCATTAAGCTCGTTCTGTGTGTGATTTCCTGCCAGACAGGAATGTCAGTGTTCTGCCATGGCCAGCGAAGGATGTTTCTTTTTTTGCTGAGTATATGTGTGCTTGAATGTCAGGGTTAGTTTACCTAATGATATAGCCTGCACAGTGACTATGGATCAATTACCTATATAGATAAAAACATAATTTTGTAATTTTACATTGATGTGAGAAACACTGCTTTTGCACTTATTTTGTGTTATGTTAATGTTGTTTGGAATTATCACAATAAACACTTGTAGTGGAAGTTAGCTGGCTGCTACAGAAAAATATACATTTGAAGTATAATACAGGTAGTGTGCTGCAGAGTGTTTGTTATGTTTTTCTCTTTTCCAGTCATGTCATGCCTTTTAATGACGGTGTATTAGAGGGGAGGACTTGGATCGTGCTGCTGTAACTGGCATGTGTGAAAGCAAATGGCAGCCTTTAACCACTCCAATAGGCCTATTCACCTTTGCGGTACAGCAGGCCTGTTATGCAACTGGATTGGAGATACTTGTTCCAGGAGGTCAAGTGTACAGCTGCAATCAAGAGGTCTTCTTGAATGACTAGTATGTGGTGTACTGCAGTCAGTTTGTGAAGAGGAACCTCCATCATGTAAATCTCAATGTAACCTACTTACATTTAACTACGGTTTACTACTTTTTCCATAAGTTTGCGTGTATGTATTAGTGTATGAAAGCCATATCCAAGACTATAGCAGGACATAACAGCACTAAATGTATAAAAAATAAACTGTGCTTTTAGGGGGGACAGAAAAATACATAATTAGTGTGGGGATGAGGAGCATGTATTATTTAGTTGTCTAACTTGAGTGTGAAGAGTTAATCTGGAACATATTGTGTGACACTCTGTGACACTCCTGGCTGACCCCTATTTTGCTTATACAATTTCAAAAAGAGATGTAAAAATAAGTGGAGAATTGACATGATTTTGGTCCAAGTAGGGTGACCTGGTACAAATCTTTCCAAATGACTTGAGAATAGAGGACATATGGGACATATCGTGACCGAATTCTCTGCTCATTCTGAGCCAACATAACACAGCATGAAAAAACTCTGCAACAAAGAATGTCCCATATATGATAGATAGTAATAGTTGAAATGATTATACTTTTCTCCAAACCTAAAGGCCAATCTAGTTTCTTTATGCCACCTGTTATTCATTTGTGTGCCTTTTCCATGGAATGATGTGGCCATTTCAAGGCTATTAAAATGCTTTTGACATTTTATCACCCTCTGTCCCCAGCAGCATGCCTTTTCCTGCTCCAGCACACTGGTGTCTCAGTTGGAGATGCTATTAAATGTTGACATATGCTGCAGTCGACAGGCAGTGTAGGTTTAGCTGCTCTTTGAATCCAGCCGGAATCGAGGCAGGTGGCTGGACAGAGACAAATCACTGGCATGCTAGTATCTCAAACAGTAGGGAAAAGCAGTTTGGTTTGGGTTAGAGTGGAGTGGAGGGAGTGAAAGAAAGAAGGTAAAGAGTCTGAGGGAGCAAACAAAGAGTGAGAGAGATGAGAGAGATGGAGAAAAAGTGAGAGGAAAAAATGTGAGGGGAGAGAGCAAAAGAGAGAGAGCGAAGGAGTGAGAGAATGAAGGAAAGAGCGCACAAATGAGAGAGCAGGAATGAGAGAGTACAGAAGAGGGAGCAGGCTAGAGATTACCATCTGCCTTTTAAATCGGTCCCACTGATGCATCAGCAGCATTTGAGGAGAGAAAAAACGGTTTTGTTGAACAGTTTCCCTAAGCACCATGGCATCAACATTTCCAAATCCCCCATGGAGGCAAAAGGCTGCTACACGATAAATTATGACATCCTCCTCCTCCTCCTCAACACTGTCCACAGGTGTTTACCCTGTCACTGTATGTACGTATCCTGTGAAAGTCAATCTCAAATGACAAAGACTGCTCCCATAAGTAATCTCCTACTAGGCAGCATGACTCTGCATGCTAAGCTAGGCTGTCATTGTTCACTGTCTGTGAGCAAGCATTAGCTTTTCCATTTTAGCAGTGTGTACAGATGCAAGGGCAGCTGTGAGGGTTTGTTAAACACAGCAGAGACATTCTTGGGACCTCTGTGTGGGTACGAGGATGTGTGACATACACAGATGGTGCACAATACTCAGGTTCCCGCACACATCTGTTGTCAACCTGAGCTGGTCACCCACGTCACTTTGACGTCAAATTAAAATACTCTGTCTGGGGAGCACATAAGTCTGTAAACAGATGTTATCCCCTTAAATGCAATTGGTAATTGTTTCTATTAATCGTTTAGACATTGTTTTAGCCCAAATAATTGCACATCTGATACTTAGAAAACAAAGCTAGATAATCTTTGCTTTATGACATTTGGCAGATTAAAAATCTAAACAAATAAGTCCCCCTCTGTTATTAGCTGTGGAGGCAGAGCCAATGAAGTTATGGCCGACCTTCTCTCATGCTTTGAATCCTGTTTATGGCAATGTCACTGACAACTCCTCACTTTTATTACTGTTTAAAGGCTGATGTCATTTAAATGTCTGTGGGACTTTAAAATTCATCGCAAACCAATAGGCTAATAGATGTCAATAGTTAATTAAGTAGGTTAAAATGTATTTAGATAATCCCAAGTAGATGGATTGTAGATGTCCATAACTGTCCACATTTCAACTATCTACTAACCCTAAACCCTAACCATAGCCATAACCGTAACCTTAACCATTATCCTAAACGTAACTGTTACCCTATCCTTAACCTTAACCCTGACCTTAATCCTTATTCTAAACCCAACCCTAACCTTAGCAAGCAGTAGTTTATCAACAGATTGTTTGGATAGTCCCATATACAAACTAAATTTGACCGTTAACTAGGCATTGGCATTTTGAACAGTCAATGATGACTTTATACAGAGAGTGATGAAACAAATCTCTCAATTTGTTTCACAGATGTTCAACTCCTCCAGCTTAAACTTTTTAACAACTACATACAGTATCCAATGACATGCCCATTTTGAGGTAGCTTTTTTACATAATCATATTCACCTACACCTGGCTGTAAAATGGAATAGAACAATAGACACTTTCCATTATTAGGGGGAGACACTCTAGACCGCTGCGCCATTTGGGAGCAGAGCACAGTGCTTGCTTTGTAAGTGAATGTGAATCTATCTTGTGATTAAACATAGACATATTTAAGGTTATTTTACTGATTTGAAGATCATGGACCGTTTCCCTGTGTACGTTAGGATGCTTTCAATTAGATTTAAATCATGTCTCCATATCTCAGAATCTTTAGAGTATCCTGTGAGGCAGATAAAAGTCCCCCATGGTCAGGAAGAGATCAGCTTCTTGAATGTTTTGTGGGAAACATTCCCCCAGATGTATCCAAATGTAGAGGCCTTTAAGACAGACAGAAGGAGGAGGCTCGTTCCCCGACAGCTGGACAGCATGTGTCCAGCTGCAATTAAATCAGCTGGGCTTGGGAGGTCTGCACTGTACTTAACACTGAAGGCATTTGATAGCTTATGTGTTAGGAAGGGGAGGTAGATTGAGCTTTATTATGTCACGGGACTTCATTTTTCCAAGGTAATGCCGGGGGCATTGGTTAGCTTACCACACTCACTGCCTGTAGGGAAACAACTACTTAAAGGTCTCAGAGCGAGTGACGTCACCAATTGAAACGCGATTAGTGCACATCACCGCTAACTAGCTAGCCATTTCACATCGTTTACACTCACCCCTATTTTGACCTACTCCTTTTCCGGCAACCAGTGATCTGGGTCAACAGCATCAATGTCACAGTATAGCTTCCGTCCCTCTCCTTACCCAGAACCACAAAAGCCACAGTAGGGGAACAACTACTTCAATGTCTCAGAGCGAGTGATGTCACCGATTGAAACGCTATTAGTGCGCACCACCGCTAACTAGCTAGTCATTTCACATCGTTTACACTCACCCCCATTTTGACCTACTCCTTTTCCGGCAACCAGTGATCCGGGTCAACAGCATCAATTTCACAGTATAGCTTCCGTCCCTCTCCTTACCCCGAACCACAAAAGCCACAGCAGGGGAACAACTACTTCAATGTCTCAGAGCGAGTGATGTCACCGATTGAAACGCTATTAGTGCTAACTAGCTAGTCATTTCACATCGGTTACAATGACACTGCCTAATAATAATATATTTGATGTTTGTATCTGACTATAGTTGAGCTACTTGATAGTTATAACCAGAGTTGGGGAGTAACGGATTACATGTAATCCGTTACATGTAATCTGTTACATGCAAGGGATACCCCAAAACAGTAACTGTAATCCGTTACGTTACCAGCAAAAATATTGTAATCAGATTACAGATACTTTTGAAAAACTAGATGATTACTTAGATTACTTTTAAATTCAGAAAGGATGTTTGCAAAAAAATATCTTTGACTCTTCTCTGTTTTCTTAATGACATTCAAATCAGCATTGAAAAAAGGCTCAAGTTTAACGTTTTTCCAACTGAGCGAGTCAGAGACCACTCTATGATGACACACCAAATGTGTTTGATGGATCGCGGGAAAAGAGACTTATAGGTTTTTGTAGGCTACTGTCTAAACTATGTCTTCCAATGGTGCGACTACTGTCGGTATCCAAAGATTATCCAACTTGAATAAACGCTTGGAGGTAAGGATTACAGCAGTGGTGGAGTCTACGGCGATATGGATATCACTTATTATTGATATATACATAGCGCATTGATGTGAATCACACTGCTACTCTCTCAGTTAGCTATTTGTGCCTTACGGATTGTGGTTATTGTGGATGGCTGTTCACAAATCTAAATTTGTATTTGAACCCAAAAATGGTTGAATTGAATAAGTTTAAGCTCCCTATCAATCATTGTTTTTGAAACCAGTGGATAGCCAGTGAAAAATGTGCTCTTGCAACAGCTGCATAGTGTGGATCCCAGCCTATGGAATAAAAGTGGGGCTCAATCTAATTCATGCTGATTCTTTTTTAAATAAAAAAAGGCCTAATGGACACATCAAACTCGCACACATTTGATAGACTTAATGAGGCAATCTGTAGCTGCTCCATCCATTTTTGGACTTATAAATGATATATATTAATATATAGATATAATGTAATCATATTATTTTATGTAGTAAAAGCGAGGGGTTAGAAGAAGCCTACATAACCAACCCATAAAGTCAAATTTAACATCCACGTTGATTAATGTGCACTGTCCCTGTAAAAATAAAATTAACTCAAACACATAAGGCCAGCTATGTAAACTTTAACATTGATTTATCCTGCAATACAGTAGATGTTGTTCAATTGGTAACATACATTTTTGTCTCCTTCTAATGCCTCTTAAGGGGAAAGTCATCTAAAAGTAAAGGAATGTAATCAGATTACGTTACTAAGTTAGGGTAATCAAAAAGTAACATTACTGATTACAATTTTGGACAGGTAACTAGTTTGGACAGGTAACTAACTAGTAACTAATGGATTACATTTTTTTCTTTTTAAGAGCAAAATATAGTATTTAAAATCTCAATGTCAGAGTTGTCACCCTTAGGATCAGGACAACAGCCCCATCGCCAACATGATAAATGTCCACAGGGGCAGCGTCCTAAACAGTAGCCTCCATAAGGGCTACAATGGACGTTACCTTTGTGGACGTGAATTCCAAGGTGGAGGGGCAGTTAACGAATGGGGTCCCTCCAGGGAGTATTACAGGTTCCTCGTGAGGAACATCAGGGACTCGGTCATCTTCAGTGTCTGGAAGGAGTGAAACGTCTATCCCTTGATGTCCATGGTAAGCCCTCTCTTTTCTCTTTACCCGTATTAAGGTCTGATTTTCATGTAAAATACAGAATGTAAGCCAAAACAATTAGCATCACGAGGGCCTATATGGAACCATTGGGAAAATGGTCAGTGTGTGTGTGGTCCATGGTTGCGTTGGGCCACACTGCTCTCTAAGTGACTCTTCGCAGCAGTGTGTGGGAAGCCTGCTCCTCCACAGTCTGGAGGAGGTGAGCCACACTATGCTGAAAGCAAATGTGGTTTTATGTCCTCCCTAACAGCAAAAGGAACTAATAGATAATGCTTTTTTACATGTATGGTTTCTTTTGCTGTGTTTTAAATTCTCGATTGCCTGTTATGCATTTTTTGAAATTCTATATAAAGAAAGCAGAGGACCTTGTCAGAGGTAAAGAACAAATTGGAGGAATCGGTAGACTGGCTGAGCCTACTGGGGCTGAAAATGATTGTTATCAAGACAATGGAGGACAGGAATGGTGTGGTTGAAATGGTGGCTCAACAATTTGTCCAAGGGAGTATGCAGATGGCCTTGAAGCAATAAGTCAACTCTGTGAAGTACATGTCGTCACCTCCTCTAATAAGTATTTTTAATTGGTGTGCCCCCCTAAATCAATACACATAATCTAAATCATAACAGGTTCAAATATGGTCTCAAATCTCTTGGGCTGCTGTAGGCATTGGGAACCACCTGGACAGCTTCCGAGCACTTTTTGCGGACTCCGTAATGCTTCCCACTGCCAGGGACCCGAGGGACCTGTTTAAAGTAACCTATTCCATATCTGGCGGCAATCGGCGGTGGTTGGAGAACGATGCCATCTGCCACTGGTTCAACTGGCTGGCCGATAGTAGTTAAATTGTTCAAGTTTATCACTAACTGCATATTATTCCATGTATGATTTAAATGTGTATTTTAAATGTTGTACTCTGTACTCCTCAGATGGAGAATGCCCACCTCTAACAGTGGCAATGGTGTTGGCATTTGCTACTGGGGCAACAGTGGTGACACCCCGACCATCAAATTCCTCTACACAGCACACGGGAGTCTTGCTGGGCAGCAGAAGAAAAAGTACACAGAGGCAAACACATGTGCTGTGACACTAAGGCTCCCTCTTCATAGCACCTACAATGCCTTTAGGGATTTCATGGTCTCTGGTATTGTGAATTCCCCACAATTCGGTGTTGCATAAACACACCTTAGTGGAGAATGACACAATAGTTAGAACATTAGAGGGTGAATTACTTGTATTCACAAGTCTGTGGGACTTGTTCTGCCTTCCTTCTCTCACCGTTTCATATATGTACTAGCTACAGTGGGGAGAACAAGTATTTGATACACTGCCGATTTTGCAGGTTTTCCTACTTACAAAGCATGTAGAGGTCTGTAATTTTTTATCATAGTTACACTTCAACTGTGAGAGACGGAATCTAAAACAAAAGTCCAGAAAATCACATTGTATGATTTTTAAGTAATTCATTCATTTTATTGCATGACATAAGTATTTGATATGTCTGAAAAGCAGAACTTAATATTTGGTACAGAAACCTTTGTCTGCAATTACAGAGATCATATGTTTCCTGTAGTTCTTGACCAGGTTTGCACTCACTGCAGCAGGGATTTCGGCCCACTCCTCCATACAGACCATCTCATCCCTTCAGGTGTCGGGGCTGTTGCTGGGCAATACGGACTTTCAGCTCCCTCCAAAGATTTTCTATTGGGTTCAGGCCTGGAGACTGGCTAGGCCACTCCAGGACCTTGAGATGCTTCTTTCGGAGCCCCTCCTTAGTTGCCCTGGCTGTGTGTTGCGGGTCGTTGTCATGCTGGAAGACCCAGCCACGACCCATCTTCAATGCTCTTACTGAGGGAAGGAGGTTGTTGGCCAAGATCTCGCGATACATGGCCCCATCCATCCTCCCCTCAATATGGTGCAGTCGTCCTGTCCCCTTTGCAGAAAAGCATCCCCAAAGAATGATGTTTCCACCTCCATGCTTCACGGTTGGGATGGTGTTCTTGGGGTTGAACTCATCCTTCTTCTTCATCCAAACACAGCGAGTGGAGTTTAGACCAAAAAGCTCTATTTTTGTCTCATCAGACCACATGACCTTCTCCCATTCCTCCTCTGGATCATCCAGGTGGTCATTGGCAAACTTCAGACGGGCATGCGCTGAGCAGGGGGACTTTGCGTGCGCTGCAGGATTTTAATCCATGACGGCGTAGTGTGTTACTAATGGTTTTCTTTGAGACTGTGGTCCCAGCTCTCTTCAGGACATTGACCAGGTCCTGTCATGTAGTTCTGGGCTGATCCCTCACCTTCCTCATTATCATTGATGCCCCACGAGGTGAGATCTTGCATGGAGCCCCAGACCGAGGGTGATTGACCGTCATCTTGAACCTCTTCCATTTTCTAATAATTGCGCCTACAGTTGTTGCCTTCTCACCAAGCTGCTTGCCTATTGTCCTGTAGCCCATCCCAGCCTTGTGCAGGTCTACAATTTATCCCTGATGTCCTTACACAGCTCTCTGGTCTTGGCCACTGTGGAGAGGTTGGAGTCTGTTTGATTGAGTGTGTGGATAGGTGTCTTTTATACAGATAACGAGTTCAAAAAGGTGCAGTTAATACAGGTAATGAGTGGAGAACAGGAGGGCTTCTTAAAGAAAAACTAACAGGACTGTGAGAGCCGGAATTCTTACTGGTTGGTAGGTGATCAAATAATTATGTCATGCAATAAAATGTTAATTAATTACTTAAAAATCATACAATGTGATTCTGGATTTTTGTTTTAGATTCCGTCTCTCACAGTTGAAGTGTACCTATGATAAAAATTACAGACCTCTACATGCTTTGTAAGTAGGAAAACCTGCAAAATCGGCATTGTATCAAATACTTGTTCTCCCCACCGTATGTACTGAAGAGTTGTACATTTCCGCCCCTGTTCTGGAATGTCTTAATGTGCCCACTTGTCAGACGAATGGAGACAAGTGAGCAGATATATTTTGCAACTTAATTCATTGTTTTTCAAAAAGCATTTATCTATTTACTGTCTATGTATTGTTAGTACAATGCATTTAGAAAGTATTCAGACCCCTCTTATTTTTCCACATTTGATTACATTACAGTCTTATTCTAAAATATATATATTTTTTTAATTCCCTCATCAATCTACACACAATACGCTATATTGACAAAGCAAAAACTGGTTTGTGGACATTTTTGCAAATGTAAACATAAACATAAAAAACATAGTACTAAGTAAAAGGTCTGAATACTTATGTAATCTTTGTTGAACCTCTTTTGCCAGCGATTACAGCCTGAAGTCCTTTTGGGTATGACGCTACATTTTTATTTATTTAATACATTTTAGAATAAGGCTGTAACATAACAAAATATGGATAAAGTCAAGCGGTATGAATAATTTCTGTATGCACTGTATGTCCATATTGGCTGTTAATGATCATTAATATTACATTAATTATACAGTCCATATTGTTGTTTGTCTTGGTGTTTTATGGTTTAATTTTTCAGAAACACTTTACTGGCACTTCACTAATAACCAAAATCTTTTGCTGATATTGACTGAAGTACTGCTGCCATATTGCAGCCAACTCATCCAAATCTTATAATTTGATGTCCCACATTTAAGAACAAATTAACTTAAACCATTATCATTTAATTAGAACTACATGCAATGATGAAACTTCCAATCCATTGCATTAAGTGACAGCTCCACTTCTGGGAACTGCACCTTTGTAATGACTTATCCAATTCCAAATGCATTGATCTAAGAACTAAGGCTCTCTAACCCTGTTCCTGGAGAGCTACCCTCCTGTAGGTTTTCAATCCAACCTCAGTTGTAAACTAACCTGAATAATTTATTAACTAAGTCATTATTAAAATCAGGTGTGCTAGATTAGGGTTGGAATGAAAACCTACAACCT